>NW_023425524.1:8205954-8433454 GCF_014108245.1 Pipistrellus kuhlii
ATATGTGTGTGTGTGTGTGTGTATATATATATACTGGCCCGATGCATGAAATTCATGCACATTAAAAGGGAATTAGAGCCAGAACCGGTTTGGCTCAGTGGATAGAGCGTCAGCCTGTGGACTGAGGGGTCCCAGGTTCAATTCCGCTCAAGGGCATGTACCTTGGTTGCGGGCACATCCCCAGTGGCGGCTGTGCAGGAGGCAGCTGATAGATGTTTCTAACTATCTCTCTCCCTTCAATAAAATATATTTTTTAAAAAAGGGAATTAGAGGAAATATTTTAATATTGCTATTTGCCCTTTGTCTATAATTGAAGTGTCAGAGATGAAGGAAATGAGTAAAATATATATAAAAATAATATATGAATTAATAAACAATAACAAAATGATATATAGTGTTTCTCCGAAAATAAGACCTAGCGCATGGAAAGATAAGACATCCCCTGAAAATAAGACCTAGCGTAACTTTGGGAGAAAAAAATAAGACGCTGTCTTATTTTCGGGGAAACAGGGTAACAATACATAAAAAATAATAAAAACATGAAAACAACAAAAACATGATATAAAAATAACATTGATGCAAACAATGACTGATAAAGTGATTAAACTTATTCCGATATCTCCCCATACACCACATTAAGAGCGGAAACCCCCAGAGTGCTTGACTAATTTCCCTGTGATGAAGTATTTACAACTTTAACATCGCACACTCTTCAAACTCGAGAGAAAGCAACTTATAACTGACCATGTCCAAAAACGGTTCATGTAGAAATATTCCTATTCTGCCTAGAGTTTGTCTTTGTGATTTATGAACAGTCATCGCAAATGCTGGCATCACGGGAAACTGTCTCCGAATCAGTTTAAATGGGAGGCCAGTGTCAGATGGGACAAATCAATTCTTGGACTCAGAACAATCTCTCCTTCCACAGATCCTGTTAATACTTCAGCTTCGATAAAGTTAGGTTGTAATCCTTTGATAATAAATATAGTACCACTACAAAGACCCCATTTACTGTTTAGATTTCTCAATAGCATGATGATTGCACCCACTTTCAATTTTAATTTATGACAGCATCCCCGGAGGAGTAATCCTATTAAGAAATTCAATGGGAAAATTTTCCTTTGCAGCAGCATCTGTTGAGTCAATGGAATCATCACTCAAATATGAAAATCTCTATAGAGTACATCCAAAATTCCTTCATTTAATTTTTGAATGTGCTCATTTTTTGGACAAAAATCACATGTTTAAATATATTTTTAATATTATCTATAGTATACTATTCCCAAAGGTAGCTTCAATAATAGATCCATTACAAATCATTTCACGGGGGATTTCAACAATATCCATTCCTAAATGAAAACTGTTACCAAGTTTGCCATCTCCAAATTTTACTAACCATTCACTGTAAGCAGACTTCTCTGATCTCATTTGTTTTAAGAGGCAACTGTCTGAAACATCCCCAAACACTACGGTACTTTAAACCCGTCTATACTATGGCGATCGCATAGCAGGCGGCACAACCCAGAGACACTGTGGAAACTCCCCTCTGAGAAGGAGAACTTTCCCACCAAATGCAACGTTCAAATTCGTAATTTTTCTTAGTGATCTGTCTATGGCGTTCACAGCATGACTGGATTCCATGGTGCATTTATTATTAATGAGAAGTTGGGCCTTCTTAAAGGTTTTAGCCACTTCACTCTTTATATCGAGTCTAGAAATGGAAGTTTCATTTAATGGAATTGGTAATTTATATTAGGAATACAAAGTAAATTTGCAGCTATTCCTGTAGACATTGTGGGTAAAAGGGTACTACCATGACCTCTAATATAATGTACTAAAACTTTACAGCCCTAACCGGTTTGGCTCAGTGGATAGAGCATCGGCCGGTGGATGGAAGGGTCCCAGGTTCGATTCCAGTCAAGGGCATGTACTTTGGTTGTGGGCACATTCCCAGTAGGGGGTGTGCAGGAGGTAGCCGATCAATGTTTCTCATCGATGTTTCTATCTCCCTCCCTCCCTTCCTCTCTGTAAAAAAATAAAATAAAATGTATTTTTTAAAACTATAATTACCACCAGGACCATCCATGAAAAAGCATTTGGGGTATGCAGTTTGATCTTATAGTCTGAAAGGCTGGCAGCTGTTCATCAGAGAATTTATCAAAACCTGTGCCTGTTGCTGCTCGTACAATTCATCACACGTATTTGTAGTAATTCATGAAGGATAGTCCGGAAATTTGACATGCGAACATATCATTCCATGCAATGTGAATACCTCTTGAATTTTGGTAAAGGCATGCATTTCACTGTTTACACAGACACCTTCTCTTCGTTGGGATTAGGGCACGGCCATCTTGTGTTATGGAAACCCCACCTCTGCTGTGGGGGCTGCCATCTTGTGATGGCGTGATTGTCAATTTGCATATTCCCTCTTTATTTGGTAAGAAAATATATATATGTATATCTTTTTTAAATCCCCTAGACCAGTGGTCGGCAAATTCATTACACAACAGAGCCAAATATCAACAGTACGATTGAAATTTCTTTGAGAGCCACTTTTTTTAAACTTAAACTATATAGGTACATTGTTATTAACTTAATTAGGGAACTCCTTCAACTGCACTGTACATGCACGCCCACACGTGGTGTTTTGTGGAAGAGCCACACTCAAGGGGCCAAAGAGTTGTATGTAGCTCGGGAGCCGCAGTTTGCTGACCACTGGCCTAGAGTCTAGGGCCTGGACCATTGCACAGATTGGGACTGAAAAGCGCGCAGTTCCCACGGTCTTCCTGGGGGTGTCAGGAGGACAGTGGGCCCCTCTATTCCCATGGAACCCGCTGGGCAGCACTCCCCTTGGTGGGTTGCACAGGTCTCCCCCCCCCCCCCCTAAGTGGATTGCATGGGTCCCTCGGCCGGTGAGGTGGGGAGGGGGGAACAGGGTGTTTCCTTAGCTAAAAACTGGCACAGAGTCGCTGGCTCCAATGCCCGCACGTGGGCCTTCATTCAGACAGGCTGGGTCCACTCTGGCCTTCGGTCTACGAAGCCAAGCCGGCCCAGCCTCGGGGACAGGGACGCTGGGCACCCGCTCCAGCAGCAGCAGGGGGATGTGCTCGGGCTCCCCGAGGCCCCGCAGGCAGCGCCCCCAGGCCCGGGCCCCACGCACCCCGCTCCGCGGCCACCTCCCCGGGCCGCGTCCTCCGCCGGCGGGCGCCCCGCAGCAGCCGCCTTCCCCAGGGCCTGCGGGCCGCCCCGCCGCCGGCTCCCCGTGCCCCGGGCCCCGCGGAGGGCGCGGGCGGCCAGGCAGGGGGCCGCGGGGCCGTGTGTCCAGCATCGCCATCCTGCAGCCTCTCCGGGCACGGGGACGGACGGGACCAAGTCTCAGCGTCAGGAACAGACAGTCCAGTCGCCAAGGCCTCCGGGACTCCCCGTGGCGCCCTTTCCGGCCTCAGGTCCCTTTCTGCCACCTCCGGGATGGCTGCGCCCAGGCCCAGCCACAGGCCAAGGTTGCCAAGGAAACGCAGCCACGACCTCACAATGCCCAGCGGAGCTGTGACCTCACAGAGCCCAGGGCACTGGGCCCCTCCAGGCGAACACAGAACCATCAGAACCCACAGCGCCGAGGACACAGGGTGCAGAGTCTCACACACGTCACGAACAGACCCCTCAGCCCGGGGGCTGGGTCACTTGCCACATCACCCCGCACAGGTGACAGCACCACCGCCCACCACTCACGTGGGGCCTGCGAAACACGGAGCGATCCCTCCCCGACAGCCCAACGGTGAGCATCCCCTGGACAGACCCTCCCCGAAAGCGTCTCCTGGACAGTCCGGCCCCGATCCGTCTGCCAGAGGGATCTGCCCTCCGAAAGCGTCTCCTGCCCCCCCCCAAAAAAAGCGCCTCCTGGACAGTCCGGCCCCGATCCGTCTGCCAGAGGGACCTGCCTTCGAAAAAAAAAAAAAGTGTCTCCTGGACAGTCCGGCCCCGATCCGTCTGCCAGAGGGACCTGCCTTCGAAAAAAAAAAAAAAGTGTCTCCTGGACAGTCCAGCCCCGATCCGTCTGCCAGAGGGACCTGCCCTCCGAAAGCGTCTCCTGAAAGTCCAGCCCTGACCCAGTGGGCCGCCAGCTGCCACCATGAAGACCGCCTGCCGCCTCCATCCGGCCCGGGCCCGCAAAGCCCGCATACCGCCTTGATCCTGCCCAGGCCCGAGACCCAAGGGCCGCTCCCTGCCACCACACAGCCCCCCAACCGCATCCATCCTGCCCTGGTCCGGGACCCAACGTGCCACCACCTGCGACCACGAAGCCGTCTGCCGCCTCCATCAGGCCCGGGAACGCAAAGCCGACCTGCCGCCTCCATCCGGCCCGGGCCCGGGACACAACCGGCCGCCACCTGCCACCACGAATCCGGCCTGCCGCCTCCATCCGGACCGGGCCCAGGACCCAACTGGCTGCCACCTGCCTCACAAAACCCACCTGCCACCTCCATCCGGCCCGGGAACGGGACCCAATGAGCTGCCACCTGCCACCACAAAGCCAGCCTGCCGCGTCTTTCCGTCCCCGATCCATCTGCCAGAGAAACCTGCCCCCCGAAAGCGTCTGCTGGACAGTCCGGCCCCGATCCGTCTCCCAGAGAGAGCTGCCCCCGAAAAAAAAAAAAAAAAAGCGTCTCCTGGACAGTCCGGCCCCGATCCGACTGCCAAAGGGACCTGCCACCTCCCAAAAAACGTCTCCTGGACAGTCCGGCCCCGATCCATCTGCCAGAGGAACCTGCCCACCGAAAACGACTCCTGGACAGTCCGGCCCCGATCCGTCTGCCAGAGGGACCTGCATCCCGAAAGCATCTCCTGGACAGTCCGGCCGATATCCGTCTGCCAAAGGGACCTGCCCCCCCCCCCAAAAAAAAACGCATCCTAGACAGTCCGGCCCCGATCTGTCTGCCAGAGGGACCTGCCCCCACCCAATAAAAAAGCATCTCCTGGACAGTCCGGACCCAATCCGTCTGCCAGAGGGACCTGTCCCCAGAAAGCGGATCCTAGACAGTCCAGCCCCGATCACTCTGCCAGATGGACCTGCCCCCCGAAAGCGTCTCCTGGACAGTCCGGCCCCGATCTGTCTGCCAAAGGGACCTGCCCCCCGAAAGCGTCTCCTGGACAGTCTGGCCCCGATCGGTCTGCCAGACTATCCTGCCCACCGAAAGCGTCTCCTGGACAGTCCGGTCCCAATCCGTCCGCCAGAGGGACCTGCCCACCGAAAGCGTCTCCTGGACAGTCCGGTCCCAATCCGTCCGCCAGAGGGACCTGCCCACCGAAAGCGTCTCCTGGACACTCCGGCCCCGATCTGTCTGCCAGAGGGACCTGCCCCTACCCAATAAAAAAGCGTCTCCTGGACAGTCCGGCTCCGATCCGTCTTCCAGAGGAACCTGGCTCCCGAAAGCATCTCCTGGACAGTCCAGCCCCGATCAGTCTGCCAGAGGGACCTGCCCCCCAAAAGCGTCTCCTAGACAGTCCGGCCCTGATCCGTCTGCCAGAGAGACCTGCCCCCCGAAAGTGTCTCCTGGACAGTCCGGCCCCGATCCGTCTGCCAGAGGGACCTGCCCCCGAAAAAAAAAAGGCGTCTCCTGGACAATCCGGGCCCGATCCGTCTGCCAAAGGGACCTGCCCCCTCCCAAAAAACGTCTCCTGGACAGTCCGGCCCTGATCCGTCTGCCAGAGGGACCTGGCCCCGGAAAAAAAAGCGTCTCCTGGACAGTCCGGCCCCGATCCGTCTGCCAGAGGGACCTGCCCCCGAAAAAAAAAAAGTGTCTCCTGGACAGTCCGGCCCCAATCCGTCTGCCAGAGGGACCTGCCCCCGAAAAAAAAAAGCATCTCCTGGACAGTCCAGCCCCGATCCGTCTGCTAGAGGGACCTGCCCCCGGAAAAAAATACGTCTCCTGGACAGTCCAGTCCTGATCCGTCCGTTAGTGGGACCCGCACCCCGAAAGCGTCTCCTGGACAGTCCGGCCCCGATCTGTCTGCCAGAGGGACCTGCCCCCAGAAAGCGTCTCCTGGACAGTCCGGCCCCGATCCGTCTGCCAGAGGGACCTGCCCCTCCCCCAATAAAAAAGCGTCTCCTGGACAGTCCGGCCCCGATCCGTCTGCCAGAGGATCCTGCCCACCGATAGCGTCTCCTGGACAGTCCGGCCCCGATCCGTCTGCCAGAGAGACCTGCCCCCCAAAAGCGTCTTCTGGACAGTCTGGCCCCGATCCATCTGCCAGAGGGACCTGCCCCCGAAAAAAAAAAGGCATCTCCTGGACAATCCGGGCCCGATCCGTCTGCCAAAGGGAACTGCCCCCGGAAAAAAATACGTCTCCTGGACAGTCCAGTCCTGATCCGTCCGTTAGTGGGACCCGCACCCTGAAAGCGTCTCCTGGACAGTCCGGCCCCGATCTGTCTGCCAAAGGGACCTGCCCCCCGAAAGCGTCTCCTGGACAGTCTGGCCCCGATCGGTCTGCCAGACTATCCTGCCCACCGAAAGCGTCTCCTGGACAGTCCGGCCCCGATCCGTCTGCCAGAGGGACCTGCCCCCAGAAAGCGGCTCCTGGACAGTCCGGCCCTGATCCGTCTGCCAGAGGGACCTGCCCCCGGAGAGCGTCTCCTGGACAGTCCGGTCCCAATCCGTCTGCCAGAGGGACCTGCCCGCCAAAAGCGTCTCCTGGACAGTCCGGCCCCGATCCGTCCGCCAGAGAGACCTGCCCCCCGAAAGTGTCTCCTGGACAGTCCGGCCCCGATCAGTCTGCCAGAGGGACCTGCCCCCAGAAAGCGTCTCCTGGACAGTCCGGCCCCGATCAGTCTGCCAGAGGGACCTGCCCCTCCCCCAATAAAAAAGCGTCTCCTGGACAGTCCGGCCCCGATCAGTCTGCCAGAGGGACCTGCCCCCAGAAAGCGTCTCCTGGACAGTCCGGCCCCGATCAGTCTGCCAGAGGGACCTGCCCCTCCCCCAATAAAAAAAGCATCTCCAGGACAGTCCGGCCCCGATCCGTCTGCCAGAGAGACCTGCCCCCCAAAAGCGTCTCCTGGACAGTCCGGCCCCGATCCGTCTGCCAGAGGGACCTGCCGCCGAAAAAAAAAAGGCGTCTCCTGGACAATCCGGGCCCGATCCGTCTGCCAGAGGGACCTGCCCCCGAAAAAAAAAGCGTCTCCTGGACAGTCCGGCCCCGATCTGCCTGCCAGAGGGACCTGCCCCCAAAAGCGGCTCCTGGACAGTCCGGCCCCGATCCGTCTGCCAAAGGGACCTGCCCCTGGAAAGCGTCTCCTGGACAGTCCGGCCCCGATCAATCTGCCAGAGGGACCTGCCCCCAGAAAGCGTCTCCTGGACAGTCCGGCCCCGATCCGTCTGCCAGAGGGACCTGCCCCACAAAAGCGTCTCCTAGACAGTCCGGCCCCCATCCATCTGCCAGAGGGACCTGCCCCTCCCCCAATAAAAAAGCGTCTCCTGGACAGTCTGGCCCCGATCCGTCTGCCAGAGGGACCTGCCCCCAAAAGCAGCTCCTGGACAGTCCGGCCCCGATCCGTCTGCCAGAGGGACCTGCCCGCCAAAAGCGTCTCCTGGACACTCCAGTCCCAATCCGTCCGCCAGAGGGACCTGCCCACCGAAAGTGTCTCCTGGACAGTCCGGCCCGGATCCGTCTGCCAGAGGGACCTGCCCCCACCCAATAAAAAAGCATCTCCTGGACAGTCCGGACCCGATCCATCTTCCAGAGGGACCTGTCCCCAGAAAGCGTCTCCTGGACAGTCCAGCCTCGATCAGTCTGCCAGATGGACCTGCCCCTCCCCCAATAAAAAAGCATCTCCTGGACAGTCCGGACCCGATCCATCTTCCAGAGGGACCTGTCCCCAGAAAGCGTCTCCTGGACAGTCCGGCCCCGATCAGTCTGCCAGAGGGACCTGCCCCTCCCTCAATAAAAAAGCGTCTCCTGGACAGTCCGGCCCCGATCCGTCTGCCAGAGAAACCTGCCCCCGAAAAAAAAATACGTCTCCTGGACAGTCCAGTCCTGATCCGTCCATTAGTGGGACCCGCACCCCAAAAGCGGCTCCTGGACAGTCCGGTCCCAATCCGTCTGCCAGAGGGACCTGCCCCCGAAAAAAAAAGTCTTCTCCTGGACAATCCGGCCCCGATCCGTCTGCCAGAGGGACCTGCCCCCGAAAAAAAAATACGTCTCCTGGACAGTCCAGTCCTGATCCGTCCATTAGTGGGACCCACACCCCGAAAGCGGCTCCTGGACAATCCGGTCCCAATCCGTCTGCCAGAGGGACCTGCCCCCCGGAAAAAAAAAGCATCTCCTGGACAGTCCGTCCCCGATCCGTCTGCCAGAGAAACCTGCCCCCGGAAAGCGTCTCCTGGACAGTCCGGCCCCGATCCGTCTGCCAGAGGGACCTGCCCTCCGAAAGCGTCTCCTGAAAGTCCAGCCCTGACCCAGTGGGCCGCCAGCTGCCACCACGAAGCCCGCCTGCCGCCTCCATCCTTCTCGGGCCCGAGACCAAACGGGCCACCACCTGCCACGATGAAGCCCGCCTGAAGCCACCATCAGGCACAGGCCCGGGACCCAACGTGCCCCAACCTGCCACCACGAATCCCGCCTACCGCCTGCATCCGGCCCGGGACCGGGACCAAACGGGCCGCTACCTGTCACCACAAAACCCGCCTGCCGCCTCCATCCCACCCAGGCCAGCAGAGCCCGCCTGCCGCCTCCATCCTTCCTGGGCCCGAGACCCAATGGGCCGCCACCTGCCACGACGAAGCCCGCCTGAAGCCACCATCAGGCACAGGCCCGGGACCCAACGTGCCACCACGAATCCTGCCTGCCGCCTCCATCCGGACCGGGCCCGCAAAGCCCGCCTGCCGCCTCCATTCGGCATGGGTCCGGGCCCAAAGGACCGCCACCTGCCACAACGACGCCCAACTGCTGCCTCCATCCGGCCCGGGCCCGTGAACGAACAGGCCGCCAGCTACCACCACGAAGCCCGCCTGCCGCCTCCATCCGGCCCGGGCCTGGGACCCAACGGGCCGCCACCTGCTTCACAAAACCCACCTGCCGCCTCCATCCGGCCCGGACCCGGACCCAACGTGCCACCACCTTCCACCATGAAGACCGCCTGCCGCCTCCATCCGGCCCGGGCCCGCAAAGCCCGCATACCGCCTTGATCCTGCCCAGGCCCGAGACCCAAGGGCCGCTCCCTGCCACCACACAGCCCCCCAACCGCATCCATCCTGCCCGGGTCTGGGACCCAACGTGCCACCACCTGCGACCACGAAGCCGTCTGCCGCCTCCATCAGGCCCGGGAACGCAAAGCCGACCTGTCACCTCCATCCGGCCCGGGCCCGGGACACAACGGGCTGCCACCTGCCACGACGAAGCCCGGCTGAAGCACCATCAGGCACGGGCCCGGGACCCCACATGCCGCCACGTGCCACCACGAATCCGGCCTGCCGCCTCCACCTGGACCTGGACCGGGCCCGCAAAGCCCGCCTGCCGCCTCCATCCGGCCCGGGCCCGGGACCCAACTGGCTGCCACCTGCCACCACAAAGCCAGCCTGCCGCCTCTTTCCTTCCCCGATCCATCTGCCAGAGAAACCTGCCCCCTGAAAGCATCTGCTGGACAGTCCGGCCCTGATCCGTCTGCCAGAGGGACCTGCCCACCGAAAGCGTCTCCTGGACAGTCCAGCCCCGATCCGTCTGCCAGAGGGACCTGCCCCCCCCAAAAAAAAACGTCTCCTGGACAGTCCGGCCCCGATCCGTCTGCCAGAGGGACTGGGCCCCCGAAAGCGTCTCCTGGACAGTCCGGCCCTGATTCGTCTGCCAGGGGGACCGCCCCCTGAAAGCGTCTCCTGGACAGTCCGGCCCCGATCCGTCTGCCAGAGAGACCTGCCCCCGAAAGCGTCTCCTGGACAGACCGTCTTAGATTCGTTTGCCAGAGGGACAGCCCCCCAAAAGCGTCTCCTGGACAGTCTTGCCCCGATTCGTCTGCCAGAAGGACCTGCCCCGAGGGTCTTCCTCTCGGACAGACTGGCCCAGAGCGTCTGCCATACAGACAAGCCTCGGACGTCTCCCTCAGGGACAGACTGGCCTGAGCATCTGCGGGACAGACCGTTTGGGTTGTGTGTGGTTGGGGCATTTAAATAAAAAAGCAAGCCTCTTTTGTCCTGCTCCTTTATGTACTGTCTTCGCACTAGTCAATTTTCTCAAAGTAAGAAAAGCTGAAGATCACAACAGCCACCAAGCTTACTGTCTACCGTTTCGCATAAGTTTTGCCGCCTGTAGGCGCGTGGGCAGGCTCTGCAGTGAGTGGCCTGAGACTGAATCCTGCCTCTGACCTTTCCAGCTGTCACCGGGCAAGTCACTCAGCCCCTCAGCACCTTGGTGCGCGCACCTGAGGAGCTGAGAGAGCACTCTCCTGCCGCTGAGGGTGAAATGAGATCCTGCACATAAGGCATGCGGCACAGACGGGCACACAGGAAGTGTGTACAGCGTACACTGTTATTACACACTCTCCAACAGCTCCCAGCGCCATCACCGAGCCACCTGAAGTCTAAACAGGCAAAGCCATTCCCCAGAGAGGGCGGAGCTCCTAAGTGAGGGAGACAGGGCTTGAACCCAGGAATTAAATGACGATGCTGACGCTGACCCTTCAACCCTTCGCCTGACCGAATGGTGACCCTCCAGTCGACCTCGCCTCCCAAACGCCCCGTCCACAGGTGGGGTCAGCGTTCAGTATCTGTGGAGACCCTCGATGTAGAACACAACCCGCCATCCGGCCCTTATTTCTAACAGCTATTTAAATGTCACATGACCTGGTGGGAGCCTTTCCGTCACCATCACCCCAAGCACAGCCCTTCCCGGTGGTGTGACTGTGCAGAGCCGACCCCGCCAGCCCCGCCCCTTTAAGAAGGCTTTCTGTTCTATTTGCCCCTTCCCCCTCTCCACGGGGCCCCTGGTATGCAGGCTGTGCTTCCTGCCTCCGGCCAGAGCCCAGGGCGAGGCAGGTCCTGGCAGACTGGCTGGGAAAGAGCCGGGGAGCCCTGTGGGCCGTTATGTGCACGTTCAGTGCGAGGACGAGCAGCCTGTGCTCCGGGCAGGGCTGAGGCGGGAGGGGCAGGGGGAGCCTGCAGCTGGGCCCTCCCTCCATCGGGGGAGGTCAAGGCTGCCAGGACGCTGGGGACCCTGGAAATACTCGCCCTCCTCCTGGGCCCGTGTTCCGGGCGGAGTGCGGGCTCCTCAGGACTCAACTCCAGGTCAGGCCTGGCCCCGCGGCCGGTGAGCGTGGACACGGAGCCCGGGGCACCCACACGCTGTGAGCGTGGACACGGAGCCCGGGGCACCCACACGCTGTGAGCGTGGACACGGTGCCCGGGGCACCCACACGCCGTGAGCGTGGACACGGAGCCCGGGGCACCCACACGCTGTGAGCGTGGACACGGTGCCCGGGGCACCCACACGCCGTGAGTGTGGACACGGAGCCCGGGACACCCACACGCCGTGAGTGTGGACACGGAGCCCGGGGCACCCACACGCCGTGAGCGTGGACACGGAGCCCGGGGCACCCACACGCCGTGAGCGTGGACACGGTGCCCAGGGCACCCACACGCCGTGAGCGTGGACACGGAGCCCGGGGCACCCACACGCTGTGAGCGTGGACACGGTGCCCGGGGCACCCACACGCTGTGAGCGTGGACACGGAGCCCGGGGCACCCACACGCTGTGAGCGTGGACACGGAGCCCGGGGCACCCACACGCTGTGAGCGTGGACACGGTGCCCGGGGCACCCACACGCCGTGAGCGTGGACACGGAGCCCGGGGCACCCACACGCTGTGAGCGTGGACACGGTGCCCGGGGCACCCACACGCCGTGAGTGTGGACACGGAGCCCGGGACACCCACACGCCGTGAGTGTGGACACGGAGCCCGGGGCACCCACACGCCGTGAGCGTGGACACGGAGCCCGGGGCACCCACACGCCGTGAGCGTGGACACGGTGCCCGGGGCACCCACACGCCGTGAGCGTGGACACGGAGCCCGGGGCACCCACACGCTGTGAGCGTGGACACGGTGCCCGGGGCACCCACACGCTGTGAGCGTGGACACGGTGCCCGGGGCACCCACACGCTGTGAGCGTGGACACGGAGCCCGGGGCACCCACACGCTGTGAGCGTGGACACAGTGACCAGGACACCCACACGCTGTGAGCGTGGACACGGAGCCCGGGGCACCCACACGCCGTGAGCGTGGACACGGTGCCCGGGGCACCCACACGCTGTGAGCGTGGACACGGAGCCCGGGGCACCCACACGCTGTGAGCGTGGACACAGTGACCAGGGCACCCACACGCTGTGAGCGTGGACACAGTGACCAGGGCACTGACACGCTGTGAGCGTGGACACGGAGCCCGGGGCACCCACACGCTGTGCCCGGGGCACCCACACGCTGTGAGCGTGGACACGGTGCCCAGGGCACCCACACGCTGTGCCCGGGGCACCCACACGCTGTGAGCGTGGACACGGAGCCCGGGGCACTCACACGTCGTGAGTGTGGACACGGAGCCCGGGGCACCCACACGCTGTGAGCGTGGACACGGTGCCCAGGGCACCCACACGCCGTGAGCGTGGACACGGAGCCCGGGGCACCCACACGCCGTGAGCGTGGACACGGAGCCCAGGGCACCCACACGCTGTGAGTGTGGACACGGTGCCCGGGGCACCCACACGCCGTGAGCGTGGACACGGTGACCAGGGCACTGACACGCTGTGAGCGTGGACACGGTGACCAGGGCACTGACACGCTGTGAGCGTGGACACGGTGACCAGGGCACTGACACGCCGTGAGTGTGGACACGGTGACCAGGGCACCCACACGCTGTGAGTGTGGACACGGAGCCCGGGGCACCCACACGCCGTGAGCATGGACACGGTGCCCGGGGCACCCACACGCCGTGAGCGTGGACACGGAGCCCGGGTCACTGACACGCCGTGAGCGTGGACACGGTGACCGGGGCACCCACACGCTGTGAGCGTGGACACGGAGCCCGGGTCACTGACACGCCGTGAGCGTGGACACGGTGACCAGGGCACTGACACGCTGTGAGCGTGGACACGGAGCCCAGGGCACTCACACGCCGTGAGCGTGGACACGGAGCCCGGGTCACTGACACGCCGTGAGCGTGGACACGGTGACCAGGGCACTCACACGCTGTGAGCGTGGACACGGAGCCGGGGGCACTCACACGCTGTGAGCGTGGACACGGAGCCCGGGGCACCCACACGCTGTGAGCGTGGACACGGTGACCAGGGCACCCACACGCTGTGAGCGTGGACACGGTGACCAGGACACCCACACGCTGTGAGCGTGGACACGGAGCCCGGGGCACCCACACGCTGTGAGCGTGGACACGGTGCCCGGGGCACCCACACGCCGTGAGTGTGGACACGGAGCCCAGGGCACTCACACGCTGTGAGCGTGGACACGGTGCCCAGGGCACTCACACACTGTGAGCGTGGATATGCTGCCCAGGGCACTCACATGCTTCCTGAATGGCTCTCTGCCCGTTAAGAGCTGAGCTGTGCCCGCCCCCCAAAAGGCGTCCTGTGGAGCCCTGAGCCCTCGCACTGGAGCGGGCTGTGGGAGACAGGTCCCAAAGGCAGTTCCGTCCCCGTGAGGCCATGAGGGCGGCCCTGGTCCAGGGTGACCGGAGTCCGGATGGGCCATCAGGACACGGCACAGAGGAAGGTCACGTGAGCCTCCGGGAGGGAGCCAGAGAGAGGCCTCCGAGAAGCCAGGCCCCGGCACCTTGACCTTGGCTTCCAGCCTGCAGAGCCGGGAGGGACAGTTGGTGGTGGTCTGGCCCCGTCTGGCATTTTGTCCGGCCGACCCGGAACACGCACATGGCGGCCGCGCTCTGCCTCCCACTGCCTTCGGCCCACGCCCAGGAGCTCAGAAGTCACCCCGGAGCTTCTGCAAACTGCAGATGGCGATCACCACCATCATTTCTTTTCTTTTTTTTAAATATATTTGTATTGATTTCAGGGCGGAAGGGAGAGGGGGAGAGAGAGGTAGAAACATCGATGATGAGAGAGAGTCATCGATCGGCTGCCTCCTGCGCGCCCCACACCAGGGATCAGGCCTGCACCTCGGGCCTGTGCCCTGATCCAAACATGACCTCCTGGTTCCCAGGTCCACGCTCACCCGCTGAGCCTCACCGCCCAGGGCCATCACCACCATTGGACTCCGGAGCCGTCCCCCTGGTCTAACCGGGAAGTCAGGGCCCTGAGCACCCACACTCGTCCCCCCGCCACGGGCCCCCAGCTGGTCAGAGGGCCGGCACACCCCACACCCGGACCTGCAGAGGGAGCCGTGGGGGGCGGGGGCAGTCCCCTCGCTTTGCTGAGCCCTCCGTTTCCTCGCCCGCAGTATCACCTTCAGAGATGTGAGAGCTGAGTGGGAAGGAGGAGAGAGGTGGAGTGTGGCAAACGGGGGGCTCAGGGGGGACTGGGGCTCCCTGGGACCGGCTAGCAGCCAGCACGTGGGGTTTTTTTTGGTTTTTTTTTTTAAATATATTTTATTGATTTTTTACAGAGAGGAAGGGAGAGGGATAGAGCGTTAGAAACATCGATGAGAGACAAACATCAATCAGCTGCCTCTGCACACCCCGCACTGGGGATGTGCCCGCAACCAAGGTACATGCCCTTGGCCGGAATCGAACCCGGGGCCTTTCGGTCCGCAGGCCGACGCTCTATCCACTGAGCCACACCGGTTAGGGCAGCACGTGGGCTTTTATGTAGAAAGGACTTAACAGCGAGTGGGCAGTGGCGGGGTCCATGGGGGGGGGGGGCATCAGCAATGCTTTCAACAATAAAGATAATTTTTTTTTAAATGGCACATAGCAAAATAAATGAAATGAAATGAAATGAAATAAAATAAAATAAAAAATAAACACACCTCTAAGTAAATTATCAGAGGGAAAGGAGGGTTATTTCTCCATCTGCTGCCCCTCCACCCCCCATCCCTCCCGCAGACAAACGTGGAAGAAAAGGAGTCATGACGTGTGGGTGGGAAGGCGCCCTCTGACCTCTGTTTGGGAGACGCCCAGGGTGGTCCTCTGAGGTCCGTGGGAGGAAGGCGACCAGGTGTCAGCTCCACAGTCATCGATGCTTTCTTTCCTTAAAAGCAAGAAAGAACCAGGAGAATCTATCAGGCCCTCGTCGCCAGGCAACCGTCCGCGGGGTGGCAGCCCTCTGACGTGCGAGTCACACGTGCAGTGAGTGAAATTCGGAACTCCACGCACGCGAACACAGCTCAGACCCAAACTGGTGAGGATGGAGGGGCATTTAATATAAATATATTAGCATTGATTCAGAGAGGAAGGGAGAGGGAGAGAGAATCATGGATCGGCTGCCTCCTGCACAGCCCCTACGGGGGATGGAGCCCTCACTTGGGCATGTGCCCTGACCAGGAATCGAACCCAGGACCCTTCAGTCCGCAGGCCGATGCTCTATGCACTGAGCCACACCAGGGAGGGCAGTGTGTGAAGCGTACGGACCTCTTCTGAGAATAAGGGTTCTGTGTGCATTAACAGTAAAATGCACGTCCAGCTGGTGTGGCTCAGGGGCTGAGCAGTGACCCATGAACCAGGAGGTCGGTTTGATTCCCGGTCAGGGCACATGCCCAGTAGGGGGCGTGCAGGAGGCAGCCGATCAATGATTCTCTCTCATCATTGACATTTCCATCCCTGTGCCTTCCTTTCTGAAATTAATAAAAATATCTTTTTTTAAAGTTAAAATAAGCCAAAACCGGTTTGGCTCAGTGGATAGGGCGTCGGTCTGCGGACTGAAAGGTCCCAGGTTCGATTCCGGGCAAGGGCATGTACATTGGTTGCGGGCACATCCCCGGTAGGGGGTGTGCAAGAGGCAGCTGGTCGATGTTTCCCTCTCATCGATGTTCCTAGCTCTCTCTCTCTCTCTCCCTTCCTCTCTTTAAAAAAGAAAATATACTTTTAAAAACTTAAAAGAAAATAAAAAGGGAAAATGCATAGCCTTATAAAGGAAACAAGATATTTTTTAAATGTGTCATAATTGATTGGTTTCATTATACACATACTTAGTAACAAGATGGAGCAGCAGGTGTAACAAATATCACAATATGGATCTGGTGAATGCAAACAGTGCTTCGTGACGCGGCAGCACCATGGCTTTAGGCCGAATACACTCACTCACACTCACACACACACACATACAGGCACACATTTGCACGCGCACACACGCATTCACACTCACACACCTGCTCACACTCACACACACACATGCCTGATGCTGTCTCCTTCTCCGGACCTCCCCCCCTCCCCTCACTCAGCCACACAGAGCCCTGCCCACGGGGAGGCTGATGGGCAGGACTGTTTCTCCAATCGCCTCTCTCTTCCCCTGCCCTTCTCCGGGACCCACACTCACGCTGGGCCTACAGAGAGCCCGTGTCTCCGCCCGCGGGCTCAGGGGCCGAGCGTGGACCTGTGAGCCAGGAGGCCGCGGTTCCACTCCCGGTCAGGGCACAGGCCCGGGTGGAGGGCTCTGTCCCCACGAGGGACTTCCTCTCTGAAGTCAATAAAAAATACATTTTAACAGAGAGGGCCATGTCGCTGGTCGGGGTGTGGGGGTGGGAACTGTATTTTGTTCCATCGCTTTGGGGGAGCTCTCCGTGTTTGGGAGAGACACGTGGACACATTCCCGGGTGGAGGGAGGCCTCCAGGCTCCTCCAGCTGCAAAGACGATACACACACGCACACGCACGCACACGTGCACACGCACACACACGCATGCACACACATGCACACGTGCGCACACACACACACACACACGCACACGCAGAGCCGGGGGTGGGGCTCACAGGCACCTTGGAAAGGTGATGACTGCAGACAGCACAGAGGTCTTTTCTTTGCAGAAGAGAAAGTTTGTCTTCCTGAGTCATCAGCTCGGACAAACCAAGGTGCAGACTGACAACAGCTGTGTCTCCCTCTGTAAGGACTGTCAGCCGTCGGTCATTTACCAGTGAGAGGGCATGTGAGTCTCAGCGTGAGTCTCAGTGTGAGTCACGCTAACACGCCATGGCTCAGCCCGGGGAACACGCTCCGTGAAAGCCGGCCTCCCGAGGGGCTAGGAGGAAGCACGCTCCCAGCCGTGACCTTGAGCTCGTCTCCCGTATTCCCTCCCGGTTTGGTTTTGTGGGATCCAGCTCCTCGAGGGCGTCCGCGGGGGGTGTCACTCGCATACGCGCTGTCATTCCCACAGAGAGAACAGGACATCTACAGCTCACAAAGCACTGTCATGAATGACCTCATTGGCGCATCTCAAGGACTTCATAGGAAGCTGTAATTAGGACCCATTTCCTCAGCTCAGGGCAGCGGGCCTGCGGGGGGAGTGGGCGCTGAGGCAGGAGGGCCGGGGGGCGCCAGCCTGCGGCCGGTGAGACGCCATGGACACAGGGAGCCCTGGGAGTGTCTTTCGTGGCCAACTTTTCAAGATGATACCTTTTTGCCGAAACCAGTTTGGCTCAGCGGATAGAGCGTCCGCCTGCAGACTGAAGGGTCCCGGGTTCGATTCCGGTCAAGGGCATGGACCTTGGTTGCGAGCACGTCCCCAGTGGGGAGGGTGCAGGAGGCAGCTGATCGATCTTTGTCTCTCATCAATGTTTCTAACTCTCTATCCTTCTCAATTCCTCTCTGTAAAAAATCAATAAAATATATTTTAAAAATATATTGTTTGTTGATTGTTTTAGAGAGAGGAAGGTGTGGGGGGAGGGGGACACTGATGTGAGAGAAACATCCATCAGTTGCCTCCCACATGCACCCCAACCAGGGGTCAAACCTGGGGATGTGCCTTGACAGGGAATCGAACCCACCACCTTTGGGTGGACGGGACAATGCTCCAACCAACTGAGCCACCCTGCCAGGGCAATACCTTTAAAAAAAAAAAAGTATATATATATATATATATATATATATATATATATATATATATATATATATATATATTGATTTCAGAGAGGAAGGGAGAAGCAGAGAGGGATAGAAACATCAATGATGAGAGAATCATGGATCAGCTGCCTCCTGCACGCCCCCTCCCTGGGCCAGAGTCAGCCAGGCCCTTCAGTCCGCAGGCCCACGCTCTGTCCACTGAGCCACACCGGCTAGGCCCCCCCACCCCCTTTTATTTATTTATTTATTTATTTATTTATTTATTTATTTATTTTATTTATTTATTTTTTTTTTTATCGCAACTCAGTCCCAGAAACAGAGGTGCCCCTGCCTGTGATTGTGGTGTGTGTGTGTGTGTCTGTGTGTGTGTGTGTGTGTGTGTTTCCCACACGGAGCTGCCCTGACACGGCCAATAGCCTCCCGTGGCTCCTGACACTGAAATTCACTCAAGTGAGAAACAGCTCCTCAGCCGCACGGGCCTGGGGCCGAGGCCCCTGCGAGCAACTGGGCGGATGGAGACGCTCCCTCGGCGCGGAGAGCCGGGAGACGGGCTCCAGAGCGGCTCACCTTGTCACCCCCAGAGGGCTGTACCCCCACCCCACCCCACCCCGCCTGGGGAGGCCCTATCCCCGCCTGGGACAGCCCCCTCCCCGCCTGGGACAGGCCCCCCCCCCCGCCTGGGACAGGCCCCCCTCCGCCTGGGGAGGCCCCCCTCCGCCTGGGACAACCCCCCCCCCGCCTGGGACAGCCCCCCCCTCCGCCTGGGACAGCCCCCCCCCCGCCTGGGACAGCCCCCCCTCCGCCTGGGGAGGCCCCCCCCCGCCTGGGACAGCCCCCCCCCCGCCTGGGACAGCCCCCCCCCCGCCTGGGGAGGCCCCCCCCCCGCCTGGGACAGCCCCCTCCCCGCCTGGGACAGCCCCCTCCCCGCCTGGGACAGCCCCCCCCTCCGCCTGGGGAGGCCCCCTCCCCGCCTGGGACAGCCCCCCCCTCCGCCTGGGACAGCCCCCCCTCCGCCTGGGGAGGCCCCCTCCCCGCCTGGGACAGCCCCCCCCTCCGCCTGGGACAGCCCCCCTCCGCCTGGGACAGCCCCCCCCCCCCCGCCTGGGACAGCCCCCCCCCCCCGCCTGGGGAGGCCCCCCCCCGCCTGGGACAGCCCCCCCCTCCGCCTGGGGAGGCCCCCTCCCTCCGCCTGGGACAGCCCCCCCCTCCGCCTGGGGAGGCCCCCTCCCTCCGCCTGGGACAGGCCCCCTCCCCGCCTGGGACAGCCCCCCCTCCCCGCCTGGGACAGCCCCCCCCTCCGCCTGGGACAGCCCCCCCTCCGCCTGGGACAGCCCCCCCCTCCGCCTGGGACAGCCCCCCCCTCCGCCTGGGACAGCCCCCTCCCCGCCTGGGACAGCCCCCCCTCCGCCTGGGACAGCCCCCTCCCCGCCTGGGACAGGCCCCCCACCCGCACCCGCACCCGCTCCCCAACCCGCACCCCAACCCCCACCTGCACCCGCACCCCCACCCCTACCCGCACCCGCACCCCCACCCCCACCCGCACCCGCACCCGCACCCTCACCCGCACCCCCACCCCCACCCGCACCCGCACCCGCACCCGCACCCCCACCCCCACCCGCACCCGCACCCCCACCCGCACCCGCACCCGCACCCACACCCTCACCCCCACCCCCACCCGCACCCGCACCCGCACCGCTCACCTGCCCGCTCCGCTCCGCTCCTGGGCCGGCGCGGGGCCTGGGACACCGGGCAGGGGCCTGCCCGCCCCGCGGCCACGGGAGACCCGGCGGAGCTCCTCGCCGGCGCCCACGGGCCACGGGCGGGCGGGGCAGAGCGGGCCTCGCGAGACTTCAGACCCACGGAGCCGGCAGGTGTGGCTCCGTGGTTGGGCGTGGACCTGCGAACCCGGCGGTCAGGGTTCAATTCAGGGTCAGGGCACAGGCCCGGGTGGCAGGTTCCGTCCCCGGCGAGGGGCGTGCAGGAGGCAGCCGATCCATGATTCTCTCTCATCGTTGATGTTTTCTCTCTCTCTCTCTCCCTCTCCCTTCCGCTCTGAAAGCAATGACAATATATTCGTTAAAAACACACACACAGCTGAAACCGGTTTGGCTCAGTGGATAGTGCATCGGTCCCAGGTTTGATTCCGGTCAAGGGCATGTACCTTGGTTGTGGGCACATCCCCAGTTGGGGGTGTGCAGGAGGCAGCTGATCGATGATTCTCATCGATGTTTCTAACTCTCTATCCCTCTCTCTTCCTCTCTGTGAAAAATCAATAAAGTATATATTTAAACACCCACACACACACAAAACGTACTGATTGTTTATTTCTGGAATTATCCATTTAATATCTTCAGGCCGCAGTTGAAACCGAAAGCACAGAAAGCAAAACTGCACCTCAACGGGGATAACAGCCCGGCTGTGGTGGCTCAGTGGGTTGAGCATCGTCCGTCCCCTGGACCAAAAGGTCCCCAGTTCCATTCCTGGTCAAGGGCACAGGCCTGTGCTGTGGGCTCCATCCCCAGTAGGGGGCGTGCAGGAGGCAGCCGATCAGTGATTTTCTCTCATCATTGATGTTTCTCTCTCCCTCTCCCTGTCCCTTCCTCTCTGAAATCGATAAAAATATTTTTTTGGGGGGAAAAAGTGGACCCACTGCTCCCCCTGTAGTGGCCAGGCAGCCAGGCCCTGCCCTCTTCACCCTCCTGCCCAGCGGAGGGCAGAGTCCCCCAGAGAGGGAAGGCTGCCATCTGCTCTGCTCCTCGCTTTCTGGCCTCGACTACACAGCTCCCAGCCCCGGCGGCTTCCAGGCTGTGAGCCTTCCCTGGGGCTGTCCGTCTGGCCTGGGCCCCCTGCTACACAAGCTGTTGCAGAAGCAAAATGGGGGACCCTCTTCCCACCGCCCCCCACCCCCCCCATGCAGGCAGGCTTCTGCCCTCTGCGGACAGAAGACCCAGTTCTGCAGGAAACAAATCTAAAGTGAGCTAGCGATGGGTACGAATAGAGGTGACATACTTAGGTTTTCTATTTCTTTAAATATTACTTTGTCTTTTTTTATTTCTGTGCTTTGAGATAGTTAAATGTGTACATTTTAAAAATACATATATGTCTTATTGATTTTTTAAAGAGGGGAAGGGAGAGGGATAGAGAGCTAGAAACATCGATGAGAGAGAAACATTGATCAGCTGCCTCCTGCACACCCCCTACTGGGGATGTGCCCCCAACCAAGGTACATGCCCTTGACCGGAATCGAACCCGGGACCACTCAGTCCACAGGCCGACGCTCTATCCACTGAGCCAAACTGGTTTCGGCCCTTCCTCTTTTTATAAGGACATCAATCCCATCATAAGGGCCACCCTCATGAAAACGCCTAATCTTTTTGTTTTATTGATGAAGGTATTACATGTGTATGTTATCTTCCCATTGCCCCCTCCCCCTCGCATGTATGCCCTCACCCCCCAAGGTCTTGCATCCATGGGTTATGCTTCTATGCATGCATACAAGTCCAACACCTGATCTTAATGACCTCCCAAGACCTACCTCCAGTTACCAACCTTGAGGATCAGGGATCCAACACATGAATGGGGGGGGGGGGAGGCACAGATATCCAGCCCCCAGCAATTCTTTTTCTAAGAAGAATTACACAAGTATCACAGGATCTCAGTCCTATGTGGAAGCTAAGTGACAAAATAAACTGGTGAACGGAGTGGACCCGGAGACATGGGAGCAGGGAACAGAGTGCGGGACCTCGGAGGAAAGGTGGGGGAGGGAGGGTGGGAGGGAAGTAACCAACCAAGAACCTGGTATGCACCTATGCACAGCCCATGGACACAGACAATGGGGCCGGGCCGGCCTGGGGTGGGGGATGGGGCAGGCTGGAAGGGAGTAGATGGGGGGGGGGGGATGGGACATATGCAATACTTTCAACAATAAAAAATTATAAAACTATAGCACGTACAGTTATATACAGTCTATAATCCTTGAGAATGATAGCAACTGTCACACAAAATATAAAATAAAAAGAATTGTTGCTGAAGGTCAAACATGTACCTTCCTGTTATATGCAAAATAAAACAGAACCCCTTCTGGCCATGGTTCCTAGTCACCGATTTAATCCTCACTGTGCTTTTGTTGGCTCTTCTGAGCTGCACGATACACTTACCGTTAGCTGAGGTACCAATCCTTGGAGAAGTCGGTGAATTAGGGATTCGCCCATGAAAGGAACCGGGGTGGGTGTGCTTGGGCGACACCTGGTGGTGGAATAATGCGCTCACAGCGTGAGCCTCCTCGAATGGCCCATTCCGGGATTTCTTCCCGGAGAAAATTCAGTAAAATGGAAACTTGAAGAAGCATCGCATGGAATGGAGCCAAGCAGAGAGGTGAACGTGCAGGCAAGCGCATTTCTTTCTGCGCGTCTAAGGCATCCGCACGGCCAGGGAGGAGCTCGGTCAGCTGCCTCCCGGTTCTCTCACCTGGTACCAGGCCCTGCTCTCTCACCTGTAACATAGAAAGATTCAATAATCCCTACTGAGCTGCTAACCCGTGTCCCTAAGTGAAAACTACTCTGTAAGTTATATAAATATTGGGGGCGGGCTATAAGGGATCAATGGGGGGGGGGGGGAAGGGTGAACATATGTAATATTTCCAACAATAAAGATTTTTTTTAAAGACTAAAAGATAAAAGTGTCATTGAAAGACAATATTCAGGCCCTGTTTAGTTTGGCTCAGTGGATAGAGCATCAGCCTGGGGATTGAAAGGTCCCGGGTTCGATTCCTGTCAAGGGCACGTACCTGGGTTGTGGGGGATGTCCAGGAGGCAGCCAATCAATGATTCTCTCTCATCATTGATGTTTCTCTCTCTTCCTCTCTGAAATCAATAAAAATGTATTTTTTAAAATATATTTTATTGATTTTTTACAGAGAGGAAGGGAGAGGGATAGAGAGTTAGAAACATCGATGAGAATCATCAATCAGCTGCCTCTTGCACACCCCCTACTGGGGATGTGCCCGCAACCAAGGTACATGCCCTTGACGGGAATCGAACCCGGGACCTTTCAGTCCGCAGGCCGACGCTCTATCCACTGAGCCAAACCGGTTTCGGCAATAAAAATGTATTTTTTTAAAAAAAAATTTTTTTAAAGAAAGACAATACCCAGAAGAAAAAAATAATAATAAACTGTATGAATGTTATGCGATACAAATGTTGGCTGTTATTATTCTGGAGGTAACTAGTACAAAGTGAGCTTTCAGCCACAGATTTCCCTTCCCAGGGGTCTTAATGCCACTTAAAGCTGAGCTGGCGTTAGTCCGCATCCCAAAGGGGCTCGCTGCTTAGCATTCTCAGGTGCCCATCCACGGGGTTCAGAACAGCAGGTCCAGGCCGGGGTCCTCAGCCAGGGGTGCCTGGAGACCTTCTGGCTCCCAGCGTGGGTGGGGTGGGGGGTGTTAGCAGGGCGCAGGCAGCACCCACAGCAGAGCATCGCCAGTCCCACTTGTGGGTGCGCTGCCGCTGGGCGAGCTGGGCCCGGAGTGGAGGGAGGGAGCCTGCCTTCTGGTCCCTCCGCGTCCTCACCGCCGCTGCCCTCGGCTGTGAGGACCGGCCGTGGGCTGCACCGCCGTGGGCAGGGCCTGCAGGGTCTGCAGCCTGTCTCAGGGAGAGGGCACCCTCCTCCTTTGGGAGGGCAGGGGAGCCTGCGGATAAACTCCTGCTGGGGAGACAGCGGGATGGACTGACAGCGGGATGGACTGACAGTGAGATGGACTGACAGTGAGATGGACCAACGGCGGGATGGACCGACGGTGGGATGGACTGACGGCGGAAGGACTGACAGTGGGATGGACTGATGGCGGGATGGGCTGACAGTGAGATAGACTGACAGCGGGAAGGACCGACAGCGGGATGGACTGACAGTGGGAAGGACTGACAGCGGGAAGGACTGACATCGGGAAGAACTGACAGTGGGAAGGACTGACAGCAGGAAGGACTGACAGCGGGAAGGACTGACAGTGGGAAGGACTGACAGTGGGATGGACTGACGGCGGGATGGACTGACGGCGGGATGGGCTGACAGTGAGATAGACTGACAGCGGGATGGACTGTCAGCAGGATGGACCGACGGCGGGATGGACTGACAGCGGGAAGGACTGACAGTGGGATGGACTGGCGGGAGGGTTGAATGCATGGCTGCTGGTGGAGTGAAGCTGGGAGGCGCCAGGAGAGCGGAGAGTCTCTGTATTGGCCATTTGCTCTGAGAATGTAGAGACAGTAGAGCTGGGTGTTGATTTTTATTTTTTAATATATATTTTATTGGTGTGGGGTTTTTTTTACAGAGAGGAAGGGGGTTAGACAAACATCAATGAGAGAGAAACATCGATCAGCTGCCTCCTGCCAAACCAGCCAGAGCTGGCTGTTGTTTTTTAATGGGACAAGTATAGGGCGAGGGGGCATATACTACTAAAGAAAGGGGTTTTGGAAAGTGTGTTTAGCCCTAACCAGTTTGGCTCTGTGGATAAAGCATCAGCCTGCAGACTGAAGGGTCCCAAGTTCGATTCCGGACAAGGGCACGTACCTTGGTTGTGGGCACATCCCCAATGGGGGGTGTGCAGGAGGCAGCTGATCAATTCTCATCAATGTTTCTAACTATCTTTCTCCCTTCCTCACTGTAAAAAACAATAAAATAAATTTAAAACAAAACTGTTTTTAACCCTAGCCAGCTAGCTCAGTTGGTTAGAGCATCATCCCAATATGCCGAGATTATGGGGTTTGATCTCTGGTCAGGGCACATAAGAAATAACCGATGAATGCATAAATAAGTGGAACAACAAATTGATATTTCTCTCTCCCTCCCTCTCTCTAAAGTTAATAAATAAAATTTAAAAATAAATTACTGTTTTTTAGCAATTACCGGTATATTGGCAATGATAGTATTAGTATTGTTGCTTTGAGACTGTTGTAATATAGGATAAAGCCAATGAGTAAGTATGGAATATTCTATTATCCATCTTTTTCTTAGAATGATATTTTCTATTTGGAAAAGTAGTTATACAGTGTGCCGGAAGCTGATTATTGTCTCACTAATAGAAAGATGTAAAAGGCTGGTCAACCTTGAAGCTCTGAAAGGTCAGAGCCAACCACTCCCTGTCTAATTGAGACAATGGGAACTGAGGCAACTTCCTTATCAAATAATCATATAAATCCTTACTGATATGATAATCTGCTTATTACCTGCCTAAGGCTATGAGTATATCCCAGACCTACTTAAGGGTAATGGGTGTATCCCATAGTCTCATAAATGGGATAGGAAGGCCAGAGTCCAGCAGTAGCTCTCCCACTAGAGTTGGACTACCACCTGGCCCCTCCCCCATATCGCCAAATTAAATTTCTTCTAGTCTCTTTTAATTTTCCAGAACCCGAACCCTGAACCGGAACCCCGAACCACGTGGGACGTGAAAGGGGCTCCCGTACAAGTGTAAGATAGAAGAGGCTACATTTGAATTTGAAGTATCAGTATGAACTCATGGGATATTTGTACTATATATTATATTATTACATTATATCATCTCATACCATATTACATTGTATTAACTGAAAAGGCCCACTAGTGAAATGATGGCCAACACAGTAGCAACAAGCATCTTTTTTTTTTAAATATATTTTATTGATTTTTCACAGAGAGGAAGGGAGAGGAATAGAGAGCTAGAAACATCAACGAGAGAGAAACATCGACCAGCTGCCTCCTGCACACCCCCTACTAGGAATGTGCCCGCAATCAAGGTACATGCCCTTGACTGGAATCGAACCTGGGACCCTTCAGTCTGCAGGCGGACGCTCTATCTACTGAGCCAAACCGGTTTCGGCATCAATGAGCCTCTTTCCAACAAATTATTATTTTGACATAACATTTCCCACTGAAACAAACCAAGACTTCTGAAGAACTGGATGATTCCTGGTTTGGGGCAGGACATGGACACACTGACTCTGTCATATCATCTTGTCATATCAGGTCACAGGGAAGCTAATCTCATAAGAAGGATGAGGAGCCAACTGCAAGAGGCATCCATTGCCAAAGACAGCAGGATTTCCGCCTAAGACCAAGGGTTGAAATTGTGTAAGTCCACAGGCTCACAATTATATGTTTTTTTAAGTTTAAATAATCACATTTGGGGGATGTAAGGAAGCAACTTGAAACACTGGGACGTGAAGTAAAAGAACCAAGCATTTTTCTTGCCTTTCCTACATCAGTTGGACCACCAGGAAACCAACGGATACAGGGAGGCATCTCTTTATGAAGAAAGCATTGCCACGACCACTCTTTGGAGAAGTGGTAGAATTAGCATACTATAATACCAGTTTGCAACTCCCAGTGAATTCATGGATGTGGGTATCAAGCACCCATGGTTGCTTACAGAACAGAAGGGAGTCCAAAGACGTTCTCCTGTTCAAAGTCACGTCACCACCTAATGCCTTGCCAAGGAGGTGGAGTCTGACTCCCCAAGCCTCAGCTGCCCCAGCTGCCACGTGGAAGGAAGCCCAGCCTCGCTGACCTGCACCAACAGCGTGTTCCCAGCAACATCCCAGCGGCAGGAGGCATCCCAAGTCAAGGACTCGGGTGACTCAGGAAGTCAGTGGTGAGACTGGGAAAAGGGTCAAGGAGGAACTTGAAAACGTAGAGACTTAACATCAAGAATGTTAAATGAGCCGAAACCGGTGTGGCTCAGTGGATAGAGCGTCGGTCTGCGGACTGAAAGGTCCCGGGTTCGATTCCGGTCAAGGGCATGTACATTGGTTGCGGGCACATCCCCAGTAGGGGGTGTGCAAGAGGCAGCTGGTCAATGATTCTCTCTCATCGATGTTTCTAACTCTCTATCCCTCTCTCTTCCTCTCTGTAAAAAATCAATAATATATATATATATATATATATATATATATATATATATATATATATATATATATATATATAAAAGAATGTTAAATGGCAATGACAGAGTCCCAGGGTGTTTGCTTGGGAGAAAAACTATAAAGATGCACAAGCAAGTGGCTATCTTCATGGTCACTTGGAGGGAAGGATGCAATGGAAAGGAAGCACACAGCCCTAGCTGGTTTGGCTCAGTGGATAGAGCACTGGCCTGTAGACTGAAAGGTCCCAGGTTCTATTCCGGTCAAGGGCATGTGCCTTGGTTGCGGGCACATCCCCAGTAGGGTGTGTGCAGGAGGCAGCTGATCCATGTTTCTCTCCCATCAATGTTTCTGACTCTCTATCCCTCTCTCTTCCTCTCTGTAAAAAATCAATAAAGTATATTTTTTTTTAAAAAGGAAGTGCACAGAAGGCCTTCTCGGTGCAGAAAAGTTGTTTGTTGATGTGGGTGGTATTCTATGCCATATAACTATATGTAAATAAGTTATTACTAATATGATGCTATATAAAATTAGATTAATTTTAATTTAATAACAATATTAAATATTGATAGATGCCTTATAATTCATTAAGTTATACATTCATTTTGGTGAGATTTTCTCTCTGCGTTTTGTTTCTCAAGAAAAAGTTTTAGAATAATGTACATAAACTGGATGGCAGAAATTTGTAGAATCTTTTCACAGCAACACAAAGACAGTGAGTTTTTGTAGCTGCTTTTAACACTTACCCTTCACGGTTGTAGATGTAATGGTAATTACACGGACTGGCCACAAGGGTGAGCTCTGTGCTGCCACAGGCCCTGGGCACACTGATGAGAAGGGGATTTTGATGTTTATGTAACCATGAGTGTTAGGTTAAAAACAAGCAATTGTTTTTTTTGTCCTTTGATCACAGTCTATGTAAGGGAGTGTGAGCTCTGGCCATTTTTATTTCTAAATACTGACAATATTGTAGCTTTCTCCTCCTTTAAAATGTTCGACTTTATTTAATAAGTTACCATGATAAAACCCCAGAAACCATCCTAACAAAACGTGAAGACCTAACATGTGATGAAAAGTTTTCTAGCGTGGGTGGACCAGGAAAATGTGATACTTAGTGAAATAAGCCAAACGGAGAAAGACAGATATCTCATGATCTCACTCGTCGGTGGCATCTAACGAACAGAATGAATTGGCCAACAAAATAAGATCCGAAACAGGGAGGCATGGAACAGACTGATGTACCTCGATGTGGAGTTGGGGGGATGAGAAGAGATAAACCAAAGAACGTATATACTTACTAGTGTCCTGGCACATGGATTTGTGCACATAGAAAGGAAATTAATTAGAAGAAATACTTTTTTTTTTTTTTTTTTTTTTTTTGAGGCAGCCCTGGGATTCGAACCCAGAAGAAATACCTTGAGATCACTATTCGCCCTTTCTCTATTAAGTGTCGACTGGGCTGATGTTTCTATACTAATAAAAATTTCTATATTAAGTGGTCCTAGTGCCCTTGTGCAATGCCCTCACATCACCACCAGATGGCCATCCTCATGTTGTCACAAGATGGCCGCCACAAGATGGCCAGCAGGGGAGGGCAGTTGGGGGCACTCAGGCTGGCAGGGGAGCAGTTAGGCATCAAATAGGCAGGCAGGGGAGCAGTTAGGGCGTGACCAGGCTGGCAGGCAAAAGCGCTTAGAGGCAATCAGGCAGGCAGGCAGGCAGGCAGGCAGGCAGGCGAGCGGTTAGGAGCCAGCATTCCCGGATTGTGAGAGGAATGTCTGACTGCCGGTTTAGGCCTAATCTCACCAAGGGGTCCCAGATTGGAGAGAGTACAGGCCAGGCTAAGGGATAGGACCTCCCCTCCCCCCACGCATGAATTCCATGCACCGGGCCTCCAGGACATTTATGGTAAGGATGACTCATTCTGGTTGCTGGTTGAGATCTCACTTTGGTTCATTAGCGATGCCTTGGGGTCTGGTATCCTTCCTGCAGCTGGCTGCCTCTTGGTGGCAGGCAGCTGGCAGGCTGATGGACAGTGACAGCTGCAGAAGGTCCTTCTGGGTGGACACCAGGGCTTCCCCCTCGATCCCTGATGTTTTCTCAGGATCCCATGCTTTGCTCCAGAGCCGAAACCCAGGCTCTCATTCCAGGGCTTCCCCCCGTGCCTCAGGAGCACACTCAGCCCAGGGCCTGCCCCTGGTCCAGGCGCCCCACCCTCCGCTGCCAGCCTCAGGCCCCAGCCGGCCCCTCTGCACCCAGAATGCGTCCTCTGGGCTGCTCTCCCGATGCATACGTAGCGATTAAGCAAATGGGCTCTGGCCGTGGCGAGAACAGAGTTAGAATCCTGTTTCGGCCACTTTTACACGACCTTCGGCAAATTACTTCACCTCCCTAAGCCCTGGTTGCCTTTCCCATTAAGGGCAACAATATTCACTTAGCACGAATGTTTGACAAAGCAAGCGCCCCCTGCACCCAGCGCCCAGTTAAAGAACTCGATCAGCTGGCATCCAGCCACTGACCAAAAATTTTTATTGATTTTTTTTACAGAGAGGAAGGGAGAGGGATAGAGAGTTAGAAACATCGATGAGAGAGAATCATCCATCAGCTGCCTCCCGCACACCTCCTACTGTGGATGTGCCCACAACCAAGGTACATGCCCTTGACCGGAATCAAACCCGGGACCTTTCAGTCCGCAGGCTGACGCTCTATCCACTGAGCCACACCGGCTTCGGCGACCCCACCTCTTTTGGCCACAGGTGCAGCTGGTCTGCTTTTGAACCTGATATACATGCTCTCATACAGCATTTGTATTCTCATTTCTGTTTTCCCCCTCATCCTTCTCCTTC
Source organism: Pipistrellus kuhlii (assembly GCF_014108245.1). Taxonomy (NCBI): domain Eukaryota; kingdom Metazoa; phylum Chordata; class Mammalia; order Chiroptera; family Vespertilionidae; genus Pipistrellus; species Pipistrellus kuhlii. Next base: position 8,235,681 of record NW_023425524.1, read on the forward strand.
TGAGATTCACCCAGGCCGTCACACTGGCAGTGATCCTTTCGTTCTCACGCTGCTGGTTGAGCACTTGGGCCATTTTCAGTTTGGGCCATTACAGAGACAGCCGTGAGGGACGTGCCAGATGCAGGGTTATGCAGTGAAAAAACAAACAAGCTGACACATCTCTCCTGAACGGGGGTGGAGCCAAGTTCTAGACTCAGAGAGAATTCTTACTGACAGGTACCCTGGCAGGATGGAAAAGCATCAGGGTCTTAGACAAGACATATTTGTCACTGAATTCTGACCCTTTCCTGTCCTAATAGTGTGACTTGGGTGGTAAATGACCTTTTTGAGAGTCAGTTTCTTCACTGGCAAAATCATAATAAAAATGTCGCCTGCACCGGAGCAGCCAGGTCTGGTGCGGCCAGGCCCGGAGCAGCAGCTGCCAGGCTGGGAGCGGCCAGGCCCAGAGCAGCCGGTTCGGGTGCAACCAGGCCCGGAGCAGCAGCTGCCAGGCTGGGAGCGGCCGGGCCCGGAGCGGCCGGGCCCAGAGCAGCTGGGCCCAGAGCAGCCGGGTCGGGTGCGGCCAGGCCCGGAGCAGCAGCAGCCAGATCCAGAGCAACTAGGTCAGGAGCGGCGGTGGCCAGACCCGGAGCAGCTGTTTGTGGAACGAACCAGAGCAACAGAGGCCAGGCCTGGAGCAGCCAGGCCCGAAACAGCTCGCTCCTCGCCTGCCCCTGTCCCACGGCTGACTCTCAGACATGGCTGGAAACTTTTGCGGGAACTTGAAGGTCTGCTGAATCAAGTGATGAAGGCTTAGATCTGGATGTGTTGAGTTAGTATAGTGTTGGGGTGTTGATCTGTGAGTGCCTTGGGTGGGGCCTGGATGAGGCTGGTTGACCTATTTGGAAATGTCTTTTGTGTGAAGTGTATCATTGGGCATGTGGAGGTATTATTGATATGAGAAAATGCTAAGTAACTGATTTACACGATGTTTATCTGAAAAGGGATTTACTATCAGGGAAAGGGAGGGAGGAGGAGACTGAACATAAACTGTGCACCTATGGATGAGGACGGTGGGGGATGGGGAGGGGGCGGAGGGTGGGGTGGGAACCTGGTGGAGGGGAGAAGAAATGAGGAACCTTTGTGATAATATGAACAATAAAGATTGATTTTAAAAATAAAAATAAAATAAAATAAATAAATTTAAAAAATGTCGCCTGCAGCAGAAACCTGTTTGGCTCAGTGGATAGAGCGTCGGCCTACGGACTGAAGGGTCCCAGGTTCAATTCTGATCGGGGGCATGTACCTTGGTTGCGGGCACATCCCCAGTGGGGGTGTGTGCAGGAGGCAGCTGATCGATGTTTCTCATCAATGTTTGTCTAACCCCCTTCCTCTCTGTAAAAAATTAATAAAATATATATATATTTTTAAAATGTCTTCTGCACTTGGTGGTAGATAGGGTCACCTGAGACGTGTCTGCGAAGACCCTGGCAGCGTGCCTACAGCACAGGAAGGTGTTTGCACAGGCCCTGGCCACACTTTAGGGGCAGGAGGAGAGCAGGCTTCAAGGGAGAAACCTCTTCTCTCCTGGATGCATTTACTGAGCGGATTTATTCATACGTATCTTCTGGAAATATTTTTTGAAATATTTTTTATTGATTTTTTTTTTTTTTCAGAGAAGAAGGGAGAGAGATAGAGAATTAGAAACATCCATCAGCTGCCTCCTGCACACCTCCTACTGGGGATGTACCTGCAACCAAGGTACATGCTATTGACTGGAATTGAACCCAGGACCTTCCAGTCTGCAGGCTGACATTCAGTCCACCAAGCCAAACCCGTTAGGGCTGGAAATATTTTTATTACAAAATTAGCAAAAGGCAGAGAAATGTTTATATTTTCAAAATGTATGACCAACTGAAACAAATGCTTCTAACTGCTTATCCAGTTGGTGGCACATCCACAGAGAGATTAAAACACAGCATCGACCCCATACCCCTGGTGGGTGGACTCTACGGACAAAAGTAGATAGATGATAGATAGATAGATAGGTAGGTAGGTAGGTAGATAGAATCATTATATTAATATCTTTTTGAAATATATGTTTTATTGATTTTTTTTTTTTCGGAAAAGAAGGGAGAGGGATAGAGAGTTAGAAACATTGATGAGAAACATCGATCAGCTGCCTCTTGAACACCCCCTACTTGGATGGGCCCAAAACCAAGGCCCTTGACCGGAATCGAACCTGGGACCTTCCAGTCCGCAGGCCGATGCTCTATCCTAGGGGTGTCGAACTCAATCAGAGAAGGGGCCAAAATCTAAAATCCAGCCTAAATCGCGGGCCGAATGGTTTACTGAACAGTCATAAACTGTCATTGTGATGGAAACGCAGCGGAGTGCAGTGATGACAGCGCGGTGCGGGCCACATTGCAAGGCCTGGCGGGACTGATTTGGCCCGCGGGCCTTGTGTTTGACACATGTGCTCTATCCACTGAACCAAACCAGTTAGGGCTATATTAATATCTTAGGAACCAAGATTTTCAGCATAAAAGAGACAGGAGTCTAAACTTTAGAAAAGTTAAGTAAAAATCCTCCAACCCAAGTGTGTCAAACTCAAAGGCTAATACCAGCCACATAAAGGAGGCATGTGGCCCATGGGCCGCGAGTTTGACATGCCTGCTCCAACCCATTACGATGTTCTATTGTACGGGAGGCAGCAACTTGGGCCAAGAAGTGCTGACACCTAATAGCAATGGGCATCACTAGTGCCCAGGTGTAAATGTTCTAATTTCAATAAAATATAAATGCATGATGTAACATTTTTCTTTCCGCCTCTGCCCACTTAAAGATCCTAGGAGCAGGGGCACCCACCGCTTCTTGATTCCCAAATATTATACGCACAAAGAAAAAGCCCGGCTCTTCAGAGAAATGGTCCATGGCACAAAATGTACAAAGATGTCCCGGAGACACCTTTTGTGTCAGAAGGTAAGGAAACCAATGTCTGGCTGCTGTAGCTCCGCTGGTTGGTTGCTGTTCTGTGCACCAAAGGTTGCCAGTTCAAATCCCAGTCAGGGCACCTGCCTAGGTTTCAGGCGTGGCCCCTGAACGATGTTTCTCTTTCTCCCTCTCCCTTCTCTCTAAAAATCAATTAAAAAAAATCAATCTGCAAACTCCAATGTGGAGGAAATTCAGTTTCCAATAATGTTTTTTCCAATCTATAATCTTCTCATAGGTTTATCTTTACTCTGATTTATAATTATGTCAGATTTATAATTATATTATGGTTGGGATTACCCCCATTAGAATATGGTTATTTGCAAAGAATATATGGCCCTTCTGTGGCTCAAAACAAATATTCCATTCTATGTATTTTATTTTCAAATATGCTCAGTTCATTATACAATGTTTATAGTCTTTTTTAAAAAAAAATCTATTTATTGATTTCAGAAAGGAAGGGAGATAGAAACATTGATGAGAAAGAATCATCGATTGGCTGCCTCCTGCTTGCCCCTCACTGGAGATCGAGCCTGCAACCCAGGCATGTGCCCTGACCTGGAATCCAACCTTAACCTCCTGGTTCATAGGTTGATGCTCAACCACTGAGCCACACCAGCCAGGCCTCAATGTTTATAGTAGTCTTTAATATTGTGTAGAAGATAAGCACTATGCTCTAAATCAAGTATAAGCTTATTTTTTAAACAATGAGATTCTAGTCATATTTCACAATGAGGTATAATACAGAGCACTAAGCAAATACATTATTTTTTTAATTTTTTAAATTAAATTATTATTTTTGTACATATACCAATAGCAAAAACATTATTAATGAGCTAGGATTTCTTTATATTCCTTACCGTGGAAGAGTCTGTGATATAAGGTTAACTGAATAGTTTTAAAAGGGTTATGCATTTTTTTTTTTTTATATGTAAGGGAGGAGATTTCCAAACTGGTAAAATTCTCCAGCATCTCAGCACTCACTATGAAGTGGAGGCCCATGGCATGTAACCCAGAAGCCATTGGAATAAGGTTCTGTCATAGGATGTGTTTCTTTTCCTTTTTAAATTAAGTTTATTGCCTTGGCTGGTGCTTTTCAGTGGTTAGAGCATCAGTTTGATTCCCAGTCAGGAGTTCGATCCCCAAGTCCCTGTTGGGGAGCCTGTAGGAGGCAACCAATCAATGTGTCTCTCACATCCATGTTTCTCTCTCTTTCCCTCCCCACTCCCTCTCTCTCTAAAATCAATGGGAAAAATTACCCTTGGGTAAGGATTAACAAAAAGTTTGTGGGTGACACTGGTTAATAAGATTATATAGGTTTCAGAGTGCAGCTCTGTGACCCATCATCTACCGTTTCCCTGAAAATAAGACAGTGTCTTATACTAATTTTTTCACCCAAAGTTGTGCTACGTTTATTTTCAGGGGATGTTTTATCTTTCCATGCGCTAGGTCTTATTTTCGGAGGATGTCTTATTTTCAGGGAAACACAGTATATATACTGCATTGTTGTTCATCACCCAAAGTCTTATCTCCTCTATCACCATATTTTTATTCCTTTTACCCTCTTCAACTTCCTCCTCACCCCCCCCCCCTCTGGTAACCACCATACTGTTGTGTCTAGGAGTTTTTGTTTTCTTTAAACCCACAAGTGAAATCATATGGTCCTTGTCCTTTTCCACTTGACTTATTTTTGCTTAGCATTATGCTCTCAAGATCCATCCTTGCTGTGGTAGTATTTCATCTTGTAACTGAGTAGTATTCCATTGTAAACATGTACCACATCTTCTTTACCCAATCATCCTCTGAAGGACACTTGTTTCCGTATCTTCGTTACTATGAATAATGCTATAATCAACAGAGGGGTGCATACATCTTTATAAACTACAATAGAAGCCCAGTGCATGACATTCATGCACTAGGGTGGGGGTGGGGGGGGAATCCCTCAGCCAGGCCTTCGGCCTCTCGCAGTCTGGGAGCCTTCAGGGGATGTCCAACTTCCTGCTTAGTCCCTCAGCCCCGGGAGCATGCCTAAGCCGTCAGTCAGACATCCTTAGCACTCCCACGGGGGCGGGAGAGGCTCCGGCCCTGGCTGCTGCGCTTACCAGCCATGAGCCCAGCTCAGGGCTTCTGGCTGAGCTGCACTCCCCGTGGGAGCGCACTGACCACCAGGGGGCGGCTCCCACATTGAGCATCTGCCCACAGTGGTCAGTGTGCGCCATAGCAACCACAACCAGCCTGTTCCACTATTTGGTCTATTTGCATATTAGCCTTTTATTATATAGGAAGGATACTACTATAAACTGGCTGTACCAGTTTACATTCCCACCAGCAGTATATGGAGTTCCTTTTTCTCCACAACCTCTCCAACACCTGTTATTTATTGTCTTGTTGATAGCTATTCTAACAGTTTGAGGTGGTATTTTATTTGTATTTCCCTTATAGCTAATAAAGTTGAGCATTTCTTCATGAAGCTGTTGCTCTTTTGTATGTCTTCTTTAAAAAAAAAGTGTCTGTTACCAAAACCGGTTTGGGTCAGTGGATAGAGCACTGGCCTTCAGACTGAAAGGTCCCAGGTTTGATTCCGGTCAAGGGCATGTATCTTGGTTGCCAGCACATCCCTGGTGGGGGGTGTGCAGGGGGCAGCTGACCAATGTTTCTCTCTCATCGATGTTTATCTCTATCCCTTTCCCTTCCTCTCTGTAAAAAATCAATAAAATATTTCAAAAAAAAGTCATAATTGTCAAGAGCTGCTATAAACTAAGAAAAATCACATAGCCCAGCCAGCATGACTCAGTGGCTGAGCATCAACCTATGAACCAGAAGGTCCCCTTTTGATACCAGCTGGATCCCCAGTGGGGGGCATGCAAGAAGCAGTCAATCAATGATTTGCTCTCATCATTGATGTTTCTCTCCCTCATTCCCTCTCTAAAATAAAAATATTATTTTAAAAATCACACACCCAACCAAATTTTTGAATATACTAAGCTATACAAAGTTAATGCTTAGCAAAGAATGACCAATAGACATTTGAAATAATATTCAACCCTGTAAATAACCTGGAAAGTCTGAAGGCACTATTTTTCACCCATCAGGTAAGTATGACAGTATGAAGTGTTTAAAAAAAGATTGTGAGAAAACAAGGCACTCCCATCTATTATTAATGGAGCAAGTATATTGGTAGTATTTTTTGCAGGACAATTGAGCAGTATAGATTAAAATGTTTAATGTTCATTCTCATTTGAGTCAGGTCACTTCCAGAAATCTATCTTTGGGAAATACTTGAACATGTGCACAAAGATATATAAAGATGCTCACTGAAGTGTTGTGTGTTTTTTTATTGGGGGAGGGAGTACTTATTGAATAAATGGAAACTTTCTATGTCAGTCAGAAAGAAAACAAAGGATTGCTGAGCAATTAAAATGAGTACTTCCATGAAAACAAATCTCCAAGATATACCATAGTGTTAAATGGTAAAAAGTAAATTCTTGATCGTGAATTACATAGTGCAGCCATTTTGATTGTGTATATCACAGAGCTATGTGCATATATACGGGGTCAGCTATGACATAGCGACTTTCACTTTTACCCAATATTCCAGTGTTTTAAGAAAAAGAAAAGAGTTTAGAAAAAGAGACATCAAGCTACTAGTTGTGTTTACCTTAAAGAGGGGAGAAAAGGGTGAAAGCGAAGAGATTTTTACTTTTCCCTCTATAAACTGTGAAAATGGAAAAACCAAACACAATTACTTTGCAACTTTTGTGAAATTAAAGTTACTATAAAAGGTAACACGAGATTACTTTCAAAAACAAATGTCACGGACCTCAACCAAGTTTACCGCTAGCCATTTTCAAAGTCACCATAAACAACAACGTAGGATGGCATTATGGCGTTGTGGCTGGTAGTTTTCCAGTTCTCCTTCGTGTACAACATCATTAGGAAATAAATTCTCCCAAAGAATTCCTCAGTCCTTCATGGAATATTCCTACCTTACACGTTACCTTCCTGGCCACGAGCCCCAGAACCCCAAACTGGCAGGACCCCAGGGTGGGGGGGACTTTCTATGAGCGCAGTATGGACTGTGTCTGCAGCAGTCCTATTTCCACAGAAGCTGGCCATTAAAAAAAAATAATAACTGTCACCTATAATTTATAAATTGTATATTCCCCTGGGATGGCAGGAGAAATGAAACGATTATGCAATAAGAAAAGGTCTCATGACCGGTAGCTGGGATCCAGTCTCGGCTGATCTCACCGGCTCTGCGTACCAGCAGCCTGACCCCCAGCGTATGACCCCTGGCAGCGGCCTGACCCCCTGGCAGCAGCCTGACCCCCAGCGTATGACCCCTGGCGGCGGCCTGACCCCCAGCAGATGACCCCCTGGCAGCAGCCTGACCCCCAGCAGATGACCTTCCGCAGCAGTCTGACCCCCAGCAGATGACCCCCAACAGCGGCTGACCCCCGGCAGATGACCTCCCGCAGCAGCCTGACCCCCAGCGTATGACCCCTGGCAGCGGCCTGACCCCCTGGCAGCAGCCTGACCCCCAGCGTATGACCCCTGGCGGCGGCCTGACCCCCAGCAGATGACCCCCTGGCAGCAGCCTGACCCCCAGCAGATGACCTTCCGCAGCAGTCTGACGCCCAGCAGATGACCCCCAACAGCGGCTGACCCCCGGCAGATGACCTCCCGCAGCAGCCTGACCCCCCCATTTCTCCCCCCCCCCCCCCCCCCCCCCGCGCAGCAGCATGACTCTGCACAATGGGCGCCCCAAACCCCTCCTTCCCGGGCCCTGAGACACAGGGAGGCCACGCGTGACCTGCAAGAGGCCTAAGGTCACGGCGAGGACATGGCCTCGGGGTGGACAGAAACCCCGCAAAGGCCGCTGCCACACCGACCCCGTCTCACTCCGCAGCCCGCGCCCGCACGCAGGGCTTTGGGTCCACGTGAACGCAGCCATGGGGGCCGGGGTGGGGGTGGGGGACGTGGACCCGCCGTCATGAACCGTGCACGCAGCAGGCCTTTCTCTACTGAAACCCCCAGTCAGTCCTTCAGGCCCCGGGAGCCGCCCCCTCCATTTTGTCCCCGAACCCTCCAGCGGCCCGAGCGGCGCCGCTGGGAGCCCCGGAGCGCCGAGGGGAAAGGGGGGAGGCGGGGCGCAGCCGGCGCTCGGGGGCCGGGGGGACCGGAAGGACAAAGGACGCGGGCCGCGGCCTGAGCGAGCCCACTTCCGGCGGGGGCCGCGCGCGGGACAAAGCGGCGGCGACGAGCGCCCCCCCCCCCCCCCCCCCCCGCCCAACGGCGCGCGCCCGGGGGCCGAGCACGCGGAGCACGAGCGCGGGCGACGGTTAGAAATGGCGGTTGGGGCGGAAGGCGGGGGCTGGGCGGGGAGGGGCGCGGTCTCGAGGGGCCGCCCGCGCCCGGCCGCAGCCCGGGTGCGGCGTCGCTTCCCGAGCCCTCCCCTGCCGGGGGGCCGGCTGGCAGGGCGGGGGGAACCCCTCTGGGAGAAGGGGTGGCCCGTTCGATGAACAAAGGAGATGGCCCGGACCAGCGCAGCCACTGCAGAGCAGCAGAAACGTTCCCTAAAATGGCGGCCGGCTCTGGGAGGGCGGGGCTTCCGCTGGCGCGGCCCTGGAGGGGGCGGAGCTTCCGCTGGTGCGGCCCTCGGAGGGGCGGGGCTTCCGCTCGCGAAGGCCCGGGGCGGGGCGGCGGTGCAGGCGCCGGCTGGTCCCCATGGCTGCCTCGCCGGAGCCCTCGGAGCCCTCGGAGCAGAAGGTAACCTGGGGGGCGGGGGCGAGCGGGGCGTGGGCGGGCGGGCGCCTCTGGAGGACGCGGCCTCTGCAGCTGGGACACCGGAGGCCGGAGCACGTGCCGTTGGCTTCCCTGCCCTCCGGGTGGGTCCTATTCCTGAGCCCCACGTTCCCTGTGCACGGGGCTCAGTAGTATGTGGTCCCTGCATTGCCGGGACGAGGGAGCGCCCAGCAGGAGGAGGGGCCGGTGCTTGTGAGCATCGCGGGGCTCTGGGAAAGGCCGACCGGCCATGCGCTGTAATTCATAGTCCAGAGGGTTTGCAAGCAAGCTCCCCGAGGACGGGGCCTGGCCGTGGAGGAGCGGGAAGCTGGTGCGATCCCCGCGGGCTTCTGTGCAGAGGAGGAGCGAAGGTTGGAGTTCATCTTGCTCGCTCTCGACCTCGTGGAGCACCGCAGGGCGATTGCCTGTAACCCGCGTCCACCGCGGTGGCCGGGACGCGCTACCCTGTGAACTTACTATCCAGGCTCGGCCACGCGCTGCTTCCACCTGTGCCTGACGGTGCAAAGCCCCCGCCTGGCCGCTCACTGCCCAGCCTGGCTGCTCCCTTCCTCCAGGTGCCCCAAAGCTGAGCGAGGCGAGCCTCCAGCTCCCCGGAGGGCTGCGGAGCTTCTGTCCGCACAGCTGTCATACCATTCATTGGGCTAGAAGCTAATCATGTGTCTCCTTTCTCTTGGACTTAATATCCACTGCGTATCAGTGGCTCAATCATGAACAGACTGAAGACCCGCAGTGCATCATAATTGCTCCTAATCTGTAGTTAGGATAGTCTCTGATTAGGATAGTCTCTGACCAGCTTGGAAATTGTGCTCAATTTTTCAAAGTTCATGTTTCTCTGGGGATTTTTCCACCTATATTTGGCCAAGACAGCCGATCAATTCAAAGGTTCATATGAACAAATGTTGGACAAAACCTTTCCATATTCAATAACAAATTTTGCCTATTTATACAACTCTTGGTGCCTTTGGTTTTTAATGAATATTATTTGGAATATATTTAGTGTAACAAAATGTACCCATTTGTAACTCCCATATTTAATATACGGAGTTCTTTACTGTTTTGTGAGAACATTGGGCTCTTGAATGGAGCTTTAGTCTCTTCTATACCGGACTGTTCACTCTGATAGGAGAGAACGGCTGTCATGTAATGGTCAGGGTGGTCTAATTCACTGAGAAGTGATAAAAGAATTCAATGGAAGAAAAAAATTAACCTATTTAATTGGCCCAGCATTAGCAAAACAAAATACTGTAAATGAAGTCCTGTAAATTGTTCATAAAACACTACTATCAAAGCTCATCAAAAAGTACAAAATAGATGTCTGAATTACGTAGCAGCCCAGGGAGTATCAGAAAAACCAGCACCTCCCCCCCCCCCCCCCCCCCCCCCCGCAATTATTTCTACTACAATCCAGAGATGGATCTTTAAGAGTCGGCCAAGATAAAAATGGGAAAGGGCCCTGGCCAGTTTGGCTCAGAGGAAAGAGCACTGGCCTGCAGACCAAAGTGTCGAGTTCAAATCTGGTCAAGGGCATGCACCTTGGTTGCAGGCTCCTCCCCAGCCCAGGCCTTGATCAGATCTGTCTCCCTCCCTCTCATCCACCCTATCTAAAAGATCAATGGAAAAATATCCTTGGGCGAGGATTAAAAATAAGAGAGAAAGGTTACTAAGCTAGCATACCTGATAGAACTAGCCCTTAAAAACTTTTATTCTGCTCTTTTTCTTTGCTTGAGAAATTTTAAAATATGAAATTTGGGCTCTGGCTGCTGTGGCAGTTGGTTGGCCAGTTCATCCTCTGTAACAAGAGGAAAACAATATGGACACTGAGGCAGATACATTTGGCAATGGGAAATGAGCTGGGTTAATTTGATCTGATCTGTTTCCTATAAATTATTAAATTGGCGTTCTGGCTTAGAAACCTTGAACTTCCCTTGGTTCTATCAAGGTCAGCTGGTAATGTTGCTTTTATAAATCTCAGAATAGGCCTATAAAATATTATTCGAAAAATTCCTTAGTTTAAGGGCTAAATTCATTACTGACAAATTAAAACTGAAGACTAATTAGGGAACAGAGAAATGTTAATTTCCATTTCTGAGAATCTTACAATTCATATCCTGAAGACTAGTTCTTACTTGCTTCTGGAAATTAATAGTAATCAATACTCTGAACCAGTGAATTTCAATCTTTTTTCATCTATGGCACACATTACTAAAATTGTGGCACTCCAAAATGCATTTTTTGCTGACAAAAAAATTAGGTATGATTCATTCACAACAGATGTCTGTTGTTCACTGTTATTTTAAAATTTGACAATCTAATGGGAGAGAGGTCAGTGCCTCCAACTAGTCAGATTTGGTCATGTTTCTAATTCCCCCCCACCCCAAATATATTTTATTGATTTCAGAGATGCAGGGATATAGAAACATCGATGATGAGAATCACCAATTGGCTGCCTCCAGGATCCCCCCCACCACACACACACACACACACGAGGATTGAGCCTGAAGCCTGGGCCTATGCCCTTGGTCAGAATCAAACCCAGAGGCATCTCATCTTAGATTTTGTTCATTCTTACACAGTTTCCATAAAAGCTGCAGAAACACAATTATGTATTTTAGTCCTATTACTCCCTAATGAGTGGCTTTTGGAAAATGACTCCTGTGAGCCTTGGTTTTCCCCCCATCCATAACCAAAGGGTTAAAGGATGCAATGGAAATGACGAGGTTTGGGGGAGGGGAAGTGGCGGGTTGAGGTTCCAGATCAGTTTTCATTCTGTCAGCACCCTACAGCTCTATGTAAAGACCCCGAGCCGTTTCAGAGATCTGAGGTCAATGGGAAACTAAACAGAAGGGCTGTCAAGGGCAGGGCACCAACACCTCCACCAGCTCCACTGAAGCGGTTTTAGGCCAGCGGTGGTTTCTCTGCCTTGGCAGTACTGGTTTCTCAACCACAACAGGTTACATCGTAGAATGTTCAGTGGCAGAATCCTGGGCCTCTAGCCACACGCTGCTTCCAGAAGGGACCATCTTAAATGGGGTAATTTCTGGGAGATGTTTAAAGAGACCTGGAGTCTTCTAAACATTCCAATGGCCTATCCCAGACCTGACTTTTGAAAACATTTTCTTAAAAATCAGGTTGCCTGGATGGCTTAAATAACACAATTTGGCCACACATATTTTATGTACTGGTCAAGGATTGAGGTGGATGGCATTTTTCACAAGTGCCCCGATAAATGTTTATCTGCAGATTCTGGTGTATGCTGGGGGGTGTCACCCCATGGCTCCATTATAAAAGGGAACCCAGACTTGAATATCCCAGAGGCCTTATAGAAACCTGTGTGATCTTTGGAGGAGGTGTCCTGCCGGTCATGGTGCTGGACAACCCTTCTCGCCCCAAAGTGAAAGCCACACCTTCCACCCGTTAGCGCCTCCTAGCCCAGCATCTGAGCCTCCTTCCCAGGGGAGATAGGCTGGCTCGGAGGTGGCCTGCAGAGCCCAACGTTCCCCACCTGCAGAGTGGCTCACCCTCACCTCCAACCACACGCTCCACTGGGCTTCTGAGCTGATAGAGAAACTGATTTTTTTTTTTTTCTAAGTGAAATGAAAAGCCTAGAAGCACAATTCACATATGTATATGAAAATTTGTGTTCAAGAGCTTTCAAAACTGAAGTGCAGTATGAACAAACACCTGCTGTGTGCATGAAGTAACCTGTGTTCGGGGGAAGGGTTAGCAGGGAGAGACCAGAGGGAAAATGGAATAGAATGATCCAAGAGAGTGTGTAATTGTTGCTTTATTAGGAACCAGGTCACACATTGTCTTCTCTGGCAGAAGCTTAAGCTAAAGCAGCAAACGGGAGAAAAATACAACCAAGAATATCTTCTTTCAACCTTTCACCGGACTTCCTTCCCCACTTGTGACCAGTCTGCCCCTTACATTACACCCAGTCCAAGAGAAACCTCCTCCCCCTTTGGCCTCCCAATGGACTTACCTAATGGACAAGCAGCTTTCTTTTAAAAGCTACATTACTGAAAACCTGCATAGGTTTTCTACTTCTTTTTTATTGAATAGAAATGCCACAATGAGGCCGAAACCAGTTTGGCTCAGCAGATAGAGCGTCTACCTGCGGACTGAAGGGTCCCAGGTTCGAATCTGGTCAAGGGCATGTACCTTGGTTGCGGGCACATCCCCGGTGGGGGGTGTGCAGGAGGCAGCTGGTCGATGTATCTCTCTCATCGATGTTTCTAGCTCTCTCCTTTCCTCTCTGTGAAAAATCAATAAAATATATATTTAAAAAAAAAAAATGCCACAATGAAACAGACGTGACTTTTTTTCTTGAACATCCAATCTCGTATCAGGCAAGGAAACAGGAGTTATAATGCCTAATGTTTATCTTTACATTAAATATTTTTTTAAATATTTTTATTAATTTCAGAGGGGAGAGGGAGAGAGAGACATCGATGAGAATCACTGATTGGCTGTCTCCTGCACACCTCCTACTGATCAAGCCCGCAACCTGGGCATATGTCATAACTGTTTAAAGAGCTCATAAAATGTGCTTATCTCTAGCCCTAGCCAGTTTGCCTCAGTGGATAGAGCGTTAGCCTGCAGACTCAAGGGTCTTGGGTTCGATTCCAGTCAAGGGCACATGCTTGGGTTGTGGGGCATGCAGGAAGCAGCTAATCAATGATTCTCAGCATTGATGTTTCTATCTCCCTCTGCAAAATCAACAAAAATGTATTTAAAAATGTGCTCATTTCTAAACTACTTAATTAGCAAATTATTACCTAACATCAAAATTCAATGGATTTAGGTTATGTTACTCTACCAGGGGCTTTCTGGTTAATTAAATTATCAAAGTTTCCCACTAAGATTCAGCTTCAGATCAAAGACCAAAAGCAGGATGTTAAAAGTAAATGGACCGATTCCTGGTCATATTATTTGCCAAACCACTGTGATCTACAATATTTTCTTGTTCAATCTAGGTTCTTTTTCATTTTATCTTAGACCTTTAAGCTCCTAGGAATTTTAGATGTCGAGAACATTCCCTGTGCACGGGACTCAGTATTATATGGTTCATTAGGATCTGTTGTGGCTGGCCTTGGACATTTTTTGTTAACTAGTGAGTATCTCCTTTTCTCTATATAAACACACACCTATCTGTAGCAAGCTGTTATTTTCTAGATGAAGTAATATATCATGTATAGTAATGACAATGTCTGTGCTCTTTGACAGGTAGAATTAGAAGATCATGCGATGTTGGAGTAGGAGGATTTATTGTCGTGACTTTAGGATACTGGTATGTGCACTGAGCATTCAAGGGGACCCAGGATTATAGGTTTATCCAATTCCAACGCACGTGCTCTTTCCCGAGCAATTTCCCACCCTCAGTTACTTAGCAAGGACTTTTTAATGGAAATTTCTTAAGAAATGATACTGCTGGAATGTCTTAATCCTTTCAGTATGTGCATGTACTCATTCTATACCATTTCTGGAATAAATAGGTGGCTGCATAATATGCCACTAATGCCAAGTTATGGCTTATACTTCGGTTATGAAGGCCTCCACCCTGTACCTTATACCCTAACTCCCATTTCACCCCTGCTCCCAGCGTATCTGATGTTACTAAGAACTGATACAGCATGGATGACTATCAACTGCTTTCATCAGCAAAAAATGCCAGACACAAAGTACTCTCGTTCCATTTAATCAGGTTCTAAAAATTAAGCTAAGGTGACAGGAATCCTCATCTTAGAGGAAAGAAATATGCTAATTATCTGTTACACAGTGAGGCATGACAACTGGATCACAGATCTGCAGGAGGGTGGGCAAGGGGTGGAGAGCTACAGGAGGGTGGCAGACCAGCTAGTGCACGGATTCATGCACAGGGCTCCAATTTTATATAAAACAAGAGTGTTTGTAGGTATCGTTGACACCAAACCACCAGATTAGAATGATTATATTTTCAATCTCAGGGTACTCATCTGTAAGCATTCCTGAATTTTATTACTATAAAATGTCAAATGTTTCTATAGGAACTTTATATTAACAGCTTCGTATTCTTCTTTTCCAAGGCTCCATTGTAGGTATAATTATGCAAAGCAAAGAATCCAGGAAAGAATCACCAGAGAAGGAATTAAAAATAAGATTTTGTATGAAAGTACCCACCTTGATCCTGAAAGAAAACAAGCCAAGAGCAGCAGCAATAGCACCTGAACAGTCTCGAGCATAGAACCCAAATACGACTACTGATGTCAGTGTGAACCAAGATGAGATCAACTATGTAAAACATTGCATGTACCATACGGTTTTCAATCAAGTCAATAAACCATGTGCAAGCTGTAGTCTCTTTCACTTGTAGGAGCGTTTTGTGAGCTTACTAGAGGCCCGGTGCACAAATTCGTGCACAGGTGGGTCCCTCAGCCTGGCTGGGATTGGGCCGTTGTGGCTCTCTTGCCATCCTGATTGGGGCTGACTGGGACCGGCTGGTGGGAAGGGCCGCAGGAGGTTGGCTGGCCGGGTTGTGGGAGTGCACGGCCCATCCAGTGGCAGCTCCTGCACTGAGTGTCAGTGTGCGTCATAGTGACCGGTGGATCCGTCACTCAGTTATTCTGTTGTTCTGTTGCTTAGGCTTTTATATATATAGATTCTGGCCCTGTTATCTACTACTACTATAGCTTAACAGTGGACTTGGCATACAAAACAAAGTGTTCAGCAAGTTTAAAAAAGTTCCTTTGCAGTGAGTGTAATGTTGTCCATTTAAAAAAATAAAATCCTAGTTATATTTTAAAGCTTGCCTTAAAAAACAATCATATTACTGTACAGTTAAAAACAAGGAATACTTCCTGGTTTCTTTTTAAAATATATATTTTTTTATTGATTTGAGAGAGAGGAAGGGGGAGAGAAAAAATAATGAGAATCTTCGATTGGCTGGGGATCAAGCCCACAACCCTGCCATGTTCCCTGACCAAGAATTGAACCCTGACATACTGGTTCATGGCTCCACATTCAAGCATTGAGCCACACATCCTAATTTCTTAAACCAATGGTAGTATAAGACTTGAAGCTAATAGATTGGGTCACTTTGCAAATTATTTTAAAAATGTGTCTATTGCTTGACACTATTCTTCCATGTGTCACACAACAGGTAAAGATTGCTTTTTAACTGTTCTAAATATGTTTTGGGAAGTATGCATGGTTTTTAAGTTTTATGTAGAATTTAAATATGCACAAAATATTTTCAAAACTTGTTTGATGCAAAGGAAAAAGAACTGCCAGATTAGATAGCAGCATCAAACTGATAAGACATTTATAATTCATTCTTCTGCCTTCTTTTTTTTTTTTTTTTTTTTTTTTTTTTTTAAGCAGCCAATGTACAACTCAACCCACAGCATTTATTCATTCAGGAAAATTCTTCCTCTCCTAAACAGTGACTTTTTTTGTCTCGAAATCAGCATTTAAAAA
Organism: Pipistrellus kuhlii; assembly: GCF_014108245.1. Taxonomy (NCBI): domain Eukaryota; kingdom Metazoa; phylum Chordata; class Mammalia; order Chiroptera; family Vespertilionidae; genus Pipistrellus; species Pipistrellus kuhlii. Next base: position 8,251,911 of record NW_023425524.1, read on the forward strand.
AAGTGTTAAATAAAATACATGCTAAGTCTTCCTGGTTAAGAAATGATAAATTTATTGCTATTTGAGGGTTAGGGTGCCTAGGCTATGAGGTTTACCAAATGGCTAGACTAGTGAATGACATCTGTCCTAATGTTTATTGATCCTAATCATCTTGGCAGCCACCAAAGGAAGGACTTGGCATTGATTCGAGAAGGGTATCAGGAAGGAAAATGCTGTTGACAAGGTCTTGCCTACTCTTACTGACACAACACTGAATGCAGTCTACGCTAATCATATTACAGCCACCAAATACTACGTTTTTAAGAAGCCTGGACGTGACACTCATTTAAGAGGCTGCACAAGTTGGGGAAAATTTGACGAGTACTCATCAAAGCTGGTATTTAACAAGCTGTGCAGGCCACCTGTGTCCTTGGCTTCAGTTTACAAATATATGTAACATATAAAACTAGGCAACTGGATTAAATAACTAAGGCTGCTTCTAGCTCTAGCATACTATGGTCACATCTTACCCAGGGTGAGAGAAGCCTCTGTTGGCTGGTGAAAATTTCCAGGACCCTCACCAACAACAAGGTGGTTTTCATTTTTCACAGGATGCTTTATAAATTGCAGACCTGGAGAAAAACAGGGAGATGTCACTTCGTAAATTTACATGATCATTAATACAATGTATCTTTTTATTTAGTAAGGTATTAGGAGAGTATTACTGAATTATCAGACTCCAAGCCCTGTATCATTGCTCTGCACACATTTGACAAGGCCTCCATTGTAGATCTTGACACTTCCACTTCTAGCCTTTCCAGTCCATTTCCACTCTGCCACCCCACTTCCAGTCCCGTCACCTCTATCTTCAGTGCACTTTGGGCCACACCATGACCTGAATTCATACTCCCCAAACTTTTTAATTTCACTGCAAGTATCTTCTACTTCCTCTCTGTAACTTTTTATCCTCCTGGTCACTAACCTCTGGGGATTAGGATCACCTTCTCATTTAGGTTCTCATACCAGTTTCACCTGTTTCAGTGGGTGGCACTTCCAATGACCTGTGCTGCAAGTTGAGCCTAAGTGTCTTGTCAAGAACCCTGTCAACGCTATCTTCACATTCCGACCGAGGGTCACCAAACAGTCACCACTTGTTACAGCGAATTACTAAATGTTCACCAGCAAATGGACAGAAACCGGGTTCCCTTCTCATCCAAGCGCACACTTCAGATTTTAGTCTCAAAGAGGAACCTACCTTCCACGCCCACCTGGAGCCTCCAGCTGCACCGTGTCCGTCAGGGTCCCAGCAAATCCGAAAACGTCACACGAGGTGACGTAGCAGTGGGTACCAGCTAAATAGCTGATTGAAATAGAATTGCAGCCATTAGTAGTTCTGACGACATCTCGTGGCTTATCTATCGCACCTGCTTTAACTTTCCAGTATTTTAAGCATTTCCCCTTCCCTCGTCCCTCCCCTTTGCTTTGACTACTCGATTTTACGTTTTAATAAAAGGACCTCAGGGAATTAAAATTAACTTCAAGCTTCTCTCTGGACTTGTAATTGATATTGACCAAGTTAGGCAACAAGAAATTTTTTACTATCCCTACTTCCGTTATTTGATTTGCAAGCATCTCTTTAGTCTACGTACCTCTACTCCATCGCTGGTTTCCCTTTGCTTCCATTACATAATGCGAGGAGGTCTATATAATAAATTCAGGATTCCTGTTTATGCACTTTTCAGCACAGAGCTAGGGATCAAATAGGGTTTGAATCCTTCTATTCCTAGATAAAAATCTGTTGCAGATGGGGGTCAAGACACCCCTTTAAAAGTCATGTTAATATATACACTATGCTTTGGGTAAGCAGAAAACCTTAATGAGGAAAGTAGGAAAATTAAAACGATTGCTATGATTGATTTTAATGGTCCTCCAGAGTGAAGGATTTTTGGAAGCATCTTAAAATATTGTCCAGTGGTCATCAAATCAGGTCAGTGTAACATACCAATATCCTTTACCACCCAAATACTGTTATCTTACACATATATTTTGTGCATGAAGTTCCATCTCTAAATTTTCTCTTAAAAGGGAAGCTTTAGGGACACAAAACTTATGCAGGCATTTCTCAAAGTATTACATTTTCAAAAGGTTGTAACATGAGCACTACAAATATGCTGTAAAGTCTTTTCAACCACTGCCTTTGCCTTCCTCTTCATTTTCTAGAATGACGACTTTCTCCCCAAGTATTTCTATGTGAGAAAGTGATCTATGACACTGAGCAAGGACTGCTCACTGTAAGCTTAGCTATGGGCTCTTCAGAAGCCATTAGATTGTTTTTAGTTGGCAGATTAGAACTCTTGTTTCATTGAACAAAACAGAGCTATATTTCAAATCAGGATATCACCCAAGTCCACTCATTTCACCAAAATACAGTATTATGGAATAGCAGCAGGAAAATGTCCTCTAAGCTTCTTGTCAAGCTTAAACACCTCAGGGAAGACACATTAATACTCTGGACTGGCAAAGCTCCCTGAGCCTTATTCCTTCCTTAGAACTTAAGTTTACTTCCTAGATTATCACCTCTGTTATCCAAAAGGATCTCAATCACTTGTTGTTGTTTTTTTATACTTATGCACTTAGTATAGATGCAGGAAGTTTTGGGGAGACTAAGAACACAAATATTCTTTTTTATTTTTTGCATTAGTATTCTGATGCTAAAGGATGGAGGACATTGTAACAAATGTCTTGCAAAAAGTTAAACAATGAATTCAAACAATCGGAAGGTTCTAACCTTAAAGAGGACTGGGCTCTATTTGCATATACTTTGAATATCTATGCCAGGGGACCGCCCACTTCAGGTATGGAAAGGAGAAATCAAACTTTTTTTTTTTTTGGTATAGAACCTACCCATCTGCTTACTAAGTTTCCCCCATCCCCTCCATCTTTTTAAAATAAGGGGAATTTTAACTAAGGTGCTCCTAGAAACTCAATGTAACAAGTGTTAAAGGTACAAGCAGCAATTAATTTGGAATACCTATTGGAATGACTGGAACAGATTTAGTTGGGCCCTTTTACTCTTCCACACAGCACATTCACATGGACAGACTAAGGAAAAGGAGATGAAATTTAAATCAGCACATTTTCTTTATTACTTAAGAGAAAAAAACGGTGAAGTTGGAACCTTTTATATTGTACTTAACCAGGACTCCTGTATCTCCCTTAACTGTTACGAAACAACTTAATAGCTCCCTTAAAAAAAAAAAGTAACCTGTTAGCTGCCACTTACACAAGCCCCGATCATTCTGAAGTATTGGTTTTATATCATCTCTCTAGATGCCTTAACATTCTAAACTTGTGTCCCTCAATTTGGATGTCTATGATGTTTTCACCTAAAAATTTTCTGGTAGTAATTTGTGGCAATGCCTCTCAAGTGCTTGGCAAGCACAGGTTTACTGGACAAAACTAATTTTACCTCCTGGGCGATGGTGGACTGTGGAAGGAACAGCAGGAAAGAACATGCCACAAATAGCTGTGTGTATCAGCTAGATGCTATGTCAGCCTTTCGAGCCTATAATCCCTGCATTCCTCCAGTTTGTAGACACTCGAGCTGGACATTGGAGTGACTGCTGTGCCACAGGAACAGCCAGTAAGGGGCTGAAACTTCCTTGCATTTCTCCATGTCTCGAATGTTATCACCTCACTACTTGAGATGCTCATACCCACAGATTCAGCTTTGTCAAAAGTAAAACCCCTAACCCAGGGGTCCTCTTACTTTTTAAAGTGGGGGCCAGATCACGGTCCCTCAGAGAGCTGGAGGGCCGGACTATATGAACTACTAATTCCTACTGTAACACCTCGGCTGCGCTCACTGCCCAAAAAACCTGGCGGGCCGGATCAGACTCCTCTGCGAGCCGCATGTGGCCCGCGGGCCGTAGTTTGAAGACGCCTGCCCGGGCCTAACCCGGGATAGGTTAGGCTCAGTGGATAGAGCATCAGCCTGTGGACTGAAGGGTCCCAGGTTCCATTCCAGTATACATCCCCACTGGGGGGGGTGCAGGAGGCAGCTGATCAATGTTTCTCATTGATGTTTCTCCCTATCCTCCTCCCTTCCTCTCTATAAAAAATTAATGAAATATATTTTAAATATATATAAAACAAAACAAACGAAAAAAACCACCCTGTTTCTTGTCAAGTTGCAAGTTACTAGCGACTCTGGCATAGGAAGGAAGGAAACAATATTCCTAAATAATCATTAGGTAATTACAGATTAAACACATGGTCACATTCCTTATCCAACCTAACCAAGCAGTGATTATGGAATCTTCTGGCCTATCAGCTACCTGCTCCATTCATTCCCCTAATACTGGATCTGCCACCACCTAAAACCACTTATCTACATAATGCTGAAAAAAATGAACTTATCTGGCTTTCCACACGGACAGCACTTTCTAACTTAATCACACAAGATAATGTACATTCTTTGAGTAATTACGTTAACATTTCTCACCTATTTCCAATCTACTAGCCCTTATAGTTCCTTGGACAAATTAAAACATAGTCAACCACCTATATTTATAGTCAATTGGATAGGATGTGAGAGTATATCCTTAGTGTAAGTGCATAGTCATCTTAGTATTAACTAAAAAACACACCTTAAAAATTAGAGTAACCTTAAAAACACACACACACACACACACACAAAAAACCTCAAATGCTAAACTGGCTATCCCTACGATCTGCATATTTTGGTGTGCAAGTGGAGTAATGCCTGGGCCAGTAAGAAAATTTTAAAAATTATCTAAAGGAAAAGGCTCCTCTCCATAGCAAAAGGGTATTAATAGACTACTTTTATATTAAATATAGGCAATTAATGATTTGAAGAGACTACAGTTTATGTAATAAATGCAAATTGCTGTTCAGAGAGCTGAGGCATTGAGGGATTTTTATTCAAAGCACTAACAACCCCTTTGAAACTTAATGGCTTGCCAGGCCATAACCTACTCTTCCTTTTATTAACTAACTAAAATGTTAAAACTTAAACCGTTTTCCTCAAAGCCCCAGAAATAACGACAAACTCAAAACATATCAAGAATTTTAGGGATAAAATGGCTTTTGAGAGTATTGTGTTCATCCTTCTAGAATATCCCGATGACTATTCTGGAGGGCTGGACAGTAGAGAAGTTTCATTTTTTTCAGACATTCTAGTTACATATAAAAAGGAAATTATGAAAATTTGTTTTTAAGATGTGCATGAGAAACTAACTTTAAAGGATGGAAATGTATACTTTCTTAAGCATAATCTTACCTGGATTTGGTTTGGCTTTTTACAAACGTCAAATATACTGTAAACTGACAATCAGATCTTTATCTGAGATGTCAATACTACTATCTAAAAAAGTACTAAAATAATTCATCTTTTTCATTTATGCAATGGAACCTATTATAAAAATGATCCTAGGATTAAAAGCCAATTTACACTTAATTCCCACAACTGAGGCAAATATTAAATACAGAAGAGGCTGTTCATGAATGTAAAATATGTTTAGGTGAAAAACGTATTACCTTTCCTGGAAAACTTTCAAGTACTTTTCCTAAGGAGAATGTCTTTAAGATGCTTTAAATACCTTGTTGCTAGTGCTTAGGACATCTAGTTTCCTAGTTCTCATTTTCAGACAGGATGGACCCTAGGCAAATGAGAACTCGTTTTGTGGGTTTACTATGGCTTGTCTGCCATTTTAAGATTTCACCTTGCCATTTGTCAGAAGCTGGTCACAGCCTCCATGCAAGGCTAGAACCAGTGACAAGATGGAACCTACCAGCAACAGAGAACTGACATGACGTAAGTACTTCATTTCTATCTTGCCATTTTTTCTTTTCTGATTAACCTCTTTATGTTGTTAATGGTTTTAATACTACAGTAGTTGACTGATCTGATCCAACTCTTGACTCGGTATCTGCAGAGCTTTCTAGTGAAAGCAGTGAGTGTTCCCTAGGTATAGTTGGGACCTTTGTGTTTTTGTTTTGCTTTCCAGGAGAGGTAGGCAAGGGGAGGGGTGGATAAAACAAGTTTCTCATTCACAGATCTTACTCTACTACACTTGACATTTCTCCACCAATTGCTTGCTATTTTGTGCTCTCACTGTTCTGAATGTTTTATATACTTCCTAAGATTATTTCTTTTAATATAACCATAGGCCTTATTACTAATTCTGATCTGGAGACTCCTTAAGTATTATTAAATAGTGCCTGTCGTTTGGCCATTACTCTTCCACTGCAAATTATTAGAGTATGTTTCTTAGTAAGCAATACTGAACTACCAGGTATAGTCAAGATTTTTTAAAGGCACCTAGACATTTAGATTACCTTAGCATTCATTAGCAAGAAAGTTTGAATTTTGCCCCCTGGGTTTAAATTAAGTCTATGCAATCCTAGTAATAATGTACACTGCAAAGTAGCTCATGCTAGTCACTGCCAGCAGCTCGCTAATTGCTAAAAAGACAAAAGCCCTGGAGACATTGCTTGTGCTGTTAAGTATTCTTATGGTGATTTTAAGATTAGTCCTGTTCCACAATTTATCAACTGAAGCTACCTACACCAACATCTAAAACTCAACTCCAGCTCAGCTTGTAGGAAAAAATCCTAGCTTAAGTTAAAAATCTGATTTGAAGTGGCTAAAAACAAATCTAAGCAATCAAATATAGACAAACCTCAACTTACCAGAAGCAACCTAAAATACCAACCAAACACTAGACTAAAGCTTTAGTTCTACAGTTTGACTCCTGATTCCTCACTTCACATTAGTGAGGGTCCTTTAGAAGATTAAGTGTTCTGTGCAAACCCAATAAAATTACAGTTAGGGGATCTAATGTCATCACATAGCTACAGTCAAGTTAGCAGTGTTGTGTAGTAGTGAAATCAATGACTGGCTTGCATGATGGCTTCTAAAAGCATCTGTTCCCAGAGTTTCATGTATTACGTATGTATATAAAATATCAGTGAGGACAGCCATTAGCGTTTTGTAAGATGATAAACTGAGTGTTAACTTCTCCCAGCCATTACCTTTTCCCCTCATTAAATGTTAAGTCATCTGTGGGGGAGGGGAAGGGAAGAATTCAACTTTACTTCATAATTCAGATCAATCGTCAGTATACATTTAAGTTTTTAAAACCTAAATGTTCCAAGTACAGAGTAAAATAAGCTGTCCAGAGAGCACACACTTAGGTTTTCTCCTCTTGGGAGTTTTAAAAAGGGATTTTGAACCTTGATGGCGAGAATCCCAAAACGAGAGTAAAATGAATATTTTTATTGCAAACAAACGTCTAAATTAATTTCTCCACCCACTTTCTTTAGAAAGAAAAAAGAAATCAGCAGGCTAAGGAGATACCCATTCAAGAACTGACATGATTAAAAATTAAGATATAAATGGGTGACTCACAATTGCATTTAGCTTACAAAGATGGTGGAGTTAACTACTACAAGCACACTAGTTATACAGTATTTTGTGGGAGAAGGGCATACAGACATAGCTAACTTCATATAGATCCCATTAGACAACTGGATTTACAACAAGTTTTTTTTAATAAGAAATGGGCAAAGCCAGCTCTCTTTTCAGAATCAAAATGCAGAACAAATGGAAAATTATGGTATTTAACCTTCACAAGTTTGAGCCTCCACAAATAATACAACCAAGTTTTACATTTTTAACAGCCCTTCTACATACACTCCATCTTCTCTATCTTGGTTCCAAGTTTTATCTTCATTCAATTATGCCAATTCCAATGTTATTTAAAAAGAAAAAGCCTTCCCAGTTATTGTCAGAAACTACTGTTTAGCATACCCCCTCCACTACTCAGCAAACTACAGAGAGGATGGAGTGTAATATGAGCAGTACAGAGTCTTAGGCAATTCATGAGGACCACTTAAGTCCTTACATGAATCTGGTTGCTAACATTTCTATTATATTGTGACAATGACTCCCGACTGTTATCTCTGAGAAATGGGGGGAGTAAATTCTTAATAAAAGACACCAGGTACAAAGCAACATTTTACTTTTGTTGTGATAAAAAAAAAAAGTCACATTTTACAGATAAAATGTAGAACCCTGAAATACTGACACATTCTCTTATCGTGCACAATGCTGAGGTTCTCTTACGATTCACTTTAAAACTGCAATTAAAAATGTACAAAAAAGAAAAGAAAAAAAAATCAACCCACAAAGCTTCTAAAAAAGGAACCCGCAGGCACTTCCTCTTGTGGAATGTTTAAAAAGTTAGCCTACTAAAGAAAACAGTCGACTTCTTGTGAAGGTTTTGGAGAAATATGTATCAGTTCGTTTTATTTGGGTATTCAATAATATCCTTGGTGATAATGCTGACTCCATGGCTTCTGACCCCAGAATTGCTGTAAGAGAAAATTTGTTTTTAAAGAAAAAACATCAATAAGCCACTCAAACTGCTTTTAGGAAATGACAATGAATCTAATTCAGAGTAATTGCTGGAAACAAATTTATAACTGTCACACCTCTGATTTCTATCAAACCATGTTCAGTTAGTATTAATATCCATTATCATCATCAATAAACACATTACAAAAGGAAACACATAAGGACTTGGTTAGTTTATACAATTAAAGCTAATAGTAAAAAGAACCATATGTATTAAATACTAATTAAAAAAATACTAAGTTATACCAAACATCAACCCATTTTACCTTCAAAAGATTAAGATTATGGCTAAGACTGCACCACAATTCACACCTTGCCCTGTAACACTTGCAAACACTTCAATCCCTGGGTAAGATCTTTTTGAAGAATGATTCTTATGAAAAAATACAATTTAATGTACTAAGCACATAAGAAACTACTTACACCCTGCTGCCACTGGTTGTAGCCCTGAGACTGATTTTTATAGCCACGATTGTTTCCTCGTCCTCTGAAGTTCTAAAATGTAAAAAAAAAAGAAAGAAAAATCCTTAAGAACTCCGAGCACAACAACTTCTTAGGTTTGTACATGGGAAGGAAGAGGGGGCACAGCACAGAAATGGGATTGTTGCTAATTAGTGTACCTGAAAATCAAATTTAATTAAGTACTCATTTTACTGCCATCACTAATTTTTCTTATGTCGGTGCATTTACACTGTGTTCCCACAATTCTTACCGAGGCTATGTAACACAAGCTTCCTCTTTTTAGACTAATTTATACACATAATTAGGGGTCAGGGCACGCAGGGATCATAGATCTTTACCTGGTTGTAGTTCCCTCTGTTGGGCATTCCACCTCTGTTGTAGTTCCCTCCTCTGTTTGAATAGCCACCTCGGCTGCTAAACACAGGGCCACGTGGGTATGGGTAGCCAATTCCACCACTTCCGCCTCCGCCGCCACCTCTCTGCGGCATGTTGCCCCTCCTGTTATAGCCACCACGATTCCCAGGAGCTAAAAAACCAAGAGATACCTTAGATTACAGTGTGTCGTGCCTCCTTTACACATATGACTTGAGTTCTTCAGGACCATTGCCTTTGTTTTAGGGGGAAAATAAATGTTTAAAGGTGAAAGTAATAATCTAATTTAACCACTGACATAATCTAGGTGTGTATCCTACCAAATCACATTAAAACTTTCAGCTAGGAGCTAGGACCAATATGAGGATCAGTTTTCCTATGTTAAATTCAGCTAAATAACATACAGACCCAAATCAGAAGATTTTCACTTGTGTCAATCTCCAATCAAATAGAGAATACTGCATGTTCACTTGCCTCCTCCTCTGAAATTTCCACCACGCATATTGAATCCACCACGTCCTCTGTGGCCACCTCCTCTGTTAAACTGGTTCTTGCCACTCTTGTTTTTATTGCTCTTCTGCTTCTTTTCGGGGTGAAGAGCCTTTTTGCTCTCTTCCTTATATTGCTTCAAAAGTTTTTGGGCCTCCTCCTTCTGAAGTTCCACATAGGTTATCTCATCAAAGCACTCAGCTACCTCTGGCAGTGTAAAGTTTCCTATAAGTCAGGGGGGGTGGGGGGGGGGGAGGAATAAAGTCAGATTAGCACACATTCACAATCCTTAAATCTCCAATTATTAAATGGCTTGAAGGTTTTCAACACACACTACAATTACTAATGCATTTCCCTAAAAGTAGAGATAAGCCAAACACTCATTTACAAAGAGTTATGTAAATCCTGGAACAGTATCACTAGCAGAAACTATTAATTTAAGTTTATAGATGTAAGTCACAGGAGGAGACTAATGTGCCAACAGAATGAAATTCCGTGCCTTTCATTTTGAGAACGGCATGTTCTGGGAGGTCCTTGCCCTCCACTTCTGCCTTCTTCTGTGTCCTCTGCTTGTAGTCTTCATCCTTCGGGCAGACGACCACAGCTTTCCGCTGGAAGCCCGCGAACAGGCACATTTTTCTCCTCTGGGCAGCAGCAGACACATTTGTCTTAAAAAACAAAACAAAAACAAGTTATTTATTAATTCTACACCAAACCAACTTTCAGTTACTTTTCTCAACTTCAAAGCTACAGAGCTTACCTGATCCAGAATAAAATTCCGCTTCTTGCGAGCAGCAATCTCAATAAATTTCCCAAGACATTGTGGCGCTCTCTGCAGCAGGGTGTTCAGTTTTCCTGTATCTGCCATTTGCTTCTTAAAGCCTGCTACCTGTTTTTAAAAGCAAGAAGTTTCCTTTGAGCCTGTGCATCTTAAGCTAAGCATCAGCTTAACTCTCTTACATGGAAAACGGGCAACATTTTAAAATTTAAATATTGCCCTTTCCCACTATTGCTATAATGAGTAAGACACCAAGCTATTCATAATCTTTGTAGCTATTGTATGGTGAGAACCTAATTCTTTAAGACAATGAAGCCTAGAATTTGGAAAGCAGTTTACCTTACATTTAAGTAACCAATTTCACTTTCCCCCAAATCCCCTCTCTTAAATACTATCAAAATGGATAAGGACATTAGGCAGAAGGATTACTTAGAACACCTTCGGGTCTTTTTAAAATGCTTGAGATCATACTCAAACATTCTACTTACCATCATTTTATCCATTATGGTATTTGTTCCAAGAATGTTGTATTTACCAGGATTTTCTGCTGCATGTTTAGTAACCCAAGTAGTTTTCCCAGCTCCTGGCAAGCCGATCATCATAACCACCTACAATGGAAAGAAAACTCTTTTCACTGTCTACTCATCAGAAGCCACCTAGTAATTTAAAAATATATTTTAATGCACAAAACCCACTTTAAATATCTGAATTTCCATAGCACCATAACAAAGGAATTTGGTTTGTGGAAAATTTAACACTCCACATAAAGAGAGAAGATAGCTACTTAGAGAAAAATTACAGGAATGGCATCAAGAAAATGTCACTTTTGCCCAAACAGAAGCAGTGCTCAAATGCTTTTTAAAAAGTCACTTACTTCACAATCTTTCTTCTCTTCAGGCCCCTTTGGACCTCTAACTCGGTCCTCCAAGGGAACGTTCTGGATCAAAGTATAGTCTTCAGGTATTGGGAAATATGGCTTTTCCTTCTGACCAAAATTGAACTCAACAGCACAGTTGTGGCAGAGAACATGTGGGAAGAGTGGCCGATCAGCAAGAACTTCCTTGCTGATTTTGAAGGCGACACCAAGGTCCTGTCCATTCTTTGCATAGGAGAGTTCTACTTCATCGCTTTCAAAGTTCTGTTAAGGGAGAATGGGGGTGGGGGAGATTAAGTTTTAATCTCTTTCCTGTAAAACTTCTAAGAAACTTCAAAATTCAGAGTGAAGTTTATTCTATGGAAAACCTATTTAGGTTCAATCTATATCCAAAAGCAGAAACAATACTGCTTTAGAAGGTAAGACTAGATTTATCAAAATGTGTTAGTAGTGAATGTTGATATTGACACAGCTATAAAAAAAAATTTCCTAGCATATAACTTGACATTTATACATAAAAACTTGACTGTGACTTACAGCAAAACATGTAATCACATCATTTTCATCAAACTTCTCTCCATAATCTTCAGTCTCACAGTTGCATGTTTTTATTCCTTTTAGAGAATACCCATAAGAAAATTCTTCTTCTCCTAAAAATAATAATGAACCACCATGAAGTTGATTTTTTTCAAAACATCTCAATGACCCTTACGTTAGTGTTCCTGATTTAAGATTTTTAAAAAATTGAGCATATACTAAATATTCTTTCACATACACTGACTTTATACTAGATATAGATTTGCAAACTGCATAAAATGGATAACAGTCTCTCTTAAGTATTACTGGTCATAAAACAAATATAAAAGAAAAACTAAAACTTAGCCTATGCCTACCACATGCTAATGTTATTAATCTCACTTAAAATATTAACAGAATTGGACAAAAACAAGCAAAATATCTGGAATGCCTTCTACTCTACTCTAACTACTAAAATCAGATCCTAAATAATCATTGAGTACACAGTACTCAGAAACTTTACCAAGTAGCATTCCACTGGTGGTTAGAGACCAGCCAATCCGAACTTCATGGATGTCAATATCTTTTGTATATAAATGCCTTACTGGGATCTTCTCTGTAACCTGAAAGTCAAATCATAAATGATTAAACTATAAGCCAAAAGATAACTCCTTTTCATTTCATGGGATAACTAACTCTTCTCTGGCTATTGTGACAAAAGTCATCCACTCAAGTATTTGGTTGAATGATGTTTAAAAGAACAGTTAATGTTTAAAAATTACATCTTTTCAATACTCAACCTACAACAATTAAAGCACACAGTTAGCCTTTTTTCCTCTGGAACAAAACCGAGTCTATTTTTAAACCTTGGTGAGTCTTTTCAAGTGCCACACTTTTAATAAAAATGGGGCTGGCTGTGTACCACAAATTCTGATCAAATATGTTCAACTATTACAAAAGGTTTCTATCCCTCTTCTAACACAGAAACTTCCAAAAATAAAAAGTTCTACTGATACACAAAATAGTGCCAGGTAAGTGGAAACTCCAAAGGTTCTTACAAAACACAAAATCCTATGTACCTTCATTTCAAAGCAGACTTTGCCTTTTGACACACCGTAAGAAGCCCTTCCTCCAGCCCAGAGAAAAGCAAAGCTCTCCATAGTGAGGGAAGAAGCACTGAGGCGATCTCTCGATATTTTAAAATGCAGATCACAATTATCTGTAATTATATCAATACCATATTATTTCTTTTCATATCAAACGTAAATATATCTGCTATGTAGACAAAACTTGGTTAAGTTTTTGCACATGTCTAACTGCTACATAAGACACTTTTTACATGCTCTTTTAAATTTTTAATTTTAAACCCCACCCCCTTACCAAGTCACTCTTGACAATTATGTACTGAAGTGTAAACCACCTATAAAACTAAGAAGCACCAAGTTTAATGTGTATTTTAAGTATATAAAATCAAGACAATGTGACATTAATACATACCTGCTCTGCTCTTTACCTTGATTTAGAGGCAGGCAGTAGAGGATAGCAGGAAATCAAAGTGAAGCATGCCAGAACCAGGTAGAATTTACCAGTGCCACAATATAACGGACAGGAGGCCATGACCAAATATTTTTTAATAGAGTATGAGCTGCTGATCCTGTACTTTCTATTTTTAAAACACCAGGGATCTAGATCCTAAATTCTTTTCTAAAACTTGTGAAGGCAGCCTCATCTACAAAACACAAACCTGGTTGCCTAATGCTGTAACTATTATCGTACTGTAGGTCTCCTTTCTTGTGCTTGCCTGTTCCAACAACAGTGGGGGTTACCCACTTCCGGAATTATCCAAATCCAAATGTCTTTAGCCTAGCTAGCTACCTTTGGGTCAGTGGCTCATTAACATGCACTTTTGAGAGAGCTGAAGTGAGAAAGCTGTTTCCTTAAAAAGTTCTTATTGTTGAGAAGAAATGAAATCTATAGTTTGGAATTCCCCTTATCTATTAAAATCCCTGACCATCGTTGATAGAATAAACCCAATATTGCACTTATCAAATTGATATTCCTAGGTGACCAGTTACAAGTCTGTCTACTTTATAATAGCAGTGTTACCTTCTTGAATCATCGCCTCATTTACCTTGCCAATACCTAATACTTTATACTTAAGAAACCAAATTTAACAAAACATTCATCTGACTGCTTTTGCATGTAGTTTTCTTTTAAGACTCCACTATCTTAACTACCTGTAAAGGATACTCAACAAGAAATCAAGCTTTTGACATTAACACGCTGACATATCTGAATAAAAACAATCTGTATTCACTGGCATCTAAGCTTCGACTCCCCAGGCTCCACAGGGCACCTTACCAACGACTTTTCAAGCCATTATTTCTACCCTTTGTTCTACCACTGAAGGAACTGTGTTCTGAGCAAAACTAAGTAAAAATTACTACGCTGACAGCCATGGCCATTTAGAGGTTTGCAATGCTAATACTTCCTCATACTCGATTGCAACCCAACTGGGAGGGAGCAGTAGTGACAGCGCTGCCATGAAACCATTCGCTGGTGGAGAAAGCTAGCGGCCCAGTGAAAGGCCACTGCTGCTGCCCAGGTCTTTGGAAGAAATCAACTTATGTTAAAGCGGCAGCTACTGAACTGGAATTGAGAACAGAAGAGCAGTTATTGATAAAGTAGTATTACAATCTTTTAGAATAGGGAAAACACTTGGGTGCTAATGGAAAAAGCCATTAATAAATATGTAACTAATCCAAATAGCTCACTTAAGTCCAAAAAGGATGAAATTACTTTAAAGAAGCCTTACAAGTTTCCATTAGCTAGTCAAAAGTTGGCATTAATTTTACATTCCTACATAGAACTTTCAAGTAATATAAAAGTATTACCAAATTGCTAGAGCCTGTGTAATTAACTGATCCTTTTACTAAGTATTTAAAGTACCCGAAAAAATCTTCCTGCCTTTAAAAACCTGTTTCCATTTCCCCGTTAAATCTTCTGCATTTAAGCTCAACGTCCTACATGTTGTTTCCTAACATTTTAAAACTGAAACCACATTTGATTACAGGGGGGAGCAGAGCAGCAGCTTCACTTACAAGTGTCAAGACAAACCACCGTGTCATCGAAGTGCTCATCTTCTTCTTCCACAGGTGGCTGCGGAGACTTGGCTCTGAAAGACAATAATGTCTCCTGATACAGCTTCTCCCACCCAAGAATACAGAACGGGGGGTGGAGGGCGTGCGGGCAAGACGGGGTGAGCATCCTCTACCTGCTATACTTGTTCTCTTCAATGTACTCAAAATATCCGCGGCCATGATCTTCCCGAGGGCGCTTAACGCCTCTCTTTTTATCTCCGCCTTTCTGCTCTGTTTTGCCGTCTCCTACAAACACACAATACCCCTATTTAGGAGGCCAAGCCACAAGGCAACACACGCACGCACACAGCTCTTGGGTTTCAAGGATCGAAAAAAACAGCCCGGCATTTCCTTGTTCCTCGTTGGAGGCGTGTTTAAGGGACGGATCTAACGCGAATGGAGCAACAATCCGTTCGAAAACTGGATTAAGAGCCAGTGACGCAGTCTGGAGACATTGCAAGTATTGGCGGCCCATTAGAAGATTCGAGAATCCCAACGAAAAATAATAGCAAAATAGCGCCGCACAGGCCGAGACCACGTGCACCCAAAAAAAAAAAAAAAAAAAAAAAAAAAGAGTTCAGGACGGGAGAGGGCCCCGCCGCCCCTCCCCCGCTCGGGCCCGCGCGCCCCGCGGCCGCATTGTACTCCCTTTCCGCCCCGAGCTCCCGGCGGCCCCTCCCGCCGGAAGTGACGTCACGCCGAGCCCCCACGCTCCGCGCACAATACCGCGGCCCAGCAGCCGCCAAAGCGCGCCCAACCCGGGCCCTCGGGACTCTCCCCTCCCCCCTCCCTCCCGAGACATGTGCCCGCACCGCGCGCACGCAGCGCGGCGGGGCCGCCCGGGCCCCCCCTCCCCGCCGCCCGGGGCACCCCCCGCCGGCGGCAGCTGCAGCTCCCCCGCCTCTCGAGCCACATAATGGAGGCGGCGCCGCCACCCCCGTCGCACACACCGATTTCCCCCAGGCCTCCGGGCTAATCCGGGATTCCCCGCGCCCTCCCCCCTACCTCCCGCCGCGCGACGTTACAACGCAGCCCCCACCCGCCGCCCCCGCCCGCTCACCTCCGGACTGCTGCGGGCCCTGGCTGGCCCCGGGCGGCGCCACCGTGACCGCGAACAGCGACGTGGGGCCGCTGCTCTTGCCCGCGGCGGCCTCCTTGGCGGCGGCCCCGCGCTGCTGCTGCTGCTGCTGCTGCTGCTGGGGCTGTTGCTGCGACGTCGCCGGCGGTTGAGCCTGCTGCTCCCCGTGGCCGTTCTCGTCGCCCGCGCCTTCCTCCTCGTCGCCCAGCTCGTCCTCGCCCTCCTGGAAGCCCTGGTCGTCGCCGTTCTCGTCCTCCGAGGCGGCCTCCTCCTCCTCCATGGGGCCCGCGTCGGCCGCCCCCGCGGCGCCGTTCTCCTCCCCGCCGATCTCCATCTGGTCGCCATCCAGGGCGGGGTTCCCCTCCTCCTCTTCCTCCTCCTCCTCCTCGTCGTCGCCGCCGGCCGCGGCCTCCTGCTCGAGGCCTGCTCCCGAGCGCCCGGCCGAGTCCCCGCCCAGGTCGAGGCTGCCGTTCCCGGGCTCCATGGCGGGGCGGCCGCCGGCCTCCTCGCTGTCCAGCGCGGCCTGGAGCCGCTCCATGAGGTCGGCCTTGAGGCCCTTGTCGGAGAGGCGCCGCTTCTTGAGCTCCTCTTTCAGCTCCGAGACCTTGAGCTTCTTTACATTAACAGGCGAGGAACTCATGGTGAGGGCCCCGTTTCACGCTGGCGCTGCTCGGACTCGCTCTCCTCCTGGGCACTGGCGGCGGCGGCGGCGGCTGCTCCTCGGCGCGGGCGGCGGCTGAGGCTGCGGCTGCGGCTGGACGTGGGTTCCTGCTGCAGAGCGGACCCGCCTGGTGTCGAACGGCGCCAATTCCTTTCACGGAGTTCGCGAGGGGAGACGCCGAGACTCGCTGGGCGCGAGCGAGCACGCAACGTCCTCTCGCCGCGGCGCCGCGCACGTAATATAGCGGCCCCGCCCCCTCCTCCCCGCGCCGGGCGGGTCTGCGCGCAGGGCCGGCGCGCGCCCGAAGCCACGCCCCCTAGCCGGGCGGGTCTGCGCGCAGGGCCGGCGCGCGCCCGAAGCCACGCCCCCCCGCGCCCGGCCCGGCCCGGCCCGGGTCCGGGCCCAGGCCCAGCGCGCGGCGGGTCCGCGCAGTGCAGCCCATCGGTCCGCAGCGGATGGAGGGAGAGCAGAGCTTAGCCTTTCGCCTAAGCCGGCCCCCCGCCCTGCCCCGTGTCGGCCTTCGTCCTCCTTCTCTGCTGGCGACCCCCGCGCCGTCTCTGCCCGCCCGGCCGGCCCCGAGGCAGCTTTGACCCAAACGCTTTCCGCCCTCCTCTTGTCAATTTCAGCTGGAACCCTCCTCCGCCTTCCATCTTAGATTCGCCCCGTCCAGCTATTTGGTTCAAATTACGTATTAAAAAAATTTTTTTTTCGTTTTTTTAATTTATGCAACTGAAATGGGCAGTTATTACAGCTTGATATTCGGTTTAATGCTTCCTAAGTCCTGCGGGCGAATTGGATGCTAAGCTGGGGCTGGGCGAGGGCAGGCCTGCCTTTGTCTCCTGCGCTCCCTGCTGCGGGCGGGGGAGGAGCTGCCCTAAACCCCCACCCAACTCCTCGGCCTGGTTCTAATCGCCAAGGAAATAACCTCAGAACTGCCTTTCTGGGGCTTCTGCACCCACCAAACAGGCGCACCCTCCCCAAGGCGCACTCGGCCCGGTTAGGGCCCTGCCATCCTGGGGTGAGGTCCCAGGAGCCAACCCTGAGGCTGAGGCCCAGCCAAGCCATGCACTCTGATCCAGTTCCTACTCCTGTAGGAATGTTCGAGCTGAAACGCTAGAGTAGGGGTGTCGAACTCAATCAGAGAAGGGGCCAAAATCTAAAATCCAGCCTAAATCGCGGGCCAAATGGTTTACTGAACAGTCATAAACTGTCATTGTGATGGAAACGCAGCGGAGTGCAGTGATGACAGCGAGGTGCGGGCCACATTGCAAGGCCTGGCGGGACTGATTTGGCCCGAGGGCCTTGTGTTTGACACATGTGCTCTAGAGTCTAGTGAAAGCTCATGAAAAAATAAAGGGCTGTGATTCTGTAAAAAGAGACATAGACCCACTCTTAGAAATGTGTGGGGTGGTTGTTTTTTGGTGTCTCCGAAGTTTAATTTTTCTCTTTACTAAGGTGTGTTAGGTTCTTGAGGTTTTATTTTATTTATTTATTTATTTTTAAAATATATTTTATTGATTTTTTTACAGAGAGGAAGGGAGAGGGATAGAGAGCTAGAAACATCAATGAGAGAGAAACATCGATCAGCTGCCTCTTGCACACCCTCTACTGGGGATGTGCCCGCAACCAACGTACATGCCCTTGACCGGAATCGAACCCGGGACCTTTCAGTTCGCACGCTGACGCTCTATCTACTGAGCCAAACTGGTTTCGGCAGGTTCTTGAGGTTTTAGATAGGGGTACCTAGAATTTAGATTTGGGATAGAGGTGACCATCTTAAAACCCAGAAAAATCTACCGGTATTCCACTGCCTCTGACTAATGAGGTCAATTATACCAGGTACACTGGTGCTTAACTGGCGCAATAATGCTAACCCAATGTTAATTTGAAATTTGGGAAAATACACATGTAAGCTCTCTCCCATAGGTTAGTATGATTTTACTGATTAATATATATACATTTTTTAAAAAAATAAATATTTTGCCGAAACCGGTTTGGCTCAATGGATAGAGCGTCGGCTTGGGGACTGAAGGGACCCGGGTTCAATTCCGGTCAAGGGCATGTACCTTGGTTGCGGGCATATCCCCAGTAGGGGGTGTGCAAGAGGCAGCTGATCGATGACTCTCTCTCATCGATGTTTCTAACTATCTCTCTCTCTTCCTCTCTGTACCAAATCAATAAAATATATTTTTTAAAAATAAAAATAAAAAATAAATATTTTATTGATTTTTTACAGAGATGAAGGGAGAGAGCTAGAAACATCGATGAGAGAGAAACATCGACCAGCTGCCTCCTGCACTCCCACAACGTAGGTGCCCCCGACCGGAAATCGAACCTGGGACCTTTCAGTCCGCAGACCAACGCTCTACCACTGAGCCAAACCGGCTTCGGCTATACATTTTTTAATAGTTTGCCATGTAGTCATGAATAAAGGTAAAATATTAACACTGAAGTGATTTTATGTTTTTAGGAAATGATTTTAATTGAAATGAATGGACTATGTATAGTACTGGTAATTCTCAGTTCAAGTTAATGGAGGTTAGATGACATAGCATCCAAAATAGGAACCTCCACATAATGTCAAAAAACTCATTTTAGCCTTTGGATATAGAGTCCTGGGTATGATGTCCTTTGGATATAATGTGACTTTTAAACAAGTCACAACTAGAACTCAAACCTTTCAGATTCTTTGCCCTTGTTCAAAATTGGGAAGAAAGCTAAGGATGCTTACCTGTTCACAAACTGGGGAATTAATGAATGAAATATAGTTATTATGATGGTCCTTTTGAGTTTATGTGTTCTTATTTTTTTAAATGTATTTTTATTGATTTCAGAGAGGAAGGGAGAGAGGAGATAGAAATATCAATGATGGCCGGAACCGGTTTGGCTCAGTGGATAGAGCGTCGGCCTGCGGACCGAAAGGTCTCGGGTTCGATTCCAGTCAAGGGCATGTACCTTGGTTGCGGGCACATCCCCAGTGGGGGGTGTGCAAGAGGCAGCTGATCGATGATTCTCTCATCAATGTTTCTAACTCTGTCCCTCTCTCTTCCTCTCTGTAAAAAATCAATAAAATATATTAAGAAAAAAAATATATCAATGATGGAAGAGAATCATTGATTGGCTGCCACCTCCACGCCCTCCTCCCCTTCCCCCACTGTGGATTGAGCCCACAAACCAGCATGTGTCCTTGATTAGAATCCTTCAGACTGGAATCCTACAGGCTGAGACTCTCCCCTGAGCCAAACCAGCTAGGGCAGTATATGTGTTCTTAGATACTACCTGCATTTATAAATATTAGTGATATGAAAACAATTTCCACTTAGCTGGAAATAATTAAACTATGAAAAAATAAAGTTTATCTAAATAACAATTTATAGTGGTTCTTGGTAGGTTAAGTCAGTTGTAACAATAAACATGAACTATGGAAAGTTCCAGAGCTTTATCTCCCAGAGCTCTGCAGACTTTCTGAGCCTGAGGAAGCTTGGAGACCTTCAGTCTGCTCCTGTTCCAGCCCAGGAGTTCCCACCCCAGGGCTCCTCCATTATGCTGGGCTTTCTTAGGCAACATCTATAGTAAAAGGGTAATATGCTAATTAGGCAGATGTCTTCTGGATGACCTTCCAGACAAAGCCACAGCGGCTTCAAAGGGCCCAGGCTCAGGCCAGCAGTGGCAGCAGCAGCGGAGTAATGGGGGGCAGTGCCTTCCCCTGATCCCGCAGAGGGAGGCCAGACTGCGGCTTAGGCCTGGGGCCAAGGCAGAGGCAGTTAGAGGCAATCAGGCTGGCAGGGGGGCAAGGTGGAGGTGATTAGGCTAACAGGGGGGCAAGGTAGGGGCGATCAGGCTGGCAGGCAGAGACAGGGGCAATAAAGCAGGCAGGCAGAGGGGTTAGGGGTGATCAGGCAGGCAGGCAAGCAGTTATTAGCCAGTGGTCTCAGATTAAGAGAGGTATGTCCCAGATTGGAGGATGCAGGCCGGGCTGAGGGACCTCCCCCTCTCTCTATGCATGGATTGCGTGCACAGGGCCTCTAGTTTGAAAGAAAAAAATATTCAAAGAGCCATCACTTTACTGTTTGCTCTTCTTATAAATGGGTGAAATCTGCCGTTTGATATTTCACCACTTGAAAGTTCATATAATGCCAGTTTTACTTATGCTTTCAACGCTATCATGAGGGAAATATTTAGACCATCCTGCACAAGAAAGAGATGAACGTGATTATGACCGAATAAGCCCTCTCTTCCTACATGCATCCGCAGAGCTAGTCTATGTTCCTTGAGGGCAGGGAGCAAGGTGAACTTGACGTGTCCAGCCTCTGTGCAGTGTCTTGTCCTCTGAGAGACCTGGTGTGTGGGGAACAAGATGCTCAGTAATAAAAATATCCTCCAGCCAAAACCGGTTTGGCTCAGTTGGATAGAGCGTCAGCCTGTGGACTGAAAGGTCCCAGGTTCGGTTCCGGTCAAGGGCATGTACCTTGGTTGTGGGCACATCCCCAGTAGGGGGGTGTGCAGGAGGCAATTGATCGATGTTTCTAACTCTCTATCCCTTTCTCTTCCTCTGTGTAAAAAAAAAAATCAATAAAATATATTTTTTAAAAAACATATCCTCCAAAGACGTGTGAAATGTATCGCAACCCTGATGCACACTGAATAATTGTTCACATTAGCCGAGTTCTCCAAAAACCAAGTATATCTCTAATACTGCCAGCAATATTGCCAAGTACCAGATGCTTGACGAATACTTTTTAGTTTATTTAGAAGGTGGTATTAAACTGTTAAAGTCTTCCGGCTCCAGAGATAAGCGCCATCGAAAAGTATCCTCCAGGATCTACCAGTTGACTACGATCTATGATAGATAAGCACATAATGATAACAAGTTATAACCAGCGCTGCCTTAGCTGGTTGGCTCAGGGGAGAGAGCACCAGCCTGCGGACTGACAGGTCTCAGATTCAATTCTGGTCAAGGGCACCTGTCTGGGTTGTGCGCTGCATCCCCAGTAGGGGACGTGCAGGAGGCAGCTGATCAAGATTCTCTCTCATCATTGATGCTTCTATCTCTCTCTCCCTCTCCCTTCCTCTCACAAGTCAATAAACATATTTAAAAAAAAAAAAAAGATTATAACCAGCGCTGTCCGACATAGTAGCTGCTAAGCCATATTTAAATTAAAATTAAAGATTAAATTTCTCACACTACCCACACTTCAAATGCTCCATAGCCGTTGGTCTCATACTGAACAATGCAGAATATTATAGAATGTTTTTGTCACCCACGTTCTTTGGGACAGTGCTTTTACAGGCTGTTTTGAAAGTGCATCTTACACCAAGGAAGGAACCTCTATCCATAGATGACTCAACAGCCAGACTAAACGGAAAGCTGGCCCCATGAACTAGACTCTACCCTTTGTTCTAATGGGAAAAGCCATTACCTACTGTGAGCATTAGATAAACTCTAATTATTAGAGTAAAAGTGTGTGTGTTTATATGTATTTATAGCATAGTTTTATAGACACAGTCAACTCCCAATTCATCTATGTCTCTACTGAACAAATATGTATATATACTGTTTATTTATTTTTGTTATTCCTCACCTGAGGATATTTTCCCATTGATTTTTAGAAAGTGTGGAGAGGGAGAGGGAGAGACAGAGAAAGAGAGGAATACTGATGTGAGAGAGACACGTCGATTGGTTGCCTCCTGCATGTGCCCTGACCCCGGTGTGGGATCAAGCCTACAACTGAGGTACATGCCCTTGGCTGGAATCACACACTCACCCTTTGGTCTGTGGGCTGACGCTCTATCCACTGAGCCACACTGGCCAGAGCTACTTAACAAATATGTATTGGACGCCAGCCAGGCACCACGCACTGTACTCTGCAGGGAAAACAGATATGGATGGCACTGTCCCAGGCCTCCAGGAGCTTGTGGTTTGGAGAAAAAGACAAACCATAACCGGAGAAAGAGAGAGAGAGGTGGGGGGGAGCCCGCCATTTGACCATCTGCTGAGCCATTGTCAGCAAGGTTCCCATGGTGCAGGTTTGCACACACGCTTGCCCACCCACAGACATTCACACAGGCAGAGACAAAGCCAAGCACGGCCTCCCAGGCACACGTAAGGAGCCAGAGTGTGGCATTTGCAAATAAACAGTCATTAGCCAAGATGCTCTGGTATCATAGTCATTATTCTAAATACAGAGCTGCCAGTCATCAGACTTCTGACCTCTGACAAGTCCTTCATTAAAAGCTGTCTGGGCCCGGCCAGGGATGGGGCACTGACCTATGAACCAGGAGGTCACGGTTCGATTCCCGGTGAGGGCATATGCCCAGGTTTTGAGCTCGATCCCCAGTGTGGGGTGTGCAGGAGGCAGCTGATTTCTCTCTCATCATTAATGTTTCTATCTCTCTCTCACCCTCTCCCTTCCTCCCTGAAATCAATAAAAATGTATTTATTTTATTTTTTTAAATATATTTTATTGATTTTTTCAGAGAGAAAGGAAGAGAGCTAGAGAGCTAGAAATGTCGATGAGAGAGAAACATCGACCAGCTGCCTCCTGCACACCCCCTACCGGGGATGTGCCCGCAACTAACGTACATGCCCTTGACCGGAATCGAACCTGGGACCTTTCAGTCCGCAGACCAACGCTCTACCACTGAGCCAAACCAATTTTGGCAATAAAAATATACTTTTTAAAAAGCAGTCTGGAATATAAATCTTGGGGATATAATGTACAGCATGGTCACTACAGTGCTATCCTATGTTGTATATTTGAAAGTTGTTAAGAGTGTATATCACAAAAAATAATACTGTAGTGATAATTTCACAATATATGCAAATCTCAAATCATCATGTTGTACACCTGAAACTAATATGTCATATGCCAATTATATCTTAATTTTTTTTAATTTCTTTATTGATTAAGGTATCACATATTTGTCCGCAACCCTCCATTCCAATCCCCCACCCCCACTCATGCCCCCATCCCCCTAATGTCCTCAACCACTGGTTAGGCTCATATGTGTGCACACAAATCCTTTGGTTGATCTCTCCCTTTTATCCCCACCCTCCTTCTGAGGTCCAATAGTCTGACCCATGGCTCCTTATCTCTGGGTCTGTTCTTGTTCATCAGTCTATGGTGTTCACCATTTCCCTTTATATCTTAACTTTTTAAAAATATATTTTATTGATTTTTTACAGAGAGGAAGGGAGAGAGAGAAAGAGCTAGAAATGTCAATGAGAGAGAAACAAAGACCAGCTGCCTCTTGCACACCCCCTACTGGAGATGTGCCCGCAACCAATGTACATGCCCCTGACCGGAACTGAACCTGGGACCCCTCAGTCCGAAAGGCCGACGCTCTATCCACTGAGCCAAACCGGTTCTGGCTCCTAGGGTTTTCTTAAACCCCAGAGATGTTCACTGGGCCTCTGACACGACCATCCCGTCTTGGCAAATACAACCATTTGGGTTAATTTTCTAAAGGTTAGGTTCTTGGCCTAGCCTGAGAGGGAACAAAGCATCCAGGACAAGGACAAGGGCCTTTGGAAAGCGACAGGGCTCCATAAACAGCTCTGTTCCTCACCAGCCAGCAGGTCCCACAGGCAAAGTTGCTCCTCTCTCAATGCCAGCCTCTTACCTTGTGAAATGACCGCGTCCTATCTACCCTGTTTCCCCGAAAATAAGACAGTGTCTTATATTAATTTTGGCTCATTAATAAGATGCGCTAGGTCTTATTTTCAGGGGATGTCTTATTTTTCCACGAAGAAGAATACGGTACACATTTATTGTTAAATGAAAATAAAGGAAATTTGGCGAGACCGGTTTGGCTCAATGGATAGAGCGTCGGCTTGGGGACCGAAGGGTCCCGGGTTCGATTCCGGTCAAGAGCATGTACCTTGGTTGCAGGCATATCCCCAGTAGGGGGTGTGCAAGAGGCAGCTGATCGATGACTCTGTCTCATCGATGTTTCTAACTCTCTATCTCTTTCCCTTCCTCTCTGTACAAAATCAATAAAAATATATTTCTTAAAAAAAGAAAGAAAATAAAGGAAATTTATTACCTGTATATGGTACGGTAGTACAGTAGTTGTCAACACAAACCAGACAAACTGTGAATCCTACAGTATCAAGAATTTACTCATTTATTCAATGACAATCATGTCATCATCTTCTGGAGCATCATCATAACAATCCAATTCCTGAATTTCCTGGTGAATTTCTTGTGACTCCATTTCTTTCAGAATCAGTGGACCAATCTCTCATGTTTAGCCTGGGGGGGGGGCTTATTTTCAGGGGGGGGGGGGATGCCTTATATTTCACTCAGAAGGAAACCTGTAAGTAGGTCTTATTTTTGAAGGATGTCTTATTTTCGGGGAAACACGGTACCCCTGAGGGGTAAGAATCACATTTGAAGCTCTCTCCATCTGCGTCTGTGGAGGCAACCCGGCTGGGTCCTTTCTTCTCTCCCCACTCCTTCATTCTGATTTCTCTACCTCCGTAATGAGTCCCACTCATTGCAGGGGAATAAACTTCCCTTAAATTAAAAAAAAGAAAAGAAAAGAAAAGAAAAAGAATCACATATGCAAGAATCGTAAACCACGAAATGCCATACAAATGCACGGTATACATGTACTTATTACTTATCAAACATAAGGGAGGAGAGAGAAAGTAACTACCTACTTATTTCAATCTGACATGGAGAGGTAACAGTCTTTATTGAAAATCTTTACAATCTAAGTCTGACAGCTCAGAGGATACACTCGCAGCGTTGGCCAGCAGTAAGCTCCGCCTCCTGTGACGAGAGCCCAGACCTCGCCCAGTTCGTCTTCTCCCAGGAATAGGAAAGCCAGGGACACAAAGGGCCTGGAGAGAGATTTTTGACTCTTGGATGCTTATATGTGGGCAAGGTCCAAGCCACCATGATGGCCAACAAAAAGATACCCGGGGCTTCATTCGCATTACTTCCGCAGAAGCATTGTTATGATTATGAAAAGCAAAACACAGGATCAGGCACCAGAAAAGAGTGTAGTGCTTTAAAATGTGAACACAAGGTCATTGGCTGCCCAGCAGGGGAAACAGGTCTCTTCTCTCTTTTTTTAAATGTATCTTATTGATTTTTTACAGAGAGAGAGAGATAGAGGTAGAAACATCGATGAGAGAGACTCATTGATTAGCTTCCTCTTTCTTGCACACCCCCTGCAACCAAGGTACATACCCTTGACCGGAACTGAACCTGGGACCTTTCAGTCTGCAGGCCGACGCTCTATCCACTGAGCCAAACCGGTTTCAGCCAGGTCTCTTCTTGGGGATAGCAATGAGTTCGCTCTGCTGTCTACTGTCACCAGGATTGCTCAGCGATTCATGGGTTGACGGTCAGCTGACAGCTGCAAGGCTCCAGGGTGCAGAATGGGGTGTCACACTGGAGGTTGTCTTCCCTCCAGAAATAGGATTTCTGCACCAGGCCTTTATTGCATAAGCACTCAAATGAGTCAAAAACAACTTCACACTCAAATTATCCTATATAATAAAAGGCTAATATGCAAATTGTCCCCTAGACAGGGAGTTCAACTGAAAATTCGACCAGGGGGTGGGGCCAGCAACCACCCCAAACCCCTCCCCCTGGTCAGTCCTACCCCTCCCCCATAATCCCCCTCCCCCATCAGGGCATGAATTCATGCACCAGGCCTCTAGTAATGATAATATTGCCCAGGCAAGCTAATTAAGCACTTTGTAAACAGATTCTTTTTTAAAGACATATTTTATTGATTTTTAAAAAAATGTATTTTATTGACTTTTTTAAATATGCATTTTATTGATTTTTTTTTTACAGAGAGAAAGGGAGAGAGATACAGGGTTAAAAACATCTATCAGCCGCCTCCTTCACACCGCCTCCTGGGGATGTGCCCGCAACCAAGGTACGTACCCTTGACCGGAATCGAACCTGGGACCCTTTAGTCTGCAGGCTGACGCTCTTTCCATTGAGCCAAACCTGTTAGGGCTAAACAGATTCTTAATTTACGTTTGTCCAGAAGCAATTGGGGGAGTTCAACTTCCTGGCCTCAGGAAAGACATGACTCTACAAGTTGAAAAAGGGGGGCCAGTTATGTTTCAGGGTCACTATTTTGATTTAACAAATATTAACTGAGCACATGAGTGCTAGCTTCTTGGGATATAAAGATAAATAAGATCTGTCTATCTAGTTAAAACACATGTTATAGTCCTTACTGAAAGGCGATATGATTTCTCCCTATCCTAGAAATTGGATGGGCTGCAAGACGGAACTTTAACTCATTTCCAGTTTTCTCCTTCATTGGACCTTGAGTCGCATTTACTTCAAGGTGAATTCCTAGGACAGGAACTTCAGCCATAGATACAGACACATTTTTCATTGTAAATACTCCTGGTTTTCCTCTCACAGGTGAAATGCTGTAGGGAAGTGGGTCCTTCATTAACACTTCTCCTAGAGCAGTGGTGGGCAAACTCATTAGTCCACAGAGCCAAATATCAACAGGACAACGATTGACATTTCTTTGGAGAGCCACATTTTTTAAACTTAAACTTCTTCTAATGCCACTTCTTCAACATGGACTCCCCCAGGCTGTGGTGTTTTGTGGAAGAGCCACCCTCCACGGGCCAAAGAGCCGTACGTGGCTCTCGAGCCGCAGTTTGCTGACAGTGATCCTAGAGGGATTGATCTCGGGAAGGCCCTGCTAAAAGCTTTTCCCTGGACACAGACGCACGCTGGCCTCCAGGAGGTGGCTTCTGCTGCCTCTGCAGACTTATCTCCGGTTTCTGTGGGTCATGGGCCCTGGGGGACCCACCCACCTCCGGGGCCTGCCTGAGCTGGGAATACTCTGGGCTACCCCCTCTCAAGCTTCAGGCCTTAGGGCACATGTGTCAAACACAAGGCCCGCGGGCCAAATCCGTCCCGCCAGGCCTTGCAATGTGGCCCGCACAGTGCTTTCATCACTGCACTCCACTGCGTTTCCATCACAATGACAGTTTATGACTGTTCAGTAAACCATTCGGCCCGCGATTTAGGCTGGATTTTAGATTTTGGCCCCTTCTCTGATTGAGTTCGACACCCCTACCTTAGGGTAACCCTTGTTATGCCCAGACTTCGTGATCCCCAAGGACCACCAGGGAGCCGAGTCTGATGCAATAAACAAAAGAGCCTTTTCCATGCTAGCATGGGCTCTGTCCCACTCACGCCAGCAGCATGGCGGAATAGAGAGCGAATTTTGCCCAGTCCAGGGGTTTTACTCCGGTCACTCCGGTCGGTGGTGATGTCACTGTCTCGGCTAACCCTGATTGGCTGGGTGAGGGCTAGGGATAACTACGCCCTGCCCTGCAGTGGAGTCGGGAGCTCATCCTCGCCCCGCCCTGCCCGCTCACCCTGACACCCTGACCCAGTTATGTCCTGCAGCCTGTACCTCCTGACACTATTGTTGTTAATTCACACCTACCTTAGAGGCGTATCCTTTGTACATTCTGCCTGTCAGGTTGGGAGGGAGGGGGAGCATTTAGCAAATATTAGCTCTTCATCTGCTTGTTGTTACTGGTCTGCTCCCCTCCATCCCCAGACTGTGTGTCACTGAGGAGGAGAGAGCAAATCTGCCTTGTTCCTTCATCCTGTAACCCAGACCTCCCACAAGGAGGAGAAGGAAGCTGAATCTTAGGTGCTCACTACATAGTTGTTGAAGGAAGGACTATATGAAAACCTGTTGGAACGGGGAGAATGGGGAGATTTTGGTTAATGGGCACAGAGTTCCTGTTTGGGATGATGGAAAACTTCTGGAGATGGATGGGGGTGATGATTACACAATGATGTGAACATACTTAATGCCACTAAACTGCACACGTAAAAATGGTTAAACGGTCAGTTTTATGTTATGTACTAGGATATTGTACCACAATAAAACATTTTGTTGAATGAATGCATAAGCAGTTAGCCAGCTCCTACCCAACTCCAATATTTCAATTCAGGAGATATTCATAGAGTGTCCACTCTGGGTAAAATATAAAGGTGTACCTTGGACTTATTTAATAGTCTGTAAATATAAAATATGCTCAACAGTCAATCTCAATCACCCTTTGTGGGTAACATGTGTTTTTTTAAACAAATATATTTTATTGGTTTTTTGCAGAGAGGAAGGGAGAGGGATAGAAAGCCAGAAACATCGATGAGAGAGAAACATCAATCAGCTGCCTCCTGCACACCTCCTACTGAGGATGTGCCCGTAACCAAGGTACATGCCCTTGACCGAAACCGAACCTGGGACCTTTCAGTCTGCAGGCTGACGCTCTATCCACTGAGCCACACCGGTTAGGGCTATAACATGTGTTTTAACTAGATAGACAGATCTTATTTATCTTTATATCCCAAGAAGCTAGCACTCATGTGCTCAGTTAATATTTGTTAAATCAAAATAGGACAAATAATAGAGTGTTTGTTTAGGGCTTTCTCCATTACATCACACTTCCGCCAACAGTATCTCATGTTATCACAGGATCCCCTTCACTCTCACCCTTTCCTCTCTTTTTTCCTTTCCTTTATGTTAACAGCCATTCCTTCTCGACTTTCTGTTGCCAGAATCAGCACAACTCCCTCAATTTCTTTTTCACGTTTTTCCAAAATTTGCTGCTTTATACCTTTGACAACATCCAAGTCCCAGAAAAGAGTTACACTTGAGCGTGAGGTGGAAGATTACTGGGGACAGGCCAGTTTAGCAGAAGATGGGTGAGTCCGTGCCTTAGAATCCTGAGAACTCGCTGCCTTCTAGGCATCCTTGAGGGTGTTACATGTCTCACTCCAGAAAGAAATAGCATACCAATTTATTTGTCCATTGGCTGTCGTTTGAATGGTGGTCATGTTTCCTCATTGCTTCCTTTATTTTCCACAGGAAAAAAAAAAAGCCAGCTTTTTTTTTTTTTTTTTTTTTTTTTTTTTTTTACAATATAAGAAAGTAGATGAGAAGATACTGTACAATAAAATATTAAGAAGCATTATAAAGAGAAGGGAACATTGAAAGCATGAGGCTAATGAGAGGATGAAGAATAGTCCATATACAAGGCCTAGGGTCTGACTTTGCCAGGAGCAAAGTCTCCCACAGACCCTGGCTTTCAATGGAAAGGAGGAGAGAGGGACAGTAGTTGGGTTTGAAGCCAGAGATCCCACTTGACTTCTGTATACACGTAGGCAGAGTTCTCGTTCCAGTACTCCTAACAGAGGCAACGTAGCAGAGCAGGTTAAGAGCACAGACGAACAGGCTGCTAGAGACAGAATCCTTTTCCTTTTCTTACTAGTTGTATGAACGGAGGCAAGTTTCCTAATCTTTCTATGCTTCTGTTTCTCATTTATAAAATCCTATATAATAAAAATGTAATATGCAGCCGAAACCGGTTTGGCTCAGTGGATAGAGCGTAGGTCTGGGGACTGAAAGGTCCCAGGTTCGATTCCGGTCAAGGGCATGTATCTTGGTTGCGGGCACATCCCCAGTAGGGGGTGTGCAGGAGGCAGCTGGTTGATGTATCTCTCTCATCGATGTTTCTAACTCTCTATCCGATACTCTCCCTTCCTCTCTGTAAAAAAATCAATAAAATATATTTTTTAAAAATGTAATATGCAAATCAACCGAACGGTGGAACTACCTGTAGGTGGCAACCAGCAGTGGTGGAAGGGCGAAGGGGTGGGGTTAGGGGGGTAGGGCCTGCTGCTCGCGGTCCCCTGATCAGCCTGCAAGATCACCTCCTGCAGGTCGGGGGAAGAGGAAGGGGGGAGGAAGAGGGGGGAGAAACAGGGCTGGCCACTTGCTGGCTGGCACCGTCCCCTGATCGGCCCACCAGGTCGTGAGGAATGGGCCTAAGCCATCAGTAGGACATCCCCTGAGGGAGCAGGCCAGCCTGAGAGACCTCCCCCGCCCCTGCCCCCGCCCGAGTGCACGAATTTTCATGCACTGGGCCTTTAGTGTGTATAATAAGAGATACTCACAGAGTTTTCATGAGCATTAGATAAACTAATATTTGCAAAGCATTTAAAACAATGCAGGCTTGGCCGAAACCTGTTTGGCTCAGTGGATAGAGCGTCAGCCTGCGGACTGAAGGGTCCAGGGTTCGATTCCGGTCAAGGGCATGTACCTTGGTTGCGGGCATATCTCCAGTGGGGGGCGTGCAGGAGGCAGCTGATAAATGTTTCTCTATCACTGATGTTTCTAGCGCTCTAACCCTCTCCCTTCCTCTCTGTAAAAAAATCAATATATTAAAAAAAAAAACAATGCAGGCTTGTATTAAGTATTATATCAAAGTTTGATAAGTAAATACAATTACAAATATAGTTAATTTACATCTTAGCATCCTATAATTTACAAAACACTTTTTTGTGTATGTCACCTCATCAAATTCTCCCCGACTCCGGGGTAGCTCTTGTTACCTTCATTGTATGCATGGGGGAATAAGATTTCTTAAGTGTTTTTGATAAGTTAATAGCCTTGAGACATATTGGTAAAGAAGAAAAATGAGCATTGTATATCTTTCCTTTCTTACCCTTTCTCCAAGGGTTCTTTTTCCTCCCGTTTCCACAGCAAAAAGAACGGTGATTCACCACTTCATTGTTATTTGATTGCCGCGATGATAAGTAAAATAGTTGTTATGATAATAAGCAGAATAGCTTTCATTGAGATAAAATATAGTTTCCATATTTGTGTTTATAATACATGGCATATTGCATGTCTCTCTTCTAAGACTACTTATCAATTGGTAAATCTTTTAATGCTAAGAAAATAATATTAATTTCACACATATTAGCCTTAGTGGTGCATGTCACACTTATGCTCTAACTCCTAGGGTGAAATTCAGGCTATCAGCCTGGGCAGGGGAGCTCACTGCACGCTTTGGGTTGAGAGGCTCTTTCCCTTCTTCTCCCAATACATACCCATACCTGGAGTTACATAGGAAGTTTGTTTTCTGCTCTGCAATGATTGGTGTTTCAATTTTATTTTATTTATTAAAAAAATTTTTTTTAAATTGATTTCAGAGAGGAAGGGAGAGGGAGAGAGAGAGATAGAAACATCAGTGATGAGAGAGGAGCACTGATTGGCTGCCTCCTGCATGCCCTCTATTGGGGATCGAGCCAGCAACCCAGTTATGTGGCCTTGACTGGAATTGTCCCTGGGACCCTTTGGTCCCCAAGCCGACCCCCTATCCATTGAGACAAACCAGCTAAGGCAGATTTTCCTATTTCCTATTCTCTGCAGAGGCCAAGGTTCTCATGGTAGCAGGTTAGCAAGAATATGTTCCTCCTCAGGCCCTGCGAGCTGCTAGACACTGCAGAGGAGCGGTGTTTAACGTATGGTCTTGGGAGCTGGAGGGCCTGGTATTTAGTTGGCTGTGTGACTTTAGGCAAGACACTCAATGCATCTTCATTTCCGCCCTCTCAACACGGAGCTAATGGCAGTATCCACTGTATTGGGCACTTAGATTACGTAAGTTAATGAATGTTAAGCATTTAGAACAGGCACTGCTCATGGCAAACATTCAGTAAATGTTAGTGTTAGCATTATGTTCTATTTGTTTAACACCTCTCGTCATCCTCTTGTCTAAGTCAATGGCTTTCAAACACTTCGCCCATAACCTTCAGTTAGAAATGCATTTTACATCACAATTCAGAAAACCCATATGGATATTACTAACACATAAAGACGAAATTGAAGTTTCAAGAAACATTGATACTTACTACATGCATTGCAGTCTACTAATTTATGTGCCCTTTTTAAAAAAAAAAATATTTTTATTGATTTTGTACAGAGAAGAAGGGAGAGAGATAGAGAGCTAGAAACATCAATGAGAGAGAGTCATCGATCAGCTGCCTCCTGCACACCCCCTACTGGGGACATGCCTGCAACCAAGGTACATGCCCTTGACCAGAATCGAACCCAGTC
The DNA here is from genome assembly GCF_014108245.1 of Pipistrellus kuhlii. Lineage (NCBI taxonomy): Eukaryota > Metazoa > Chordata > Mammalia > Chiroptera > Vespertilionidae > Pipistrellus > Pipistrellus kuhlii. The sequence goes on from NW_023425524.1 coordinate 8,284,621, forward strand.
AAGTCCCCAAGCCGATGCTCTATCCATTGAGCCAAACCGGTCTCAGCAATTTATGTACCCTTTTAAAGAAAAATGCCGAGAGTGTTCTACTACCAGTAAATTGATTTCACGGCCCACTAATGGGTTAGTTTGAAAGGCTCTGCCTTTTGATGGGCAGAATGATGTCTCCCTAACATGTGCACTCTGTCCACTCCCTAATTCCCGGAACCTGTGACTGTGTTACCTTAGGTTAGGTGGCAAAAGGAACCTCACAGATGTTCAAAACTCGCTTTGAGAGGGGAAGGTTATATCAGACTAGGGACCTGTTGCAGGAATATTCCTGCAAGACTTCCAGCGGGCTTCCCCCCCTGGCCCCCCCCCCCCCCCCCGACTGCCACCTCTCCCGCCCCCCACCTCTCCCACTGCGGTGGGGCAGGGAGGGGCAGGGCGGGGCAGGGCTGGGCAGGTGGGACAGATGCCCCATCCATCCAGCCCCATCCACCCCACCCGGCTGTGCCTGAGGCCACCGCCACCGTCTCCACACGCACTGCCACCACGGCTGTGTGCCTCACCCCGCCCCGCCCCCCATGCGCTGCCAGTGCTTTCCCTCCAGCAGCCGCAGTCACCTTACTTTCCACCTTCCCTCCCTCTTCTTCTTCTTTTTTTTAATCTATTTTATTGATTTTTAACAGAGAGAAAGGGAGAGAGATAGAGAGCTAGAAACATCTGCGAGAGAGAAACATCAACCAGCTTCCTCTTGAACACCCCCTACCGGGGATGTGCCCGCAACCAAGGTACAGGCCCTTGACCGGAATCGAACCTGGGACCTCTCAGTCCGCAGACCGACGCTCTACTACTGAGCCAAACCGGCTTCGGCCACCTCCCTCTTCCTTCTATGTTGTCTTCCATCTTCACTCCTCCCTCCCTCCTCATATGCAAATTAACCAGCATCTTTGTTGGGTTAATTTGCATACTCACGCTGATTGGCTTGTGGGCATGGCTTGTGGGTATAGTGGAGTGATGGTTCATTTGCATACAACTCTATTATTAGGTAGGATTATCCAGGTGGGCCCCGTCTAATCGCATGAGCCTTTAAAAAGTGGAAAACCTTCCTGGGCTGGCCAGAGAAGGGGATGTGACACCGGGAGGGTCAGAGATGCAGGTGGGAAGGGCTCAGTCTGCCATCGCTGGCCTTGAACATGGAGGAAGGTGGCCATGAACCTCTAGGAGCTGGACAAGGAAAGGGAATGGATTCTTCCATGACCCTCCAGAAAGGAGAGCAACCCGGCAACACCTTGAACTTAGCCCGTGCCAGGCCTCTGACCTCCAGAAATGGGAGATAACCAAGTTGTGTTAAAGCACTAGGTTTGTACCTGGCCGGTGTGGCTCAGGGGTTGAGGGTCGAGCTATGAACCAGGAGTTCAATTCCCAGTCGGGGCATATGACTAGGTTGTGGGCCCGATCCCCAGTGTGGGGGCATACAGGAGGCAGCCAATCAATGATTCTCTCTCATCATGGATGCTTCTATCTTTTTTTTTTTCTTGGTATTAAATTATTATTATTATTATTTAATTTCTTTATTGATTAAGGTATTACCTATGTGTCCTTATCTCTCATTACCCCCCCTTCCCCAACCCTTCAACTCATGCCCTCACCCCTCTGTTGTCTGTGTCCATTGGTTGATCTGCTTCTAAGCTCCCTCTCCGAAATGAATAAAACATATTTTTAAAGAAAGACACTAGGTTTGTGACAACTTGTTTTCACAGTACTAGGAAACAAATACGGGATCGAAGCCAGGCACCTTCACGTCACCTTTGAAAGCTCTCTCCGCTTAGCCCCACGTGTTTTGCTAAATCACCTATTTCTTTTGCTTATAACTTCGAGGATCTTCGGAATAATCCATAAGATTTCCCAGTTTCCACAGCCATTGCCCTCATTCGGGGCCCTGGATCTCACTCTTGGACTATAAAACCTCCTCATCTTTCCCTTCTCCTGGGACTCTGCCCGTCCCACAATGCCCTCTTTCCGGCTTTCTGAGATAACTTCCTGAACCACCAATAGTATTGCCTCCTCGACGCCTGACGCCTCATCATGCCTACAGAGTAAAATCTGAGGTCTTAAGAGTGCTATTCAAAGCTCTACAGAAAACCCAGTTCAAGTCTATACGGACACATTTTCCTGCTTCAATTTTCCCTATTCTGGCCCCTCTGGAGGTCATATTCAGAACGTTATTTTACCATTTCACTTTATTACAGTTGGTTGTTTAATTTTGTTTTTAAACAAATTTTATCCTAAAAAGTTGCTTTTCGGGAGCCAAAGAGGGCACCAAAGAGGAGGCCAGCCTGACAGCCAGCCAGCCCCTTCTGCGTCCCAGCGAAGGCCTCGGGTCTGTCATTTATATTCCACCTCCCCGTCTCAGCGTGTTTTCCTTTTTAATGAGGGCATCGGAGGCCCAGAGAACTCTCTTTCCCATGCCTGGGAAAAATAAACAAATCCACCAGGCAGTGCGTTCTTCATTTGCATCTTTTATTTTAATACACCTCATTAAAAATTTGTACCAACCTGTGCATTTGAAAGACCCTGCTGGGACTAACATCAATATGTGAATCATGGGGAAATGGGGGGGGGAGGGGAGGGGGACGAGGGTGTTGCTTCCCTCCTGCCTCTGCAGGCAGGAGTCTGAGATGCTTCTTAGCGGTCCTAAAGGTGATGAGGGCAGTTGTTTCTCCAATGAAAACCGAAGTCTGAAGTCTTTTTATTTTTATATTTTAAAATATATTTCATTGATTTGTTACAGAGAGGAGGGGAGAGGGATAGAGAGTTAGAAACATCAATGAGAGAGAAGCATCAATCAGGTGCCTACTGCACACTCTCTACTGAGTATGTGCCCGCAACCAAGGTACATGCCTTTGACCGGAATCGAACCTGGGACCCTTCAGTCTGTAGGCCGACGCTCTATCCACTGAGCCAAACTGGTTAGGACCCGAGGTCTTTTTTAAAAATATATATTTTATTGATTTTTTTACAGAGAGGAAGGGAGAGGGATAGAGAGTTAGAAACATCGATAAGAGAGAAACATTGATCAGCTGCCTCCTGCACACCTCCTACTTGGGGATGTGCCCGCTACCAAGGTACATGCCTTTGACGGGAATCGAACCTGGGACCCTTCAGTCTGCAGGCCAATGCTCTATCCACTGAGCCAAACCTGTTAGGGCTGAAGTCCAAAGTCTTGACCCTGCCTTGAAGGTTTCTCAGGTAATGTGCCCTTTTCTCCATATCCCCTGTGGGTTAGCCAACAAAGTCACACCAGATACATACTTCAGCTTCAGCACCGCTCGAGGAAATTTCGGATTAGAAACTGCATACTGTGGTGAAACAGTGTCCTAGTCAGCTGAGCCAGCAGAGATTAATTTTCTCACAGCTCTGGTGGCTGGAAGTCCAAGATCAAGGTGCCGGCAGGGCTGGTTTCTTCTGCAGCATCTCTCCTCGGCTTGCAGGTCTTCTCGCTGTGTCCTCGCGGGGCCTGTGTCTGTGCACACACATCTGGTGTCTCTCCCACTGTCCACACTTCCTTTTCTTAGGACACCAGCCAGATTGGATTAGGGCCCACCCTAAAGGATTTGAAATATTTGTATTAATATTGACTTCAGAGAGGAATAGAGGATATTAATCCCTGTCACAGCCATTCATGGACTCATCGTTCTAACAAATTGCTTCTAAGTGCTCCTCTGACCTCTGCTATGGCCCTCTGTGTGGACACTGTGTTTCCTTTTCCAGCCTCAAGGCTGGGCTCTGTGCTGTAGCCCGTTTGGTCTCCAGAGGAATGGATTTTTTTTTTTTTTTTTTTTTTTTTTCCGTGTGGAAAGGCCTACCCCATGTCCTTTGGTTATAACTCCTTCCCATGTCACAGCTGTTTTTTCAGAGAGGAAGGGAGGGAGAGAGAGAGAGAGAGAGAAACATCAATGATGAGAGGATCATTGATCGGCTGCCTCTTGCACACCTCATATGGGTCTAACCCACAACCCGGGCATGTGCCCTTGACCAGAATCAAACCAGAGACCCTTTAGTCCACAGGCCGACACTCTATCCACTGAGCCAAACTGGCGAAGGCTCTCTCTGATGTTTTTGACTTGTATTCTTTTTTTTCAATATATTTTATTGATTTTTTTTTACAGAGAGAAAGGGAGGATAGAAAGCTAGAAACATCCATGAGAGAGAAACATCGACCAGCTGTCTCCTGCTCATCCCCCAACATGCCCTTGACCGGAATCGAACCTGGGACCTTTCAGTCTGGAGGCCGACTCTCTATCCACTGGGCCAAAGCAGTTTAAGGCTTGACTTGTATTCTTTTTGAAGACTAGCCTAAGCCTTTATATTTGCAGTGGAATTTCTGAGATCCTGTGTTGTGTGTTCCACTCTCACCTTTGCTGTTTTTCTTTATGCCCTTGTTTTCTTTGAAAACAGCTTTTAGAATGTTTAGAATCAACTCTTTGCTCTACATAGTCACTGAAACCTTACTCACCTCTGCACAGTTCCCATCCGGATTCCCAGATACACTGTGATCTTGCCAATTAGAGAATCACAGACATCATTTCCAGTGAAGTGAGCAGCCCTGACGTCCATGAAACATTTTAAGTAAATACTTTGGGGGTCATAGCTCTTCCGCATCCTGCTTCTATCTGTATAGTTGCAACTGACATTCTTGCTTCAGAGACAAGTTCGAACTTGACCAACAAACTTGGCTGCAGGAGCAAGGCCCTGGTCCTGGGCTGTGTATCAGGTGTAGTGGAAGCTTCTCAGGAATGTCAGTGGCCCAGGGATGCAACGTCCTGAATGGGAACAGATTTGGGGGCTGATAACTCATGCCTTGAGCAATCACAGGCCCAATTTCAATGTTCTGTCCTGGAAAATTTTGGTGGCTTATGCAGGTAGATGTTTAGAAAATGAGCCAAGGGTAGCATTACTAATCCAGACAGAGCCTTGTTTAAGATAACTTTGTTTTGGAGAGAAACCAAGATGGCGGCATAGGTAATCACCTAACTGCAGCCTCACACAACAATTTCAAAAAAATACAACTAAAATACAAAATGGACATTACCCAGAACTACAGGAAAGTCGACTGGAAATTCTACAACTAGAAGGAAAGAGAAAACCAGAAGGAAAATCAAAGGAGCTGTAAAAGCCTAAGGTACGGAGACACAATGTGCCCAGAGAGGATGGAGCCGGAGAGGAGGGGGAGGCTGAGTGCCTGGCTGGTGTTCCCTAGTGGGAAGAAGACAAAAGCTCTGGACTGTGCTGAACACCAGTTCCGACAGCACTGAACCCCAGTTCTGAGCGAAACCCTGGGGACCCAGACACATAGGAGGGAGTCTGGGCTGTAAGGTGGAAACCCAGGGGAGCAGGGAAAGGAAGTTCCAGAGGTGCGCACATTGCATGCAGAGAACAGTTGACTGTGCTGCTGGATTGTCCTAGCGTAGGGGTGTCGAACTCAATCAGAGAAGGGGCCAAAATCTAAAATCCAGCCTAAATCGCGGGCCGAATGGTTTACTGAACAGTCATAAACTGTCATTGTGATGGAAACGCAGCGGAGTGCAGTGATGACAGCGCGGTGCGGGCCACATTGCAAGGCCTGGCGGGACGGATTTGGCCCGCGGGCCTTGTGTTTGACACATGTGTCTAGCGGAAAGGAGACAAAAGCTCCGGACTGTGCTGAACCCCACTTCCAACCACACTGAACCCCAGTTCTGGGCTCATTGGGGGAGAGCCTAGACTGGTAGCAAGCGAAACTCGAGGGCACCTTTCTCTCAGAGGTGCTTGCAGCGAGTACCGAAGGACACTGAGGAACACTGAGACTCAGGAACCTCATAGGGTGGGGCTGACAGAAGTCAAGGCTGTAGGCTCCACCCTGAAACTCAGCCCCATCCAAGCTGAACACAGAGACTTTTAAGGCTACCAACTCAGAGAAGCTGCAAAAATGCCGAGACAAGGAAACAGATCACAAACGAAAGAAATGAAGGACAAAAAATGACTGGATATAGAGTTCAAAACCATGCTTATAAGGTTTTTCAAGAATTTCCTAGAAAAGGCCGATAAAATAAACAAGACCTATGAGGATAAGAAAAGGGATCAACTATAAATAAAGAATACATTGTCTGAAATAAAAAATATTATAGAGAGTCCTAAAAACAGAATGGAAGATGGCAAGAATCAAGTAAAAGATTTGGAACATAAAGAGCCAGAAGACAGTCCTCCGCAGAAGCAAGAAGACAAGAGAATCCAGAAAGTTGAAGATAGTGTAAGAAATCTCTGACACAACTTCAAGCGAACGAACATCAGAATTATGGGGGTCCCAGAAGAAGAGAGAGAGCAAGATGCTGAAAACATACTAGAAGAAATAGTGACAGAAAACTTCCCCCACCTGGGGAAAGAACTAGACTTACAAGTCCAAGAAGAGCACAGAACCCCAAACAAAAGGAATCCATAGAGGACCACACCAAGACAAATCATAATTAAAATTCCAAGAGCAAAAGACAAAGAGAGAATATTAAAAGCCGCAAGAGAAAAGCAGGTAGTTACATATAAAGGATCACCCATATGATTGTCAGCTGATTTCTCATCAGAAACCATGCAGGCCAGACGGGAATGGCAAGAAATATTCAAGGTGATGAATAGTAAGAACCTACAGCCAAAAATATTCTACCCAGCAAAGCTATCACTCAGAATTGAAGGCCAGATAAAGAACTTCACAAATAAATAAATAAATAAGCTAAAGGAGTTCATCACTGCCAAACCATAATTATATGAATTGCTGAAGGGGGTTCTTTAGGAAGAAGATAAAGATAAAAATTATGATCAACAAATACATAACTATCAACAAGTGAATCTAAAAATCAAGAAATTAAAAAATCTGATGAACAATATTAACTGGTGAAAATAATAGGATCAGAGGTATGGAAGGGGAGTGAACTGACGATTCTTGAGGAAAAGGGGAGTGGGGGTGTGGGAAGAGACTGAACATAAACTGTGCACCTATGGATGAGGACAATGGGGGGTGGGGAAAGGGCAGAGGGTGGGGTGGGAACCTGGGGAAGGGGAGCAATGTAGGGGGGGGGAAATAAGGAACATTTGTAATAATATGAACAATAAATATTTATTTAAAAAAAAAATAACTTTGTTTCTGTTTTGTGCTTTAGTCTGGCAATTGTGTGTGTGTGTGTGTGTGTGTGTGTGTGTGTGTGTGTGTGTGTTAAGTAGATGTTGAAAAGTCCAAGTACACCCTAGCCGGTTTGGCTCAGTGCATAGAGCATCGTCCTACAGACTGAAGGGTCCCAGGTTTGATTCCGGTCAGGGGCATGTACCTTGGTTGCGGGCACATCCCCAAGTAGGGGGTGTGCAAGAGGCAGCTGATTGATGATTCTCTCTCATCGATGTTTCTAACTCTCTATCCCTCTCCCTTCCTCTCTGTAAAAAAATAAAATAAAACATATTTTATAAAAATATTATTCAGTCTTTGTCTTTGGGGGAAACACTTCCACGTTAAATACCAAGAAGACATAGTTCTAATGTGCTTCTTGCCCCGTGAAGACAGAGAGGAAATGGTGGATGGTCGGACAGATTGCTTCGTGTTTTCGTGCCGCGGGAAAGGACGGAGAAGTGAAGCCCAGGACACAAGTGCTGAGCAGGAGGCAGGAGTCCGCGGGGTTCCTGGCAGCAGTGAGGTTCCGGGAGAAACACCTGCTCTGCTGGCAGCGGGAGAGAAAGGCCCAGAATAGCACAGGCCGCCCACTCGCAGCTCACAGGACTCCCTTCCCTCGGGCTGGAGCGGGGTGTCAGGAGGGAGGCCTGGGGCAGCAGACTTGACACACCTACCGTGGAAAGGACTTGCACGTCCCCTTCAGAGGGAAGAGAAGGAAATCATTGCCTCTTTCTCAGAGGAGGGAGGTGGGCATGGCCAGCTGGCGGGAAGTGTACAAGCCTTCAGGCTCCTCAGGTAAGACTGGCCTCCGTGGAGCATGGGGCCAGAAGCCCAGGGAAGAGGCTCTCTCAGCCTCACAGGGATGAAACCACTGAGCAATACACTGACCCTGACCAGTGTGGCCCAGAGGATAGAGCGTCGGCCTGTAGACTGAAGGGTCCCAGGTTTGATTCTGGTCAAGGGCATGTACCTTGGTTGCGGGCACATCCCCAGTAGGGGATGTGCAGGAGGCAGCTGATGGATGTTTCTCTCTCATCTATGTTTCTAACTCTCTATCCCTCTCTCTTCCTCTCTGTAAAAAAAAAAAATCAATTAAAAAAAAAAAAATATATATATATATATATATATATATATATATATATATATATATACACTAACCTCAACTGGACTGACTCTCCTGTCTCTTTTCCATCTGTGTCCTAAGTAGCCCCCTCAGCCCCAGCCATTTTGGCTCTTGGGACAGAGCATGGACTTGTGCACCAAAGGGTCTCGGGTTCGATTCCAGTCAAGGCCACTTGACTGCAGACTCCACCCTGGTCCGGGTTTGTGCAGGAGGCAAGCAATCGGTGTGTTTCTCTCACATCGATATTTCTTTCTGTCTTCCCCCCTCTCTTCCATTCTCTCTAAAAATCAATGGGAAAATATCCTCAGTTGAGGATTTAAAATAAAACAAACAACAATAAGAAAAACACAAAATACTCCTTTCAGATGATCCTTAAGGAAAGGGTCCTATGGTCGCAGAAGTTTGGGAAATGCAGTGAGCGGTAAACCCGTTAGGGACTCACGTGAACATCAGCATCTGGAAGGTCCAGAGGGATTATTTCTGAAAGGAAAGATAACAAAAACTGCTCTTCTTGGCCAGTGGCCAGGCCCGAATGCAGGCACACAAGTCCTTTGGTTGATCTCTTCCCCTTACCCCCACCCTCCCCTACTTTTCCTCTGAGGTTTGAGAGTCTGATCGCTGCTTCTCTTTCTCTGGGTCTGTTTTTGTTCATCCGTTTATGTTGTTCATTATTTCCTCTAGATGTGTGAGATCATGGGATCCAAGAAATACCCTTGTGAGATCCGGAACTGAGACAAGCCATCATGGTTATGCTGAGAGGCAAATGAATCAGCCTGTAGTAAGTTCCTTTCTGGGCCAACAGTTCTTTTGAGTCCCAATTTCAATGTCAAAGAGTTCCTTATGTGTACATGTCAGCCATGCTATTTCAGATCGGGTTGGTGGACAAAGGGGATGAGGACAATTATGTAATACCATAATTGATAAAAAAACAACAACAAACAAACACTGAAACATGAGAGGATTAAGGTGATAAAATATAAGTAAAGCACAGAGTCTCTGTGAAGATAACTTTGCAAGGAAAACTGTATTGTTTTCTAGACCGAGGACAGCATGAAAAAAGGTAGAAATAACTGCAGGCTATAAAAGTGGGTTGCAAGCTGAGCCAGATAGAATGACAGTGACTGGGGTGTGTAAGTACCATCAGAGAAGCAGGGATAATCCTGGATGTGTAGTTCAGTTGGTTAGAGCATTGTTTCAGTACACCACGGGTGCAGGCTCAATCCCCAGTTAGGGCATGTACAAGAATCAACCAATGAATGCATAAATGAGTGGAAAGACAAATCTCTCTCTTTCTAATCAATAAATGATATATATATTTTTAAAAGAGCCCTAACCAGTTTGGCTCAGTGGATAGAGCGTCGGTCTGCAGTCTGAAGGGTCCCAGCTCCGATTCCAGTCAGGGGTATGTGCCTTGGTTGAGGGCACAACCCCAGTAGAGGGTGTGCAGGAGGCAGCTGGTCGATGATTCTAACTCTTTCCCTCTCCCTTCCTCTCTGTAAAAAAATCAAAATATTTTTTAAAATTAAAAAAGAAACAGATGAATGTGCACCATGATGACATGCAGGAAGTGATGTTTGGGTAGTTTTTATCATTTCTATGGGAGATTTAGGTACTGAATAAAAAATGTGGTGAAATAAAAAGAAAAACATGAAGATGATGGGTAGAAGGAATCGAATGTCTTTGGAGACATCTGCTTGAGCAGAGAGAGCATGGCAACCACAGCACGAGGCCTCTCTGTGCCTCAGTTTACCAACTAGAAAAGGAAAATGAAACGGAGGCAATGTTGCTCTACGTTGCAAAGTTAGAAATAGAACAGGAGTGAATGTCAAAGTTCCTTATCAGAGATATTTGGGGATATTGTCACGTATTTTCTTTTTCAGATTGATTTTGGAATCACTCTGCTAATTGCTAATGGAATTCTTTTGGCCTTTTTGTTGATCCTTAGTTAAGTGTGTAGGTTAATTTGGGGTGCATAAACAATTTTAACCTTAGCTCTTTCCTAATGAGAACGGATGTTTCTTTCCTAACATGCCTCTCCATTTTTTCTAATCTCTTGTGTGTTACAGGAGAAGTTTTGCCTTTTCTTCCTAAAGACTCCTAACATTTCTAATTTTGTTTATACCTAGGCATTTTCTGGTTGCTTTATTGATTGATTGATTGATTGACATTTTTAATTGATTTTAGAGAAAGGAAGGGAGAGGAGAGGAGAGAGAGAGAGAGAGAGAGAGAGAGAGAGAGAGAGAGAGAGAGAGAGAGAGAACACACATCTCAATCGGTTTCCTCTGTAATCTGGGCATGTGCCCTGACCAAGGATCAAACCAGCGACCTTGTAGTGCATAGGACGATGTTCAAACACTGGCCAGGGTGTTGCTATTTTAAATTGGACATTTTTCCATTATGTCTGTAACCAGCTTATGGGGAAACTATTTTTTTAATTATTTTTATTTTATTGATTTTTTTATCTTTACAGAGAGGAAGGGAGAGAGATAGAGAGCCAAAAACATCAATGAGAGAGAGACACCGACCAGCTGCCTCCTGCACCCCCCGCCCCCCACCGGGGATGTGCCCACAACCAATGCACATGCCCTTGGCCGGAATCGTACTTGGGACCTTTCAGTCCACAGACCAACATTCAACCACTGAGCCAAACCGGCTTCGGCAAAGGGAAACTATTTTTAAGACTGATCCTATAACCAGTCCCTTCGCTGAATTATCTCATTCTTCCCAATAGTATTGTAGTTGATTCTCTTGGAGTTTCCAACCACACAGATATAGCAAGTGCAAAAAGAGAGGAAAACAAGATGACAACCTCTTCTTTTCCTATAATTAAACTCATTTTTTTTTCATTATCTCTCAGAGTGGCTAAAGCTGCCAGAACAACATGGAATAACCATAGTGACAGTACACACCCTTCATGTTTGCTCCAGAGATTTAAGGGAATGTCCATAGTGTTTACCATTAAATATGTCAGTTGTTGACTTCAAATAGAAAAATTGTGTCACATGAAAGAAGATTCCTTTGATTTTCCCCCCCTTACTACTGGTTTTCCAGGTGATTACTTATTAGAGTTCCTCTCGCTCAGAGTACTTTTCATAAGGCCCCACATAGTCTCATTTTGGTCCAAAGACTTTAGATTCATCCTGATTTAAAACACATTAGTGGATTTATGGATTAGTAGTTATAATTTGCATTACCATCAGGACTTGAAATGTGAAACCCCTTCTCAATCAATACAGTGAAAATTACGTTACATTCAGAAGAAGAAATATATAATAGAAGAGTAATATGCAAATTAACCATCTTTCCGCTACACCCGCAAGCCACACCCACCAGCCAATCAGAGCGAGTATACAAATTAACCCCAAACCAAGATGGCTGCAGTCACAGAGAGCCAGAGGGAGGCTTGGGTTTCCCAGGCATTGGAGGAAGCCAAGCTTTCCGCTTGCCCTGGCTGGCCCAGGCCTCCACTCAAGGCTACAAAGTTTCAGTTATAGAAGGTAAACAAATCCAAACAGAAATGGCTGCCAGCCACTGAGAGAGCAGGAGGCCAGGCTCCACTCCAGGCTACAGTTTCAATTGTAGAAGGTAAATAAATTCCAGACACCAGGGCCTCAGCTTCGGTTGCCAGGGTGCGTGGCCAGCCTGCAAACCACCACAGGCCCCTCACTCAGGCTGCCCCACGCCCAAGGGGAACCCTCACCCTGATCCAGGACACCCTTCAGGGCAAACCAACTGGCCCCCACCTGTGCACCAGGCCTCTATCCTATCTAATAAAAGAGTAATATACAGATTGACCATCACTCCAACACACAAGATGGCTGCCCTCATGTGGTCAAAGATCCTGCCCCCATGTGGACACAAGATGGCCACCACAAGATGGCCAGCAGGGGAGGGAAGTTGGGGGGGACCAGGCCTGCAGGGGAGAGCAGTTAAGGGTGACCAGGCCTGCAGGGGAGAGCAGTTAGGGGTGACCAGGCCTGCAGGGGAGGGCAGTTAGTGGTCACTAGACTGGCAGGGAAGCAGTTAGGCATCAATCAAGCTGGCAGGGGAGTGGTTAGAAGGTGATCAGGCTGGCAGGCAGAAGTGGTTAGGGGCAATCAGGCAGACAGGCAGGCAAGCAGTTGGGAACCAGCAGTCCTGGATTGTGAGAGGGATGTCTGACTGCCGGTTTAGGCCTGATCCCAGTGGGCAGTCGGACATCCCTTGAGGGATCCCAGATTGGAGAGGGTGCAGGCTGGGCTGAGAGACACCTCCCCCCCTGCACAAATTCCATGCACAGGGCCTCTAGTTATACATAAGTTCCATGATTTTTGTAAGTATATTTTTATTGACTTCAGACAGGAAAGGAGAGGGAGAGAGAGAGATAGAAACAAATGACGAGAGAGAATCATTGATCAGCCCACACTGGGGATCAAGCCCGCAACCTGGGCATGTGCCTTGACCGGGAACCTAACAGTGACCTCCTGGTTCATAGGTCGACATTCAACCACCAGGCCATGCTGGACAGGAGTGGGCCAAGTTTTATGAGATGCTCCAGAGAAGTGCTTCTCAAACTGGGGTCCCCTACTCACTCGAAGCACCTGTTAGAGGTACAGACTGATGAACGGTACCCCGGCCTCACTGACGAAGAGGTTATGGGGATGCAAAAGGGGAGTAGCCTTTGCAATGAGCCCCCCACAGGGTTCTTATGAACCTTACGGTTCGAAAACCAGGCCACAGGGAGAAAAAGAGCAAGCAAAACACACAGAGCTTCAAATCCAAGAGGTGCTGAGAGCCTTTGAACTTAAGCAGCCCAGCGTGGCACGGCTGAATCCGTCAGGCTGAGGTGAATACCCTGGTTGTGAGCAGATTGAGGCAGCTCAGCCACAATCACTGCAGTCACTGCCTGTCCAGCCTTCATCCTGGCCATTTCTAGAAATTCCTTTAACCACTGACTTTCCTGGCGGGCCTCAGAGGCTCCAGGACAGGAACGAAGAGAGGGCTGAGCTGCTGGAACTCTCTCCTTCGGCTTCAATCAGGTAAAGCCCGCTTTCTCTGTTACATATTTTAGGGTTCTGTGCAAAATTTTAAGAATAAACATCTGAAATCAGTTTGGCTCAGTGGACAGAGCATTGGCCTGCAGACTGAAAGGTCCCAGGTTCATTTCCGGTCATGGGCTCATGCCTGGGTTGCAGGCTGGATCCCCAGTTGGGGGTGTGCAGGAGGCAGCCAATCAATGGTTCTCTCTCATCGCTGATGTTTCTGTCTCTCTCTCCCTCTCCTTTTCTCTCTGAAATCAATAAAAATATATATTAAAAAATGCTTTTACAAATCTGAGAACATTTATAGCTGCTTATTATAATTATTATTAATTAGGGATTCTCGAAAACTTGTATTTTTAATGTCTTAATTTTTCAAATACATTTGACATACATGTTGGTTTCATTTATAGCAGTGATTAAGTTTAAAACTTATATTTTTTTAGTATATATTTTATTGATTCTTTACATAGATGAAGGGAGAGGGATAGAGAGTTAGAAACATCGATGAGAGAGAATCATCGATCAGGTGCCTCCTGCATACCTCCTACTGGGGATGTGCCCTCAACCAAGGTACATGCCCTTGACTGGAATCGAACCTGGGGCCCTTCAGTTTGCAGGCTGACACTCTATCCACTGAGCCAAACCGGTTTCGTCTCAATTCCTTTTTTTTTTTTTTTTTTTTTAATAATAGCACATTGCAGAGCACATCTTAATTCTGAGAGTTTACCTTTTTTTTTTTTTAATATATTTTATTGATTTTGTACAGAGAGGAAGGGAGATAGAGAGTTAGAAACATCGATGAGAGAGAGTCATCGATCAGCTGCCTCTTGCATGTGCCCGCAACCAAGGTACATGCCCTTGACCGGAATCAAACCCGGGACCCTTCAGTCCCCAAGCCGACGCTCTATCCATTGAGCCAAACCGGTCCCTGCTCAATCCCTTTTTTGATACATTGAAGACGCTGGAGCATGAGATTGCCAAGATTCTCCGAGCTCTAAGAGTTGATGACTACTTTGCATGTCAAAGAATTCAATGTAGATTAATGCACATTGTCATTAACAAGAACATTGTTTTCTGGCCAATTATTAGGCATAGGGTAATGTCCTGTACTGGTATACGTTAAGACTAATTTATTCTAAAATTAATTAATTCAGGACAATGGTATTTACTTATCTGTAATTAAAGCAGGTTATTTTGAAGTTTTAAAAAAATCTTCTAAGCTAATAATTACACTTTTTTTTTCAAAGATGGCATGATAAATGAACTTTTTATGTTCCATTAAGATAGCCACTTCATTGTGAACAAAGATGTGCCATGAAGTCAAGCTCTGTGCTTAATTTATTTATTTTAGGCTTTAGTTCTTTTATTTATTTTTATATAAACTTTAAAAAAATATATTTTTTTATTGATTTTAGAGAGGACAAGAGGGGGAAAGAAATAGAGACATCAATAATGAAAGACAATGATTGATTGGCTGCCTCCTGCATGTCCCCTACTGGGGATCGAGCCCACACACCAACATGAGCCTGGACCGGGAATTGAACTGTGACCTCCTGGTTCATAGGCCAACACTCAACCACTGAGCTATACTGTGTGGGCTCTTTATATTTAATTTTCAAGACAAATTCTGTTTTCTCAGATAAGACTTTCCTCTTCTCTCACAGTTGGCAGAGCTGAGATTTCAAATGTTTTGCTGTTGTTGTTGTGTTCCATAATCTGTCATTATTGTCCACGGCTCATACCAAAACGAATCAAGTTGAATCAGAAACCTTTTTTTCTATTTAACAAATACCCTCTGAGTACATCCTGCAGTCCTAGCAGGGTTCCAGGACACGGAAAAGAAAGAAAGAAAGAAGAGGGGATGGCCGTGACCTTGAGGAGTTCACCATCTTCCTGATGCCCTGGAGAGAGTGGAAACCATGCCACACGTATTGGTGTCATGATAAGGATGATCCTTAATGAATCATCATTTTTACCATTTATTTTATTTCTATATGATGAGAGAGAATCATGGATTGGCTGCCTCTTGCACGCTTCACACTGGTGATCGAGCCCACAACCTGGGGATGTGCCCCAACTGGGAATTGAACCGTGACCTTCTGGTTCATAGGTTGACGCTCAATCACTTAGCCACGCTGGTTGGGCTATTTTATTTTATTTACTAGAGGCCCAGTGCACAAAATTTGTGCACAGGAGTGGGTAGGAATGTCCTCAGCCCAGCCTGCACCCTCTCCAATCTGGGACCCTAACCCTAACCCTAACCCCCTTCGAGGGATGTCCAACTGCCCATTTAGACCACCGGGATCGGGTCTAAACGAGCAGTCAGACATCCCTCTCACAATCCAGGACTGCTGGCTCCCAACTGCTTACCTGCCTGCCTTGCTCCTAATGGCTTCTTGGCTGTTGTTGTTGTGTTCCATAATCTGTCATTATTGTCCACGGCTCATACCAAAACGAATCAAGTTGAATCAGAAACCTTTTTATCACAGGAGTGGGACATTCCTACCCACTCCTGTGCACAAATTTTGTGCACTGGGCCTCTAGTAAATAAAATAAATCAGCCAATCTTACCTGATTGCTCCTAATGGCTTCTGCCTGCCAGCCTGATCATCCCCTAACCACTCCCATGCCAGCCTGATTGATGTCTAACTGCTCTCCTACCCCCATTTGCCCCCAACTTCGCTCCTCTGCTGGCCTGGTCACCCCTAATTGCCCTCCCCTCCAGGCCTGATGCCTCCCAACTGCCCTCCCCTGCTGGCCATTTTGTGGTGGCCATTTTGTGGTCCACATGGTGCACAGCTGGTTTGCCTCAAAGGGTGTCCCAGATCAGGGTGGGGGTTCCCTTGGGGCATGGGGCAGCCTGGGTGAGGAGCCTGTGGTGGTTTGTAGGCCGGCCACGCCCCCTGGCAACCCAAGCGGAGTCCCTGGTATCTGGAATTTATTTACCTTCTACAATTGAAACTTTGTAGTCTTAAGCAGAGGCCTGGGCCAGCCAGGATGTGTGGAAAGCTTGGCTTCCTCCATCGCCTGGGAAACCCAAGCCTCCCTCCTGCTTTCTGTGTGGCTGCAGCCATTTTGGCTGGGTTAATTTACATACTCGCTCTGATTGGCTTGTGGGCATGGCTTGTGGGTGTGGTTTTTGGTGTAGTGGAGTGACGGTTAATTTGCATATTGTTCTTTTATTATATAGGATTTTATTATTGTTTTAATATTTTTTTATTGTTGATAATGTTACAGATCTCTCCCATTCTCCCACCCCCTTTACCCACCTCCACCATGCCTTCACATTTTTACCTTTTAAACAAAAGTCCTTAGCAACAGTTGCTTGTGAAATATACATTTGAAATGTTAACTATAAGGGATTTCTCTGAGGCAGAGCTCTAATAATATTTCCTCTTGGTTGTCAAAACAAACTCAAAGCTGAGATGATGAGTGGGGTGAAGTAATTAATAATATTCTGGTATAAGCACCACTAACAAAGCAGTAAAGACAAAAACATGGAAATGACAGCTGCTATAATATATATGTTTTCCCTCCTTATCCCCTAAGAGCTATTATACTATTTTATAAAAGAAAGTTTTTATAGCCCGGGTGGCTCAGTGGTTGAGCCTCGACCTACGAACCAGGAGGTCAAGGTTTGATTTCCCCATCAGGGCACATACCCAGGTTGCAGGCTTGATCCCCAGTGTGGGGTGCCCAGCAGGCAGCCAATCAATGATTCTCTCTCATCATTGATGTTTCTATCTCTTTCTCCTCCCTTCCTCTCTTCAATAAAAATACATTAAAAAAATAAAATAAAAGAGCTTTTGTGGTCAGGCATCTTGGTGGGAGAAAAGAATATGCAGATATAGCACACAGAAGGAATTTTGTCTTACCGTTCCCTTCATTCTAGCTTATTATTTTAATTAATTAATTTATTTTTAAAAAATATATTTTATTGATTTTTTTTACAGAGAGGAAGGGAGAGGGAGAGAGAGCTAGAAACCTCGACGAGAGAGAAACATCTATCAGCTGCCTCCTGCACACCTCCTACTGGGGATGTGCCCTCAACCAAGGTACATGCCCTTGACCGGAATCGAACGCGGGACCCTTCAATCCGCAGGCCAATGCTCTATCCACTGAACCAACCTGGTTAGGGCCCAGCTTTTATATATATATATCATACATTTTATTGATTTTTTACAGAGAGGAAGTGAGAGGAATAGAGAGTTAGAAACATTAACCAGCTGTCTTCTGCACACCCCCTACTGGGGGTGTGCCCACAACCAATGTTCATGCCCTTGACCGGAATCGAACCTGGGACCCTTCAGTTGGCAGGCCGATGCTCTATCCACTGAGCCACACCGGTTTCGGCAGGCCCAGCTTATTTTTAGCTTAGAGATGGCAGAGGCTGCATAGACACTGTTCCCATGAGGTCGGGTCCCACGCAGTTGGACACAATAACATCCCTTACACAGTTCCCCGCAGTCAGAGCTCACCTTCGCTCGAATGAGCCCTGCCCTGGGCTTACCCTACATACGGTTCTCTTTGCTTCACCGTCCTTTCCCATGTGGCTCAGGGACACTCGATAGCGCCCCCCAGGGCAGCGTTTCTCCTCACCCCCCAGCCCTCTCACTTTTGTGAATGAAAGTTAGACGCGGCTAGAAAGTTCTTTGTCTCCTGCTTTGTGGGAAAAGCTTTCAGCGGCCCTATCTGTGATCATGGGGGGATTGGGTGTCAGGCCTGGAAGAAGTATTCTGCCCTGAGCTGATGGCAAACAGAGAGACCAGCCCTGTACTTCTCGTCCCGCACAAGGACACTTTTCTTCGGATTCAACATATACACGTCAGGAAAGCTAACACTCAGCTGCAATGTGGATCCCACTCTACTAAAAAAATAAATAAATGCTACCATTAAAGGAAATTGCATTGGCCACATTTCCATGAAAATGGCACAGAGACCCCATACAAAGGGCGTAAAAAAAAGGAGGAAATCTTACCTTTTGCAACAGCCTGAATGGACTTAGAGATTGGGATGCCCAATGAAATGATCCAGCCAGCGAAAGACAATAGCACATGATCTCATTGGAATCGATGAAGACCATACACGGAGGAACAAAAGAGAAACAGAGGCACGGTTACGTGGGACAGACTGACAGCTGTCAGAAGGGAGGGCCGAGGGGGGACTGGATGAAAAAGGTGAAGGGGAAGCCAAAGAGCAGACATGTATAACCCGCGGACACAGGTAACAGTGCTCATGGCCAGAGGGAGGGAGGGTGGGAGCTGGGAGGAGGGGGTGACAAGGGGAGGAATGGGGACATCTGGCAAGAGAGTCCACAATGAAAATAATTTTCTTTGATTACAAAATTCGCGTTATTAACCTAGTGTTAAAAGTCATAATTGTCTGCCCTAACCGGTTTGGCTTGGTGGACAGAGCATCAGCCTGCGGACTGAAAGGTGCCAGGTTCGATTCCAATCAAGGGCATGTACCTTGGTTGCGGGCACATCCCCAATAGGGGGTATGCAGGAGGCAGCTGATAGATGTTTCTCTCTCACTGATGTTTCTGACTCTCCATAAAAAATCAATAAAATATATATACTTAAAAAAAAAATAAAAAGTACCAGTGTTCTTAGTAGAAAGTGGAGTCCTTAAACAATTTAAACAACTCCAGTTAAGTGTGCACTATGTTCGGCACCTCCTGCCAACTGGCCGTGTGTGGGGTTGTGGTTTTCAGAATGCATGTAATGAAGTTCTCTGTTACAATGATCCCGGAGTCAGCAGGCCTGCGCTCAGGACCACAGAGTGTGCTCCTGGAGAATGAACCATGGGAATCTGGCCCTGAGGATTTGGAGGTGGGTTTATCAGGATGCTCTGGCTTCAGCGGCGGACAGCCTGTGCCCTGGGCCCTGCAGTCCTGGGGCCCGGGCGCAGCCCCCCAGGAGCCGGGCACAGCCCCCTGACAGCCCCTCGTGCATGGGCAGCCCCTTGAGCTCCGGGCGCATATCCACCCGGAGCCGCACGTGTGGGGCTGCAGAGCTGGCCCAGCGCTGTGGGCTTGGCAGAGCCGCGGCTCCATGTCCCTTTCGCAGGACAGGGGATCTTGAGTGATGCATCTGCTGGCAGAAGCCAGCTTGCCGAGGCATGGTGTGTGCGTGTGTGTGTGTGTGTGTGTGTGTGTGAACACAAGTTTATCTTGTAGAGCAAGGCAAAAAGAGATACCCACACACATCAACCGTCAAAAGCCCTGTCAGCTCTGAAATTCCCGCCCGCCCTTTAAATAAATATTTATTGAAAGAGACAGAACAAGCCCTAACAGGTTTGGCTCAGTGGATAGAGCATCAGCCTGAGGACTGAAAGGTCCCAGGTTCGATTCCGGTCAAGGGCTTGTGCCTTGGTTGCGGGCACATCCCCGGTGGGGGGCATGCAGGAGGCAGCTGACTGATGTTCCTCTCTCATCAATGTTTCTAGCTCTCTATCCCTCTTCCTTCCTCTCTGTAAAAAAAAAAAAAAAAAAAAAATCAATAAAAAAAATTTTTTAAAAAAGGAATACTCATAACAAGTGCAAATGTTTATTTTAATATTTTAAAAATATTTTAAAAATTGATTGAAGAGAGGGAGAAGGAGAGGGAGAGGGAGAGAAACAGCAACAATGAGAGAGAATCATTGATTGGCTGCTGCAGCACACTGGAGATCGGGCCTGCCACCTGGGCCTATGCCCTGACGTGGAATCAGTGGCCTCCTGGCTCATAGGTCAACGCTCCATCACTGAGCCAAACCGGTCGGGCTATTTTAATATTTTTATTGAGTTTTAGAGAGAGAAGAAGGGAGAGGAACACAGGGAGAGGAATGCCCAAACAGCTTAGCTACCCTGGCATGGGCTGGCATGTCCTTATGGTTTTATAAGGAGGTGTGGGCACATTTACCTATGGGACTGTTTTAACGCACCTGCCTTTATTTTATTTATTTAATTTTATTTTATTGTTATTTTTAAAATATATATTTTATTGATTTTTTACAGAGAGGAAGAGAGAGGGATAGAGAGTTAGAAACATCGATGAGAGAGAAACATTGATCAGCTGCCGCCTGCACGCCCCCTACCGGGGATGTGCCCGCAACCAAGGTACATGCCCTTGACCGGAATCGAACCTGGGACCTTTCAGTACACAGGCCGACGCTCTATCCATTGAGCCAAACCGGTTTCGGCTCTCCCACTGTGGTTTTATCGGCCCTCGATAGTCCCTTATTAGAGAGTTTATTCATTAAAGATTGCAAAATGGCAATGTTACAATTGTATCATGTGATCCCTCTTTACTAGAAGGCTCTCTTCTCATCAATTCTTTGATGACCCGAGAAAAAGCTCCTAGAGAAAAGACAGAATCAGTGCTTGATTCTTTGTTTTTATTTACTCATTGTTGGCATAGAGAGCTGTTTCCTTCCCATCTTTCAAAGGTGACCAGAAAGTCTATTTTTGGAACATGACTGCAAATCCGTGGATAGCATCACGCCTGCTATATCTCAATATGCTGCCATTTATTTACTTATGTATTGAATGCTCGAAACAGCCCCTTTCGGCTAGTGACCCTTCTGCATGACCCGGAAGTCTTTGACAGTTTCTTTGCTTCTGGTGTAGCAAGATATTCCGGGTCAGAGGAACTTATGTTAAATGACATAATGAAGAAGCAATCAGCAAAATGGAGAAGGTAAGAAACACGGAGGACAAACTATTCACTTACTTCAGCAATAGACTGCAAAGGGGAAAAGGATGGGCGTGTGAAACCTATATATAGTTTGGAAAAGTCTGCAAAGACATCGGGTAAATGCAACATTCGTACCTTGTTTGGATCCTGATATATATATTTTTTTGAAGCTGTAAGACATAATGTATGAGAGGCCTGGCTGGCGTGGCTCTGTGGATGAGCATCAACTTATGAACCAGGAGGTCAGGGTTGCGGGTTTGATACCAGGTGTGGGGCATGCAGGAGGCAGCCGATCAATGGTTCTTTCTCATCATTGATATTTCTTTCTTTTTTTAAAAATATATTTTATTGATTTATTCACAGAGAGGAAGAAAGAGGGATAGAGAGCTAGAAACATTGATGAGAGAGAATCATCGATCAGCTGCCTCTTGCACACCCCCCACTGGGGCTGTGCCCGCAACCACGTACATGCCCTTGCCCGGAATCGAACCCGGGACCTTTCAGTCCGCAGGCCGACGCTCTATCCACTGAGCCACACCGGTCCCGGCATCATTGATATTTCTATCTCTCCCTCTCCCTTCCTCTCTCAAATCAATATAAATATATATTAAAAATAAATGATATATAATAAAATGTTAATGTTAGTTGGCTTTTTGATGTTATTAAGGAATTATCATTAGAAAATTCAGATGGAGTGATGGGTTATGTTAAAAAGACTGTATTTTAGAGATACATCACCCAAGTATTTATGGATGAAATTATATGCTATCTGAGATTTGTTTCAAAATAATCTAGTTGGGTGGAGAAAGTCGGTGTGATGTAGATGGGGGAAGATTGCCTGTTGATCCCTCTGGTTTGAGAATTGCATGACAGAACGCTCAGAATTTATTTTAATAGAGAAATCACCCTCGAAGGAAGCTTCGCCACCGCCATAAGTTAAGTCTTGGCTAACTCAGAAACGGGCGAGCCACCTGCCAGCTGTGGTCGCAGAGTGTGAGGCAGGGCTGTGACTGAGCAGGGACACAGGTATGCCATAGGCCCGTGCTAGGCGCTCTGCAGGCATTTAACTCATTTCATCCCCACAATAACTTTATGAGGTTGGCTTTATTTGTTTATTTAATTATTTATTTCTAAAATATATTTTATTGATTTTTTTACAGAGAGGAAGAGAGAGGGATAGAGAGTTAGAAACATCAATGAGAAAGAATCATCATCCATCAGCTGCCTCTTGCACACCCCCTACTGGAGACGTGCCCGCAACCAAGGTACATGCCCTTGACCGGAATTGAACCTGGGACCCTTCAGTCCGCAGGCTGACGCTCTATCCACTGAGCCAAACCTGTTTCGGCTGCCTTCATTTTATTATCTGTAAAATGGACACAGCAGTTTACACTTCATGCATGTAGAGTGCTCAGCACAGCGCCTGGCACAGAACAAATGTTCAACATGGTAGTAGCTAGCATTTTTATGATTATTCCCACTGCCTGGAAAAGTGAGGTTTCGTTGATAACTAGAGCATTTATTCCTACACGTGATGTCAGATTAATGAGAAGGTTGCTTGGTAAGCATGATGTAGTTGGCTGGGAAGGCTGTGGGCTGTGGTGGCAGAAGAATGGGCAGTCCAGCTGGACCAGAGTTCGAATCTCGCCTCTGCACTGCCCGGCAGACCTTGGTTTTGGTGAGCCTCCGTTTGTTCATTTGAAAAATAGAAATAATAATAATAATAATAATCTCATTGGGCTTTAGTATGGTTCAGAAATGATACTCTAAGAAAGTGGTCAGCAAACGTATTAGTCCACAAAGCCAAATATCAACAGGACAACGATTGACATTTCTTTGGAGAGCCACATTTTTTAAACTTAAACTTCTTCTAACGCCACTTCTTCAAAATAGACTCGCCCAGGCCGTGGTGTTTTGTGGAAGAGCCACACTCCAGGGGCCAAAGAGCCACATGTGGCTCTCGAGCCGCGGTTTGCTGACCATGGCTCTAAGGCACATGTGTCAAACAGAAGGCCCGCGGGCCAAATCCGTCCCGCCAGGCCTTGCAATGTGGCCCGCACCACGCTGACATCACTGCACTCCTCTGCGTTTCCATCACAATGACAGTTTATGACTGTTCAGTAAACCATTCGGCCCGCGATTTAGGCTGGATTTTAGATTTTGGCCCCTTCTCTGATTGAGTTCGACACCCCTACTCTAAGGCAACCAGCCCAGAGCTTGACAGAAAATGGATCTTAGGTAAACCATTCTTCAACATCAGCAAGCCCGTGGTGTCCCTCTTACAAAGATTACGTGTGCTTAATAGATGAATATTCCTGTTTGTGCATTGGCTCTTCTTTTCTAGAACGTTCTGGCCCTCTAAACTAGCTAATACCTCTGTCCCTCTGACTTCCTGGTATTTAACTGTATCTCTTGCTGTTCTATTCTCCCAGGGTACTTGATATACGGTGGGTGCTTAATGAATTTATATCAAATGACCCAATCACTTAGCTTTTGTAGATGCATCTATAAACCATCCTCCCATTAACACATTCTTTCTCAGCTTATCAAGCCCTCCACCTACCCATGGCTGATCTCCTCATCTATTACAGTTTTGTGTTTCTTAGTGTTTTCCACTGGATAATTTTCACTCCAGTGCCCCTTAATTACACTGTCTGATTTGAGAGCAGATAGGAGAGGGAACATCTGGGGCTGGCCCATGACGTTTCTGAAAGGTCCGAGGGACACAGAAGGTAGAGTGCGTGACTGGAACACAGAGTTCAAGATGGAAAAAAAAAATAAAAAAATCCCGAGATAAGATAAGCTGGGGAGAGTGGAGACAGATGGCCCAGACACTTTAGGGTCAGGCTACAGACCCTGACTCCACACCTAGGCAGCTGGACAGCCCTGTTCCCACTCCCCTGAGGTGGTCGTGTCCGGTTCCTTTAACTGTTTCTTCTGGTTATTGAAACCTTGTTTTCTTTCATGGAGGGTGGCTCCCAGCTCTTGCTCCATCCCCTTTCTCCCCTCTTCCGGATATAGTCACAGCATCGTGTTTACCCTGAGAGAATGCTGAAGAAAACAAGATGGAGTCAGTCTAGCTAAAGTAGAGTCAGAACGTCAAGCTGGCAAAACTGGTTCAGATCAGAGTGGGCTGAAATGTGAGGAAATGATGCTTATCGTACTTCAGCCTGAGGACGGACGTTTGCACGGGTGCATCCATATATAGCCTGCAGATAACCATCTGAAGAATTCAGGGTCACCTAAGGACCTTTCACCAGATTGCCTGCATTTGGAAGATCATCGTCTGACTAACCAGAGGCTAATTCTTCCCTCGAGAATGTGCTTTTTACTGTAAGAACTCTCTTTCTCCTTGGGAACACTCTGGTATCTTCTAGTTGTGTGTGTGTGTGTGTGTGTGTGTGTGTGTGTGTGTGTGTGTGTGTGTGTGTGTTTTTTAATATATATATATTTTTAAAATATATTTTATTGATTTTTTACAGAGGAAGGGAGAGAGATAGAGAGCTAGAAACATCAATGAGAGAGAAACATCGACCAACTGCCTCTTGCACACCCCCTACCGGGGATGTGCCCGCAACCCAGGTACATGCCCTTGACCAGAATCGAACCTGGGACCTTTCTGTCCGCAGACCGACACTCTACCACTGAGCCAAACCGGTTTCGGCTGTTTTAATATATTTTTATTGATTTCAGAGAGAAAGGGAGAGGGAGAGGGGGATAGAAACTTCAATGATGAGAGAGAATCATTGATTGGCTGCTTTCTGCATGCCCCCTATAGGGATCCAGCTCACAACCGGGGCATGAGCCCTTGACCGGAATCGAACCCTGGACCCGTCAGTCCCCAGGCCGACGCTCTAGCCACTGAGCCAAATAGGCTAGGGCTAGTTGTGTTTTTTTTTATTTTTTTTATTTGAAAATCATAAAAACCCTTGAATAAAAGTTTGTCTCTTGATTCATTTACGCTTGGTCAACAACCATGTACATTATTTTGACTGTGGAAATAGAGTTCACAGCTAATGACATTTTAGTTCTTATGTAGGTTTTTTTTTTTTCTGTTGTTAATTGTTGCTTCACTGTTTCATGTACTTAGTTTCTACATACCACTAATTCAATCCCAAATGCTCTAGTAAAGATACAAACTGATCAAATAGAATAAATAAGCTACTGGTTTTTTAAAAACTTGTCATATTGGATCACAGAAGTTAATATTTTACAAATTTTCTCATAGTATTTTGTCAGTTATCTTCTTCCAATACTGAAAACAAAAAAACAAAAAAACAAAACAAAACAAAACAAAACAAAAAAACCCAAAAGGTGAAATGACTCACTGATACTGACTGGGAAAAATACCCAACTAAGTTGGTAAACAAGCTAGGATGATGAGTACAAGAGCTTATAGAAAAAGCAGGATATTGTTGACTGCTGAGGCAAAAGTCCCTCAAATAATGCTGATATTAAATCATGTTTCCCAAACACAGTGAATTCTTTTCTTCAGTGTACCTGTTTTTATTCATCTCTATGTCCCCAGCTCATAGGCCACAATATCTATGGCACAAAGTATCGATAACTAGTACATATTACCTCTGTATACCTGGGATACACATCATCTAATTTTTGTTTTCGTTCTATACATGAACAATGAAAAAAATTAGTAAAGGAAATTAAGAAAACATTTCTATTTCTAATAGCATCAGAAAATTTAAATACTTAGGAATAAACCTAACCAAAGATCGGAAAGATCTCTACACTGAAAGCTACAAAACATTGCTGAAAGAAATTAAAGACATAAATAAATGGAAAGACATCCCATGTTCATGGATTGGAACACTTAATATTGTTAAAATGTCAATACTACCCAGAGTGATCTACAGATCCAATGAAATACCTATTAAAATAACCAAGGACATTTTCCCCCCCAAGAATATCCTAAAATTCATATGGAATCTCAAGGGACCCTGAATAGCTAAAACAATTGTGAAAAAGAACAAAATTGGAGAACTCACTCTTCCTGATTTCTAAATCAGGGTGGTATTGGCATAAAGATAAACATAGAGACCAATGAAATAGCATAGAGAGCCCAAAAATATATATATATATTTCACCATTCTTCAAATGCTGTGAATCTATAATAGTAACATCCTTTAAGTATATTTTCCAAATACCATTTAAGTTCCTGAAAATAGTTGTCATGTTCCTCCAAATTATTTTTCTCTAGACTAAAATTCCTAGTACCATTACTATTCTTCATGTGTCACAGTTTTAACTTTGCTCACCACCAAATCCACTTTCCTATAGATTCTCTTCAGATTGCTATTGTTGCTTGGCTGTAGTGGCTCAGTGGTTGAGCGTCAACCTATGAACCAGGAGGTCGCAGTTTGATCCCTGGTCAGGGCACATGCCCAGGTTGTGGGCTTGATCCCCAGTGGGGGCATGCTAGAGACAGCCGATCAATGATTCTCTCTCATCATTGATGTTTTTATCTCTCTCTCCCTCTCCCTTCTTCTCTGAAATCAATAAAAATATATTAAAAACAAAAGAAAACAAAACATATTGCTATTGTTCCCATCATACCAAAAAATCCAGAGTTCAAAACATATTTCAGGTAGAGTCTGACTATTGTAGAGAAAACATAAGAAATATCCTGTCTGTTAACCTCATTCAGTAGTTGCATCATATTATTAGCCTCATTTTGAGGGTCTTATCCACAGAAGTACAAATCGTCCTTGCTCTCTTTCTCCTCCCTCCCTCCCTCCCTCCCTTCCTTCCTTCCTTCCTTCCTTCCTTCTTTCCTTCTTTTCTTCATCCTTTTTTCCTCTCTCCTTCTTTAAGTCACACTTTAAGCCTTACCGCCCATGTCTTCTCCTTGTGAAATTGACTGTGAAAGCCCAAGTTTAGGATTTAACATTTATCTGTGTCAAATTGCATTGTTTTAGCCTTGACCTATCTCATTTGCCTATTATAATATTTTAATCTTAAATTTCCTATTTGATATAAATTATTGTGACCTGAAACTTTGTAACAGCTGAAGATAGGATCAGCATAATACAAACATCCTCATTCATTCATTCATTCATTCATTCATTCAATTGGTGTTTATATGTCCTACCATATTATAGTCATTACTCTGGTCCCAAGCATTAATAAATTGTTGATCAGCTCAGGGCCAAAGATGAAGCCTTATACACCTACTCTTGGGAATACAATAGCTGCTAATTAACACTTTAAAGCACATGTGTCAAACACAAGGCCCGCGGGCCAAATCTGTCCCGCCAGGCCTTGCAATGTGGCCCGCACCGCGCTGTCATCAGTGCACTCCGCTGCGTTTCCATCACAATGACAGTTTATGACTGTTCAGTAAACCATTCGGCCCGCGATTTAGGCTGGATTTTAGATTTTGGCCCCTTCTCTGATTGAGTTTGACACCCCTACTAAAGGATAAGGTTATTTTACTCATTATCACTCACCTAAATCTATTTCTATCTAGTTTCTATGACCGTGGCTTGTTTACACATGTGTATTCAGGCTGCTGGCATGTGCCTTGACGAAATTAGCCACCCATTGCCAGCTTCCCACCCTTTTTCTAGACGAGGAGAGTCTGTGTTTCCAACAACATTGCGGATCATTAGGGCGAGGCGCACCTCAGCTTTGCACTCACCTCTGTGAACTCGTGGCAAGTAGTTCTCAGTGCCTCAGTTTCTCCTCTCCAACGAGGACAGCAAATCCAATCTTGCAAGGTTGTTATGAGAATGAGGCATAGTACATTAAAAGAGTATTACTTTTTGGACTTGGCAAATGAAAAAATAGTAGAAAGAGAAGGATTTCCAGGAAGGCGAAATTAGTGTGGTTTTTTTTTTTTCAACTCCTTTATAAATTCACGAAAAGATTTGAGTCAGAGATTTGCAAATCAGTATTATCAAATAATTTTAAAATGTTTTTTTTTTAACTTCAATAAAACTATAGTTTTCTACTTTTTTAAAATATGCAATGTGGCCAAAACCGGTTTGGCTCAGTGGATAGAGCATTGGCCTGCAGACTGAAAGGCCCCAGGTTTGATTCCGGTCAAGGGCGTGTACCTTGGTTGCGGGCACATCCCCAGTAGGGAGTGTGCAGGAGGGAGCTGATCTATGTTTCTCTCTCATCAATGTTTTTAACTCTCTATCCCTCTCCCTTCCTCTCTGTAAAAAATCAATAAGATATATTTTAAAAATATGCAATGTGGTCATTTTGCTTATTTTCTTTATAATCTGTAGCAATGGAAATTTTATTTTCTCTGAACTTTCTATGTAAAATAAGGACTTTTTACAGAATTATGAAAAAATTAAATACTATGACATTGGTCTGGTTAGTCGCAGAGGAAAGTAACAGGACATTAATCAAAGAATGTACACATTTGCATGTGGTTTTTTAGAAGTAGAGAGAAATAAACTAGCAACTGTATCTAGGCAAGGATTTTAGGTGAGTGGAGGACAGGAAGGAATTTAAATGTTGTGCCATGTGCATATATTCTGATTTAAATAATAGTTAAATCTTTTTAATTTGTGGAAAAAGAATCTATAATAATAAAAGTATAATGTGCTAATTAGACCAGACACCAAGAGTGAGTCCTTCAGTTTTAAAATCTCATGCAAAAATACTTGTTTAGAAAACATTTAAGTCTTGAGGTATTAGATGGCATCATGGGACTTTTCACTGTCCCAGCAACTGCTATGAAGCAGACGACTAGGAGAGAGATCTATATTAGGTGATTTGGGAAACACCAGGAAATGAAAGCCAAAATCCTTGTTCTGGAACAGCGAATAAACTACCTGAGTAGTTTATATATAATAACTGCGTAAGAAATTCCATAAGCCCTAACTTGTTTGGCTCAGTGGATAGAGCATCGGCCTGTGGACTGAAAGGTCCCCGGTTCGATTCCGGTCAAAGGCATGTACCTTGGTTGCGGGCACATCCCCAGTAGGGGGTGTGCAGGAGGCAGCTGATCAATGTTTCTGACTCTTTATCCCTCTTCCTTCCTCTCTCTAAAAAAAAAAAAAAAAAATCAATAAAATATTTAAAAAAAAAAAAAAAAAAAAAAAAAGTCCATAAGTTCCTGGCCAGGTAGCCCAGTTGGTTAGAGAATCAACCCCATAGGCCAAGGTTGTAGGTTTGATGAAAGCATAAATAACCGGAAAAGCAAATCAATGTTTTTCTCTCTCATTCTCTCTAAAATCAACAGCAACACCAACAACAATAGCAACAACAAAAAATGTTTAAGTCCATAAGAATTTGCAAAGCACAAGAACCAAATGATGAAAATGACAGCTCAGTACTCCGCAAATATTTCTTCTTCTTTTTTTTTAATATATACAATATTTTTATTGATTTTGTACAGAGAGGAAGGGAGAGAGATAGAGTTTGAAACATCCATGAGAGATAGACATCGATCAGCTGCCCCTTGCACACCCCCTACTGGGGATGTGCCCGCAACCAAGGTACATGCCCTTGATCGGAATCGAACCCGGGACCCTTCAGTCCCCAGGCCGACGCTCTATCCATTGAGCCAAACCGGTCTTGGCTAAATATTTCTTATTATAAGTGCATTGTCCGGTAGAAGGCTTGGCCCCTCCGTGGAGCATCCGGAATACTCACTGATCGTCCGGTCTCCTGCACACAGGGCAGGGTGACCCACGCCTTGTTTTTGCAGTTTGTTCAGCTAACTAGAAGAAAATGACTTGTGATATAAATCAGTTCTTTTTAAAACTCCATGTGGAACTTAACGCTAAGCAAACATCGTCTTGGGGGGAGGAGTCCCTTCCTCCTCATAAACCTGGTGAAGCGGTGTTATCTCCATTGTGAAGTTCCTGGGACAGAAATAAATACCCAATACATGTCAGGCCTCTTCCTTCCTTCCTCTCTCAGCTCAGCAGCCCAGGTCTCCAACGCCTGCTCCAAGCGAAAGGAGCCAAAATTCTTCCATGCTACCACCATGTGCCCACCACCCAGAACAGAAGTATCATTGCTGACATGTACACGTAAGGAACTGTTTGACATTGAAATTGGGTCTCAAAAGAACTAGTGGTCCAGAAAGAAGCTTACTACTGATTCCCATGCCTTTCAGCATAACCATTATTGCTTGTCTCATTTTTGATTCTTATAAGTATATTTCCAGCAGGACATGATCTCACTCATCTAGGGGAAATGGTGAACAACATAGACTGATGAACAAGAGCAGACCCAGAGATAAGGAGCCATGGGCCAGACTGTTGGACCTCAGAGGGAGGGTGGGGATAAAAGGGAGAGATCAACCAAAGGACTTGTGTGCACACATATGAGCCTAACCAGTGGTTGAGGACAATACTGGGATGGGGGATTGGAATAGGGGGTTGAGGACAAATATGTGATACCTTAATCAATAAAGAAATTAATTAAAAAAATAAAATAAAATAAAATAAAATTCTTCTATGCAAACAACTGTATACCTACTTTTGCCCAACCCACACACGTCAGAGTCTCCTAACAGGACAGGCCAGCATAGCCAGCAGAGAAAACCCTACTGAAGGAGCCACTTGAGCAGGAGGAGGCAGACCAACCCTCTTAGAACTCTCCTAGAGGCCCGATGCACAAAAATTCATGCAAGATTGGCCTTCCTTCCCCTGGCTGCGGGCACCAGCTTCCCTCCGGCACCCAGGCCCCGGCCTCCCCTTCTCCAGCTGCCAGCAGGCACCCTGGACCCTGGCTGGCTTCCCCCAGGCCACCCACAGGCACCCGGGAACCCAGCTGGCTTCTCCGGCCCCGACTGCATCAGGAAGGACGTCTGGAATGATGTCTGGAAGACCTCCGGTCTAATTAGCATATTCCCCCTTTTATTTATTTTTATTTTTTATTTTTTAAAATATATTTTATTGATTTTTTACAGAGAGGAAGAGAGAGGAAGAGAGAGGGATAGAGAGTTAGAAACATCGATGAGAGAGAGTCATCAATCAGCTGCCTCTTGCACACACCCCACCGGGGATGTGCCCGAAACCAAGGTACATGCCCTTGACTGGAATCAAACCCGGGACCTTTCAGTCCGCAGGCCGACGCTCTATCCACCGAGCCACACCGGTCTTGGCTAGTCCCCTTTTATTATTATAGATTGACATTCAGGGAAAAGTCAAAGTCATAAGAAGGTACAGCCCCAGACCACCGGGAGAACACCGGCCTTTGATCTGGAAAGCATCCAGGTGTTCTCTTGGAGACCATGACAGGCATGCTGACATCTTCACCGGGCGGTTTGAACCAGACCCAGCTGGATGTAGCCGCGAGAGCCAGGGGTTTCCCTTTCGGAGTGTGCATGCATTGCTGCTCCTACAGAACTTTTGCAGAGAGCAGGCAGGCGGAGACACACCTTCTGTTAAACAGTGACCAGAGCTCACTCAGGAGCTTCAGCAGCCGGCTGAGCACTGCCAGGGGGCAAAAGGCCCAACAGGAAGGCCTGGCAGCTGCCCAGTGGCACATGGGGCTTTGCAGTCCCTTCCCGCCACTCAGATGGAGCCTGCCCAGGCCGCAGCGTCAGTGCCAGGAGCAGCCGGTGATTCTGTAACCCAGACGCCTCTTCCACGCGCTTTGAGCTTTTCTGTTCTTTTCCTTCCCAGGACGTGAAGAAACTCAGAGCAATTAAAAAAATCACGGTAACTACCTGCTCTCTGCTGCCGCTTTGTTTTTTTGTTTTTTTGTTTTTAATATATCTTATTGATTTTTTACAGAGAGGAAGGGAGAGGGATAGAAAGCTAGAAATATCGACCAGCTGCCTCCTGCACACCCCCTACTGGGGATGTGCCCACAACCAAGGTACATGCCCTTGACCGGAATCAAACCCAGGACCTTTGAGTCCAAAGACCGATGTTCTATCCACTGAGCCAAACCGGTTTCGGCTGTGCTGCTGCTTTGTGCCACACGCTGTAGACAGCCAAATACACTACTACACCAAGCCAATACATCATCAGGACACCTTAAAAGGATGTGTTGTTGTTCTCATTTTGTAAACGAAAAGGCTGAGGTTCCGAGGGGTTAGGTAACAGCCCAAGTTCACAGTCCTAGTGGCAGGGGTAGGATTTGAACTCGGGACCCACCAGGGTTAATACCCACACTCATCCCACTTGGCCTATAGCTCCATGATTAGACACGGAGTCAAAGGGCTCCTGGTAAGGCAAGACGTCTCTAGCAACACAGGATTTTTTTTCAGTCTGAAATGAGAAAGTATATGAAAGCACATAGCCTGACACGCAGTAGGCAATTTATTTGTTTGTTTGTTTGTTTATAAATCATTAGCTTATCAATCATCCTGGGACATGTGCTGTGGAGTGGGATAGACATACAGAGATCTCCTTTAGGGCTTCCAATGGGGACAGCTATCATGTCTTTAAAAATAGCAACACTCACGTGGCTCCCTAGGAAGTCAGTTGGCCAAATTAAAAATAGATTCTAAACATAGCCAGAGCAGAAATCCAATCTACGACACCAAGTCAAGGCAAGCAGGGACAGGGGTTTCAACAAAGAGAGGAGCGCAGGCATGCCCTGATTAGCATTTGTATAAAATCATTCCTCTCCCTTTCACACTTGGTCTATCCCTTCTCCACCGCAGAAGATACACAGACACATGCGTGTATACCTATGCAAATAAGCAAGCGAGGATATTTTTGTTCGCGGTAGCACCACTGAGAAACCCGCCAATGTGGAGGCTTCCGCACTGCCTAACACCTACTGGATAAGCGACAGCAACATGCATTTCCTTCAGATCTTTGGGTGGAGGAGAGAGGATAAAGTTTAAAATGTCTGGGGTGGCCCTGGCCAGTACGGCTCAGTGGATAGAGCGTTGGCCTGCAGACCGAAGGATCCCAGGTTCGATTCCGGTCAAGGGCATGTACCTTGGTGGCGGGCACATCCCCAGTGGGGGATGTGCAGGAGGCAGCTGGTCAATGGTTCTTTCTCATCGATGTTTCTAGCTCTCTATCCCTCTCCCTTCCTCCCTGTAGAAAATTAATAATATATATATATATATATATATATATATATATATATATATATAAATAAATAAATAAAATGTATGGAGTGCGGATGCACACATGGCTAGACCGTAGATGACTAGAAAGGATGGGGACAGAAGCTACCTTCATGACCACTTCCTCTGTGCCCCTCACATTCACAGTAACAGGCTTAGAAAGTCGGGGTAACATGCTGTCCTGCCATCTGAAAGGGGGGGGGATAAGAGGGGGACTGGCTTGCCAGGGAAAAACTCCTATCCCTGCGTGAGGGCCCCTCCCCAGAGCTTTCAGGAGAAAGCATGGAGCTTCGACTGTCCTTTGATCCCCTCCTTCACAGATGTCCGCGGCACCCAGTTAGGTTTGTGTGTGTGTGTGTGTGTGTGTGTGTGTGTGTGTGTGTGTTTCATTTGCTGGGGAGCTCCAGCTGTGGGTGTGATCACTGAGGGAGGAAGCCATGAAATCTGCTTCCTTACATCACAGCATCTTGCCTGGCCGGCGTGGCTCAGTGCTTGAGCGTCAACCTATAAACCAGGAGGTCAGGGTTCGATTCCCGGTCAGGGTATATGCCCAGGTTGCAGGCTTAACCCCCCAGTGTGGGATGTGCAGGAGGCAGCCAATCAGTGATTCTCTTTCATCATTGAAAGAGAATCTATCTCTCTCTAGCCCTCTCCCTTCCGCTCTGAAATCAATAAAAAGATATTTAACAATAAATCACAGCATCTTATTTCACAAACACGAGGAAGATCGTGATAGATGGATGTGTATTATAACTTGAACTAATGACTCCCTGCATCCAGCAAGCCTTTCCGTAAAAATACAAATGCAAGAACAGATGCCTCTGATCTGGAGAAAAGGGAACCCCAGGCCCTACTGATGGGACTGCAGATCACTGCAACCATTATGGAAAACAGTATGGAGTTTCCTCAAAACATTAAATATGGCTGAAACCGGTTTGGCTCAGTGGATAGAGCGTCAGCCTGCAGACTGAAGGGTCCCGGGTTCGATTCCGGTCAAGAGCATGTACCTTGGTTGCGGGCACATCCCCAGTAGTGGGTATGCAAGAGGCAACTGATTGATGATTCTCTCTCATCGATGTTTCTAACTCTCTATCCCTCTCTCTTCCTCTCTGTAAAAAATCAATAAAATATATATATATTTTTAAAAAAATTAAATATGGAACTGCTATTTGACCCAGTAACCCTACTTCTAGGAATATATCCTAAGAAATCTGAAGCACCAATCAGAAAGAATGTATGTGCTCATATGTTCATAGCAGCACAGTTTACCATAGCTAAGATCTGGAAACAGCCCACATGCCCATCAGCAGAGGAGTGGATGAAAAAGCTGTGGTACATGTATACCATGGAATTCTATGCAACAGTAAAAAAAGAAGAATCTCTTACACTTTGAGACAGCATGGAGGGACCTGGAGAGTATCATGCTGAGTGACATAAGCCAGTCAAGAAAGACAAGTATCCCATGATCGCACTCATATGTGGAACCTAAGAAACAAAATGCACTGGTGAACTAAGTGCGGAATCTCAGAGGGAAGGTGGGGGAGAGAGGGGGGATGAGAGGTAATCAAAGACTTTGAATGTATATAAGCATAACCCATGGACACAGACAATAGGGTGGTGAAGGCCTGGGGTGAGGGGTGGGGGCTGGGAGGAGGTCAATGGGGCGGGGTTGGGGGGTGGACGGAAGGAGACATATGTAATATTTTCAACAATAAAGAACTATTAAAAATTTCAAATATATATATATATATATATATATATATATATATATATATATATATATATAGAGAGAGAGAGAGAGAGAGAGAGAGAGAGAGAGAGAGAGAGAAGCCAGTCAGGGAAGACGTTCTAGAGAATTGGGCAGCAATAGATTATTTGCTGTTGTGGGTTGTGAGGAATTTAGAAACAAGCAGCAGATACCTCTGGGGAATTAATGTTTGGGGAGCTGAAACAAAACAACCCAGTGAATGGGTTTCATCAAAATACCTAAAGATACGTTATAAGTGGATGTAATCCACCACCCTTCTATGGTGTTGTGGATAACTGGTAACTGATCACATCCTGTAGCTGGGCACGCTGCGGTATGGTAAGGGATTAGCATGCCCTGCACATCCTTCGAAGGGGAAGGCAGCATTGGGAGGGTGAGTGTTTCAGTGTTGTGGGTCCATCACTTAGTAAACTTAAGGACAAAACAGCGCCCAAGCCAAGACTGCGGCTTAACGCTACCGGCTCTAAAAGCCGCTTGCCTGTTTGCGGGCTCCCCACTGTGCCTGGCAGGCCGTCCCTCATTCATACTTTATACAAACTTCATAAATATTTTCTGAAGGCTGGGTGAGTGTTCCTTCTCCACGGATGGGGAGGGCGGCTAAAGCGAACAAGATTCCCCCCCCCCCCCCCACCCCCCCCGCCCTGGAGTCAGCAGCTGCCTTCCTTTCATTAGGATTGTGAATGAGTAAGAAAACATGAGAGGGACTAGCGAACTAGTTCTACCCTCTACCAGCTAACCAGCTTTCCCTTGGCTTGCCCCCCCCCTCCCCCTCTACGCAGAGCAGACTTTGCCTTTCTATCCAAGCCTTCCTAAAAATAACTTCCTTTCTCACCTCTCCTGCCACCAGCATTCACCACCCCCTCCCCCCCAATCTCACACCTTCCCTTCTTAAAAATACAGCTGACCTGGAAAACAAGGAAGTGTAACAGAAACCCAGCAAAACCTGTGAAGAGAGGCTTTTCATCTTTGCCCATTTGTACTTTTTTTTAAAAAAAAAAAAAATATATATTTTATTGATTTTGTACAGAGAGGAAAGGAGAGAGATAGAGAGTTAGAAACATCGATGAGAGAGAGTCATCGATCAGCTGCCTCTTGCACACCCCCTACTGGGGATATGCCCGCAACCAAAGTACATGCCCTTGACCGGAATCGAACCTGGGACCTTTCAGTCCCCAAGCCAACGCTCTATCCATTGAGCCAAACCGGTGTCGGCCCATTTGTACTGTTTTATTTAGTGACTAGAGGCCCGGTGCACAAAATTTGTGCAAGGGGGAGAAGGGGTCCCCTCAGCCTGGCCTGCACCCACTCCAATCTGGGGTCCCCCCTCGCAGCTGGGCATGGCTGGCTGAGCCTCAGGTCTGCCCTGGGGAGTGGCAGCCACCAGTTGCTGTGTCCAGAAGGATGTCCAGATGGTCATCCTAATTAGCATATCACCCTTTTATTAGTGTAGTGTAGTTTATCAGAAGGAGTTACCGATCTGTGGTCTAGGGAGGTTACTGGGTAATGTGAAACCTGATCAAGGAATTAGCTTCCAATTCGCAAGAATGTTTAGTCTCGCCGAAGCCGGTTTGGCTCAGTGGATAGAGCGTCGATCTGCAGACAGGAAGGTCCCAGGTTCGATTCCCGTCAAGGGCATGTACATTGGTTGCGGGCACATCCCCAGTAGGGGGTGTGCAGGAGGCAGCTGGTAGATGTTTCTCTCTCATCGACGTTTCTAGCTCTCTATCTCTCTCCCTTCCTCTCTGTAAAATATCAATAAAATATATTAAAAAAGAAAAAAAAAAGAATGTTTAGTCTCACCTGATTGTCCTTCACAAGCATTTTACTGCGGGTAAGAGGGGGCCCTGAGCACAGGCCAGGCCCACAGCATCAGAGTGAGGCCCAGCACTGAGCTATTCTCTCAATTCTAAAGCTGCGAAGGGTACTGGAATCACCTATCACACAAGATAATAGGACAAATTTACTTTTCAGCATCTATTTGGTGATACTAGATGGCAATTAAAAAAAATCCATATACAGTTCATCTATAACTATCTATTTATTTATCCCCAAGGCTATTTTTCTTTTGTCCGGTAAGAGCCACATGAACTAGCATTGATCTGTGTAAACTCTGGGAAGGAAAATGAGTGAGGTACTAGCAGGAATGGCAGGGTGAAGGAAGAGCCACAGGTACCAGGCACACCCTCTTACCATCTCAGAGAGAGTCAAGAATCATTGAGCAAAAAAGAAGAAATAAAGAGAAAGAACTCATGGACACAGACAACAGTGTGGAGATTGTGGGGGCCAGGGGTGGAGGCGGAGGAGGGTATAGGGAAGATAGGTGATTAAAAGAGAAAAGATTCGTCCAAACCGGTTTGGCTCAGTGGATATAGCATCGGCCTGTGGACTGAAAGGTCCTGGGTTCGATTCCAGTCAGGGGCACGTACCTTGGTTACAGAAACATCCCCAGTGGGGGGTGTGCAAGAGGCAGCTGGTCGATGTTTCTCTCTCATCGATGTTTCTAACTCTCTATCCCTCTCAATTCTTCTCTGTGTAAAATCAATAAAATATATTTAAATTAAAATAAAAGAGAAAAGAATCAAGAACCACATCTGTAAATGTTTTCTAAGATTCCAGAATGTTCATTACATCCCCTTTTGTTAATTTTATTGTCCCGTTTCTTTAGGTTACAATGAAACCCTGAACATTTAAAAAGTGCTCCAACCCTAGCTGGTTTGGCTCAATGGATAGAGTGTCAGCCTGTGGATGGAAGGGTCCTGGGTTCGATTCTGGTCAAGGGCACATGAAGGGTTTCAGGCTCACTCCCCAGTAGAGGGCGTGCAGGAAGCAGCAGATCAATGATTCTCATCATTGATGTTTCTATCTCTCTCTCCCTCTTCTTTCCTCTCTGCAATCAATAAAAATGTATTTAAAAAATGCTCTATAATGTTATTAACCAACATCACCCCAACACATTCAATTAACAAATGCTCCCAGGGTAGCAAGGAAAGTGGAGCTAGACAGATTGGGATGCCCCAGCCCCTTTCGCATCCCCTCCTCACCCCATTGGATGGACAATGGCCCCTTTGGGAGACAGGGGAGCAGGTTGGGACCCTGGGGTGCAGTACAGGGTATCCAGGGTTAGATTCTTCGGCAGACCCTCAGGAGAGGCTCTGTGGGACCCAGCAGGAGAAAAGCCAGCTTTTTCATCAGAAAAGAAACTTGGGGATGTTAAGTCTTGGTTTCTTCACCTTTAATATGGGGATCATATTAGTATTCTTCTGATAGGATTATAGGGATGACTAAGAGTCAGTAGAGCATAGTAAATGCTCCTAATATGAGGGAGATAAGAGATCAACGGAAGGACTTGTATACTTGCATATAAGTACAACCAATGGACACAAAACTCTGGGGAGGGTGGGTATGTATGGGGGGGGGCATGGTAAAATATGTACACAGATAATAATTTAAGAAAAATAAATAAAAATAAATGCTCCCAAAAGAGTCACTATTGGTCTTAGAGCCAGTAGAGTCACAAACTCTTAGAACAAAGAAATTAAGTCAGGCCAAAAGTCAAGGGGGAAGTCTAGATTGCATTCATGTGTCAATTGGTTCAAAGTCATATAGCTAATGAGTATTAGAATAAAGTTCAATAATGGGTCCATTTACTTCCTAAGACTAATTTGCTTGGTTCTTTTATAAGGGTTATTTCCTAACGTAAATGTTAACATCAATTAAACTTCATTTCAAAGATTTCTTTCTGGAGCCAGAACTAAAAAAATCATTCCAAAGCCTTCCACACTTTTCCTCTATTTCCCCCCACTTAAGGGGAAATGGGCTACAAGAGCAACCATAAACATTTATTCAGTCTCTGGATCAGCTCCTGCTCTTCACCTTCCTGGTCTTATTTTCTTCCAATATTTTTTCAAACAAGTTTCTATCCCTTTCTCCCTTTCTGCTTCTTCTGGTACACCTGCTATTCTAATGTTGTTACATTTCACATGGTCCCACAGCTTCCTTAAGCTGTCCTCTTGTTTTATATGTATTTTTGTTTTGTTCTCTGATTGATTTTTTTCAACCCTGTCTTCTAATTCACTGATTCAATCCTTAGCTTCCCCTAATCTGCTGTGTATTCCTTCCAATGTATTCTTTATTTGTGTTATGTCATTCTTTATTTCTTACTGTTCTTTTTTTCATAGTTACTATATATATTTTTTCATGCTGTTCAGCATCCTTACCATCATTACCCTGAACTCTGTTTCAGATAAATTTCTTATCTCTGCTTGACTCATCTCTTCTTCTGGATAATTCTCTTTTTCTTTCATTTGAGGGTTGTTTGTTTCCTCATTTTGGCTGTCTGTTTGGATTTGTGACTATGTATTAGGTTGACCCTCTACACCTCTCAATCTCTAGTGCGGGACAGTGTCAAACGCTATTTCTAATTAGATCAGGCAAAGACTCAAGGCCTCCAGAGACTGCCTCTGCCTACAGACTAATAGGATTCCGACTTGAATGGCTACAGGAAATTGTCCTCAGGTGTGGTGAGAGTTTTTTCGACAGGGTGGGGTGGTTACTTCTTCCTGGAGGCTAAATATTATTTATAGTGTTTGAAGTGGCCTCAGGGCAAGGTGTTTTCCATTAGGGTGTGTTGACTATCTTCACCCCAGGCAAGGCAAATGTCTGTGTGGGAAGATGTTCTCCACTGTGTGAGGGAATAACTCAGTCCATGAAACTTGGGGTGTCTGCTTTCTGAGCTCTATCCCCTGAGTCTCCAGTCCTGGCTTCTGCTCTCACAGCTCCAGTCCACTTCACCCACCCTCTGCCAGGGCACAAAGTGGGTGGCTCCACAGGGAATTTTGTGCATTGGTCCTTTAAGAGGGTGCCTGAATTCCAGCCCTCCTTCCCTGGCAGACAACAACCCCATTGCTTTTCACAGCCAGACATTATGTGGGTAAGCCTTCTGAGTTCTGGTGTTCTCTGCTGGGGGGCCCAGCTTGGCGATTAGATCCCAGAATTCTCAGTGGCAACCCCTCACAGCTGAGATCTCTCTCCAGGACTTCAGTTGCTCTCTGTGGGCACCTGGCCAGCACTTTCGAGCCTCTGCTCCTTTTACTCATTTCTATGTGGTCTCCATTTTGAGTCCTTGGGTATCAGAGTTCTTTCCGGCGAGTTTTCTGTTAATTATTCAGGAAGTTTTCCTGTGTTTTAGTTGTAATTCCAGTTTGTTCCTGGGAGCATGTCCGTGCAGCATTCACTTACTCTGCTGCCATTTTTAATCCTCCTGGTCTTGTTTTCAATGAGTGAAGAACAGAGACTCACCAAATTTGCTTAGCAATGAGTGTCCCTGAAAATGCACCTTACGACAGGAAATGGTTAAGTAATGAATTAAGCAATGACTTGCCTTGGCGATGTGATTTTAAGGAAACAGAAAGAAACATGCTTTTGAGAGAAATAGGGCCAGGAGTGTGATTTTCCAAATGCTTTAAAGAGTTCTGGGTCCACCCAGCCGGCATGGCTCAGTGGTTGAGCATTGGCCTATGAACCAGGGGGTCAAGGTTCGATTCCTGGTCAGGGCACATGCCCAGGTTGCAGGCTTGATCCCCAGTGTGGGGCGTGCAGGAGGCAGCCAATTAATGATTCTCTCTCACCATTGATATTTCTATCTCTCCCTTCCTTTATGAAATCAATTAAAGAATATTTTTTAAAAAGTTGTGGTTTCACTAAGATTTACTTATAAGCTGCCCACGGAGCTGCAGTCCCAGCTTCCCGCTCTGGGCCTCCCTGCAAAGCCCAAAGGGGCTCTGGCACTGAAAACGCTCTTGTCCAGCACCAGGAACCTAACACAACTCTCCCTTATGATGACAGGATGGAACCTGCTGGAAGGCAGGCGGGCAAGAGAAGGTGAGCAGATGAGGGAGTTCCCCCTCTTCTCCTGCCAAGCAAAAGCCAGGCCCAGAGTTTAACTATTTTTCTGGGCAGACAAGGACAACGTGCATGCCATTATCTGGTTCCCTTCAAGTCCCTAAGGGACCCTGACAGTTGTTTTGGATGATATTTTGAAGCCAAAAA
This sequence comes from Pipistrellus kuhlii, assembly GCF_014108245.1. NCBI lineage: Eukaryota > Metazoa > Chordata > Mammalia > Chiroptera > Vespertilionidae > Pipistrellus > Pipistrellus kuhlii. Next base: position 8,325,450 of record NW_023425524.1, read on the forward strand.
AAAAAAAAAAAAAAAAAAAAAAAAAAAAAAAAGGAGGGAGGAAGATGACTAATCTTCCCCAGAATTTTTGCCCTTAGCAGTTTTTTAGAAATATTCAGGTTGCTAAATGGAATAATGGAATAGAACAATGATCCTAATATATAAAAACCCTGGGTCTTAACGGCCAGTAATGACCAGAGGCTGACCAACTGGAAGTCAGTGCTGGCCCTGCCCCCAAGCAAGCAGTAAGGGACAATCAGGCAGGCAGGCAGAGGGGTTAGGGGTGATCAGGTAGGCAGACCAGCAGTTAGGGCTGATCAGATAGGCAGACGGCCCCTTGCAGGGCTGGCCCCGCCCCTCAGCAAAGAAAAAGGGAGGCCCAGGCCAGCCAAGCCATTGCATCCCAGCCTGTGGCCTGCAGAGGGAGGCCACTCGTGGCAGGGGAGGGGGGGCTGCGCTGCACAGATGGCAAGCAGTGGCAGTGTCAGGGGGTGAGGGTGGGGGCCAAGAAAGCCTACCTGAGGGGCCCTGGATTGTGAGAGGATACAGGCTGGGCTGAGGGACCCCTCCTCCCCAGAGCATGAATTTTCATGCACCGGGCCTCTAGTATATTTATAAAGGAGCAGTGTTAAAAAAGAAAAAAGTAGCAGCATAGCACTAGAACCAGGATATCAGCTTCCTAAGGATTGAAAGAGAGAATGTAACAAAGTCCTTAGAAAAGTGCTACTGTTATAACGGCAATGAAACCACACGGGTGTTCTGTTTGATCCTGATAAGGTTTCCCTTTGGAGATCACAGGGTAAAGCTACTGCATTATGGGTAAGGGCAGCATCTCCCTCAGAGGGAAGACACTGCATATGAAGTGTCCAGGGAAGGGATGTATCCTCAGTCCGGAAGCTGGGTCTAGAGCTCAAGGAATAAGGGGCCACAAAGTGAAAATGGTGAACTCCATCATCTAAAGCAGTCCGTGTCATTACCTGAAATAATTCACTGTTTTATTTTTTTAATATATTTTATTGATTTTTTTACAGAGAGAAAGGGAGAGAGACAGAAAGCTAGAAACATCGATGAGAGAGAAACATCGACCAGCTGCCTCCTGCACACCCCCCATGGGGATGTGCCTGCAACCAAGGTACATGCCCTTGACCAGAATTGAACCTGGGACCCTTCAGTCCAAAGGCCGACACTCCACCCACTGAGACAAACCAGCCATGGGAATTTACTGTTTTAACTTGTTAGTCCCACCTTCTTGCATCTATAAAATCTCCCATTTTGTAAACTCATCAGAGCTTCCTTCTAGTTGCTAGATGGGACACTGCTGGATTCATGAACTGTTTAATAAAACCGATGAGATCTTCAAATTGACTCAGCTGAATGTTGTTTTTAACAAAACGAAGTCATTACAGATCTATGTGCGAGGCTGTATGACGTGAATACAGGACGACAGGGAGAGAGGTTGTAGACAGGGAAAGCTTCAAATAGCCCCTGACCTCCAGGAGGTCACTGACAATCAGGAGGGAACCACGTGTGTGACTGGGATGGTGACAGTTGGGAGAGGAGAGAGAAGGGAAAGGCATTCCAGAAAAAAGGAACTGCACACAGCACATGGGAAGGCGCAGAGGGAAGGAAGTAAACTTGAGGCCAGAACCCTTCATTGTCTGTAAGGCAAGAGGGGCTCTTTAAAAAACCAAGTAACTAGCCAAAACCGGTTTGGCTCAATGGATAGAGCGTCTGGGGACTGAGAGGTCCAGGTTTCGATTCCAGTCAAGGGCATGTACCTCGGTTGCGGGCATATACCCGGTAGGGGGTGTGCAAGAGACAGCTGATCGATGACTCTCTCTCTCATCGATATTTCTAGCTCTCTATCTCTCTCCCTTCCTCTCTGTACAAAATCAATGAAAATATATTTAAAAAAATAAAAATAAAAAAACCAAGTAACTAGACCAGAATGACTGTGAAAGTTAAATAGAAATATTAATGATTGCTTTCCCACATTTTGGGGTGTTATGCATTTACTGTACGCAATTGTGTTCCCGTTATATAAATATCTACTTTCTAATATGAGCCATTTTGTGATGATTTCCTCATTTACATTCAGTTTCAAAGAGAATGCTGATCACAGCACCACAGAATATCTTCCATATAAAAAACTTACTTTTACTAAAGAATAATAGTTTGCTTTAGGGTTTAGTGAGAGACTACAGAAACAGCATCAATAAAAAAGGGCGTAAAAACTTAAAACCATGGAATACTGATTAACTTGCATTTGGAAGGCCTCTTAAAATGTAGTGAACAGTTTATGCACTTACGATCACCTAAGATGAGTTTAACATATATTCGTTTGACCCTCATCATTAGGCAAATTACCCAAAAACCACTTTAAAGAGAAACTATTTTTTTTTTAATAGTGAACGTATTCTTAAAAACGAGACCAAAACTTAACACCACGCTCCAGCTGCAAAGCTTCAGCAAAGCGGGACCTAAAACTTTCCAGTCCCTGGAGGTCAGGTGTCCCATTTCACAGCCAAGAACGTCCTCACATGCGTGACAGTCATCACAACACGGGCACGCTCTGGTTGCCATGAGAACCTTTTATTTTGCTTCAGAAACTGCAGCCCCGACGACGCGATGCTAGCGCCTTTTCACACGTGTCCCTGCAGCCATGCCTCTCCTCTGGGTCATAGCGGCTTCATGGCTCTTTTCCTCCCGCACCGCCCGTTCCTGTGCAGCCCCCGTCCCGGCTGCGCCGCCACCGGCCTGGGAGCGGGCGGCGGGCCTGGGACGGGACGGGAGCAAACGAGGAGGCGGGGGAGCTCGGCCACCCCCTCGGAGTGGCCGTGCTGCACCCAGCTTCCATGCATTTTAAAATCTGCAGAAAAAAATAAAATCGAGCCACGCTAAGTCGTCCCATCAGGATGGGAGGGGACTACAAGGGAGGGGAGGGCTGTGATGTCTCCAAATGGGTCAGAAACCTGGGGACCGAGGCGCGCGGAGCTTGACTAAACCAACGAGGGCTCGGGTTCTGCAGGGAAAGACTGCAGTCAGGGCCGCGGGCGATGGACGGGACTTGAGGTCTCGCGGGAGTTGGGAGGGTCGGGGCGGGAAGTGGGGAGGGGGGGCGCGAGCTCGGAGCACCCCCCCCCCTCCTTCACCCCCCGCGGCCGGGGTCGTCGCCCCTCGGGATTCCGAGGCCTCGGGCGCTTCAGACCCGACTCGCCGCGGGGCACGAAGCGGGTAAGGACGCCGCATCCTCGGGCGGCGACGGGCGTCTCCCGGGCGACGGGCTCCGCACAAGATGGCGGACGAGAAAGAAAAGGAAACCTCAGGTAGGCCGCCCTCGCCGCCGCCGCCGCGACCCGGGCCGCCCCCCACGGCCTGAGGCTCCCGCCGCGGGACCGGTGACTGCGGAGGGGCCGCCTGCGGGGGACGCCGCCCTCCCGGCTCCCGCCTCCCGCCGCGGGCCCCGCCCCGTCCTCGCTCCTCCCTCCCGGGCCTCCGCCCCCTTCCCTCGGCCTCCCCCTGGGACCGAGCCCGGGGGCTGCGCGGGCTGCGGCCTAGGCGCCGGGCGGCGAGGCCTCCATGGCGTCCTTGCCCGCGGTCGCGGGGCCCCGCCTCCAGGACCCCCGCTCGGGCTCTCGGGGCCGCTGCCCGGGCTGTGGGCCTCTGGCCGGACCGGGGGAGACGGTCTGTGCCGACCGCTGGCGGGTCCTCTCTGGCCGCCCCGCCCCGCCCGGGCCACGGCCTCCGCCGCCACCATTTTGGCTCCCGGACGGGGACTCGGAGGGGGGGGGGGCGACGCGGACAGCCCCGAGGTCACAGGGCCCCTCCGCGCCGCCCGCCGCCGGCCTCCGAAATGTCTGCTGCGCCACCGGCTGGTGTGTCTTTTTACACAAACACACGACACGCGTTGGATAAAGATGGAGAGTTAACGGGGCGGGGGCGCGCACGAGCGCGGGCGCGGGCATGGCCACGGCCGCGGGCGCCCCCCCCGCGGTGGGAGGGTGAACTGCGGGCTCGTGGCCACGGGGAGCGGAGGGCTGATGAATGTGGTGTGTGGAGGTGGAAGCCATGACCCACGTTTATCTGCATGCAGCAGCATGCTTGCAAACCCGATCCTTTAAAAAAAATTTTTTTTTTAAATTAAGATATTATATGTGTACATACCAATCCCCACACTTCCCCACTCCCAAACATGCCCTCCTCCTTACAGTTTGAATACTATGCTGCCATAAAAAAGAAGGAATTCTTGCCGAAACCGGTTTGGCTCAGTGCATAGAGCATCGGCCTGGGGACTGAAAGGTCCCAGGTTCGATTCCCATCAAGGGCATGTATCTGGGTCGCGGGCACATCCCCAGTAGGGGGTATGCAAGAGGCAGCTGATCGATGATTCTCTGTCATCAGTGTTTCTAACTCTCTATTCCTCTCTCTTCCTCTCTGTAAAAAATCAATAAAAATATATTTAAAAAAAAAAAAAAGAAGGAATTCTTATCATTTGCAGCAACCTTGATGGAATAGGAGAACATCATGCTGAGTGAAATAAGCCGGTCAATGAAAGAGAAACACCACATGAGCTTACTTATTTATGGATAATAAAGAACATTGTAAACTGATGACAAAAAAGATAGATACAGAGGCAGTAAAGCAACAAACAGACTGTCAAATTACAGAAGGGAGGGGAGGGAGATATGGGGGAGATAAGAGATCAACGGAAGGACTTGTATGCATGCATATGAGCACAACCAATGGAGGAAAAACTATGGGGAGGGAGGGCATTTTTTTTTTTTAAATATATTTTATTGATTTTTTTTACAGAGAGGAAGGGAAAGAGATAGAAACATCGATGAGAGAGAAACATCTATCAGCTGCCTCCTGCACACCTCCCACTGGGGATGTGCCCGCAACCAAGGTACATGCCCTTGTCCGGAATCGAACCTGGGACCCTTCAGTCTGCAGGTGGATGCTTTGTCCACTGAGCCAAACCGGGTAGGGCACAAACCCGATCTTTGGTTGCCGTCCTGTTAGTTCCCCAAAACAATAGACTGTTTATATTTGGCAGTTGTCAGACTTATTGCAAAAGTTACATAAAAAAGATAAATATTTTTAGAAAGGAAAAGAACAAAACACCCTCTGCATTGGTTTCCTTTCTTGAGTGCTTACACCCCGCCAAAACACCGTTTTTCTCAGCTTGGAACTAATGGTTTCAGGTTGACAACTAACATTTACAAGTGAAAACACCAGTTCTGAGAGTCATTGGTCAAGGCGATCTCAGAGGAATCAGCGGAGAAACAAGTGAAATTGAGCCAAAGATCTAGCAATTGATAAACAGGCTGTTCTTTCTTTCTTTTTTTTTTTTTAAAATATATTTTATTGATTTTTTACAGAGAGGAAGGGAGAAACAGAGAGAGCTAGAAACGTCGATGAGAGAGAAACATCGACCAGCTGCCTCTTGCACACATCCCACCTTGGATGCGCCCGCAACCAAGGTACATGCCCTTGACCGGAATCGAACCCGGGACCTTTCAGTCCACGGACTGATGCTCTACCACTGAGCCAAACCGGCTTCGGCATTTTTGTTGTTGTTTGTTTTTCTTTTTTAATGGTACCGTTAGCCTGGAAAGTCAGAATTGTTTTATACATGTTACCTTTCCTAAAATGTCCTTGTAATGTTATTGTGCTGCTTTAAAGTATTATATCCCAATACAGTTTTATATACATATATATTTATTTGTTTTAGGTTAATTTTAAACTTCCCAGAAAACCAAATGACTTAATTTTTATTAAGTTCTTATTCAGGCAAGCAGAAAAATAATTAGGAGAAAAATTAAGTAAATGATGGAGTTAAAAAAAAAAAGATTTGATTAGATCAGCATGAGAAAATGTGCTGGATTAAGCTGCACATACAATTTTTTTCTTTACCTTTTATAAGAAAGGTAAGTAAAATAGTCAAAAGCTTTCCTGATTTTTTCAGTTTTCAAAAATAGTTTTCTATTTAAAATAAAGTCAGAGGAGGAAGCAAGTCTGTAGAAGAAGGACTACTAAAAAGCTGAGTGTCAGATGGGGGCAAGATTTATCGTATGATCGCTTAGTAGGTTATGTCTACTCACTGGGGTGTACAGTGTACACCTAAAACTAATATACTAATGTATGTCAACTGTAATTGAAAAATAAAAGATGATTTTGAAAAGAGCTGGATGCCATTCATTCAATTGGTACAGCTATAATGCCTACCAGATTGGAGGATACAAAGGTGAAAAAAGGTCTGTTCTCCCAAGGAGGGTGAGATCCCTAAGGGAAATAAGACGTCAGAAATGAAAGGGGACGGTTAGCTGGGCTGAGCAGCCTGGGTGCCAGATGCTGTGCCAGATGCTGTGCCAGATGTGTGACATCCCCTCCTGGGCTGTGGGTAGCAGCCAGCGTCCCTGGGAGCTGGTCGGAACTGAAGGCTCTCGGTAGCCCTGAGTCAGAGCCTGCATTTTAATAAATCTGCAAGTGCACATTAAAGTGTGAGAAGCACTTTTATGCTGTATCTCGTTTATTCCTAACGATGTTGTAGTTAACTAATACATTTTGAGGAGCATGATGAAATGAAGGTGTGTAGTCTGAGGATAGACTAGGGACTCATTTACGATATCTTTGTATGGTCATGGACATTCCACTCCTATAGTTGATTTTCAGCTCTGAAGGTTTAGAAATGACATGTAACCAGTTAATCAGAATTGTCAGGTTTTGGGATTCACTCAAGCTAACTAAAGTTATGAACAGGGAAGTGCAAACCTGCGTAATGATTTATTAAGGTAAGTAGGGTACGTTGATACACTGACCAGAAAGCTCATCTCTGCATTGCGATATGAAGTTTTGGGGAGGGGGAATTTATATTGCAAAAGTTGCTTGATGAGCATGAACTCACACAAAGGAAAGGTTAATTTTGGAGGATATATCCATGACCCTACCAGGGGTCTTCAAACTACGGCCCGCGGGCCACATGTGGCCCGCGGAGGAGTCTGATCCGGCCCGCCAGGTTTTTTGGGCAGTGAGCGCAGCTGAGGTGTTACAGTAGGAATTAGTAGTTCATATAGTCCGGCCCTCCAGCTCTCTGAGGGACCGTGATCTGGCCCCCACTTTAAAAAGTTTGAGGACCCCTGCATGATACGATCCGGTAGGTGGGGCCATTTTCTGAGTGTTTTGCAGCGTGCCCAGCACATGGTAGGAAATCATGAGTTGTTGAATTAGATCATTTGAGTTAATGTGTTTATGTTTTAACCAAAGCATTCCTTGCTGTTTCCTCAAAATTTACTCTATTCCTAAGTATATAAAACAATTTTTAGGGTTCCCCCCTCTGTTTCAGATAAGTTATATGCTTCTATTTCATGTCGCTCAGCAAACATGTTTTTGAGAGCCAAGTATTCACTGGCCTGTCTTTAAAAAGCAATTACAAAAGTCCTCTTTGTAGAAATAATGTTTTAAATAGTTCCTCTATAATCTTAAGGGTTTTTTGTTTTTTTTGGTTTATTTTATTTATTTAAATATATTTTATTGATTTTTTACAGAGAGGAAGGATTAAGGATAGAGAGTTAGAAACATCAGTGAGAGAGAAACATCGATCAGCTGCCTCCTGCACACCCCCACTGGGAATGAGCCCGCAACCGAGGCACATGCCCTTGACTGGAATCAAACCTGGGACCTTTCAGTCTGCAGGCCGACACTCTATCCACTGAGCCAAACAGTTAGAGCTATTTATTTATTTATTTATTTTTAAAGCTGAAAGGAGGATTAAGTTTTTCAGTAGCCATCATATCCAGCTTTTCTTCAACATTTAGGGATTAATCTAAGTATTGAGAATACAGGAGTGGGCAGAAGTAAGTTTACAGTTGTGACATTCTTTTGAGTTAATAACGCTATTGTAATAATCATAACTTGCATGTTTTTTTCCATATGAATAAGCAAAAACCTACTTTTGCCCACCCCAGTATTGGTTAGAAAAAGTTAACTCCATGGCAAGGGCTCTTACGTTCTATGTATAAAATTTTCCTATAAGATTGTGTTTATTGAAGTTGCTAATCTTACTTGTAGTATTTTTGTGCTTCAACATTTTATAATTTAATTTGTCTTAGATTAAAAAATGTTTAAATGGAAAATCAGTACAGATTCTTTGGATCTTTACATCTTATTTTATTGGTTCTGTTGCCTAGAGAATTTTATTATAGGACTGGAAGGATCTTCTGTTTGTAATTCAAATCATTCCTAGGAAACGAAATAAAATTCTAACTTTTGGCAGGCTTGTGAGTTTTGGAAGATATGACAGTTTTTTAGTAAGCCTCAAATACTCGAAGATCTCTTTAGGATTTACTATTTTTGTTTGTACTAAAATATTCTTTGTTGCTTTGCTTGGTAAAGTTCCTCCGACTTAGTTATTAACTCCTAGATGGAAAAGGTTTTACATGTTTATCATCATAATTGTTATTATTTTTCTGTAATCATGCCTCACCTGTCAAAACCTAACATTTGGAAATCTATGATAAAAACCCCCAGAAATTACTGGTGAATATTGCTTTTTAAGAAAGGGAACTGTTGATAGTACAGAATAGGATTTGAAATAGTAGAAAAAGTGAGCTTTTGAGTAAGACCCGAATTTGAATTCTAGCTTTTCCAACCTCTATCTGATCTTAGCCAAGATTGTTAAACCTAGTAAACCTCAGGTCCTTCAAATGTATTTTGGGAATAATTATCTATAATAAAAGTCTAAGCGGCCATTATGGCAGAATGAACGGTTGCTATGACGCGCACTGACCACCAGGGGCAGACACTCAATGCAGGAGCTGCCCCAGGGGGTCAGTGTGCTCCCACAGGGGAGCGCTCAGCCAGAAGCCGGGCTCACAGCCGGTGAGCGCAGCGGCGTTGGGACCTCTCCTGCCTCTGCAGCGAGCCTGGCTTCTGGCCAGAGGGGGCGTGGCAGAGGCAGGAGCCCTTCCCTCCTCCACTGCAGGCAGGCGCTAAGGAGCGAGGGGTCCCAGACTGAGAGCCCTGGACTGCAAGAGGGCTGTCTGGCTGCCAGCTTAGGCCCGATCAGGATCAGTTCTCATTGGCTGGCAGACATCCCCACTGGAGGTCCCGGACTGCGAGAGGGCTCAGGCCAGGCTGAAGGACCCCCCTCTCCCCGTGCACGAAATTTGTGCACCGGGCCTCTAGTATGTATCCATAATGTTGTTGTAATGGGGACAGTGTCTTTTTATTCATGTTTATATCCTCAGTCCCTGCCCCAATGCCTGACACTAAAGGAATGCTGGATAAATAGGAAGGGAAGTGCTTGCTACATTTAGGGAACAGCTATTAGACATGGAATCTAAGGAGCAAGAAAAACTTAAATCCAAGTCTTACCAACTATTGATCACATATGATGCATTTATACATATATTTGGGGCCATTTCACAAGTTTTGTCCCTGTTTTAGACTGTCTCTAGGTAGAGACTAACTAAAGAAAAAAACTAGCTTATTGAAATTTAACTTCCTCTAATTTAGAATTAATAAAGTTTGGAGAAAAACTGGATTTAAATTTATCTTTGATGTATAAAAATTTGTAAAAAATTCTTTATTTAAAAAATCAAATGGACAATGTAATACCACTTCAGACCCATTAGATTCGTTACTATTAAAAGAAGTGTTGATGAAGATGTGGGGAAGTGGCACCCTTGTATGTTGTTGGTGGGAATATAAAACGGTACAGCTTGCTCTGGGTGGTGTGGCTCCGTTGGTTGAAGCGTTCTCCTATACATCAAAAGGTGGTGGTTTCCATTCCCAGTCAGGGCACATACCCAGGTTTCCACTTCCATCATTCTACATTCCCTCCCTCTAAAATCCTATATAATAAAGAGCTAATATGCAGATGTTCATCGCGTGTTCATGCCATAATGCTCAGACACTCAATACTGGGGAGAGAGGAATGGGGACCAGCCAGGTACAAATGAGCTCGCCAGAGAGGAATGGGGACCATTCAAGCACAAATGAGCTCACGAGAGAGGAATGGAGACCAGCCAGGCTGCAGCCCTGGCTGGGACAGGCTGTGGCCCTGTGGTTCTGGGTGCCAGTGCCTGCGACTATGTCCTGGGACAGGGAAAAGATGCCCGGCCCATGGTCCCGGGTGCCAACGGTTGCACCTGCGCCTGCAGCCCTGGAGAGGGTCAGCCGCCCACCTGTGCTCGCGAGCGCCTGCAGCTGTGGCCTGGGGGAAGCCGCCGCCCCACGTCCCCTGCAGCTGCGGTCCACCCGGGTCCTGGGCGCCTGCAGCCAGCCAGAGGGAGAGAAGCACGGGTCCGAGGGCCTGCAACAGCCAGAGAAGGGGATCCTGGGTCCCGGTGTGGGGCTTGGCAGAGGTGGTTAGGGGCGATCAGGTAGGCAGAGGTGGTTAGGGGTGATCAGGCAGGAAGGCAGGCAGCTAGTGGTCCTGGATTGCGAGAGGTAGTCCGGACATCCTCCGAGGGGGTCCCGGATTGGAGAGGGTGCAGATTGAGTTGACGGACCCTCCCTCTCGCCCCGTGCACGGGCCTCTAGTCAATAAAGAAAATGGTGCAGCTGCTATGAAAAATGGTATGGCAGTTCCTGGAAAAAGAAAAGAAAAGATTGAATTACTATATGATTCAGCAATTCCACATCTGGGTTTATACCCAAAATGATTGAAAGCAGGAACTCGGAATAGGTAATTGTATACCCAACGTTCATAACAGCATTATTCATAATGACCAAAAGGTGGAAACAACTCAAGTGTCCCAGTGGATGAATAAACAGAATGTATTATACACATACAACAAAATATTATTTAGCTTTAGAAAGGAAGGAAATTCTGGCGTGCTACCACAAGGTTGAATCTTGAAATTATGCTAAGTGAATCTAACCATTCACAAAAAGACAAGTACTGTATAATTTCACTTATTTGCAGTACCTGGAGTAATCAGACTCAGGAACAGAAAGTAGAATGGCAGTTGCCAGGGGAAAGGGAAAAGGGAAGTTATTTAATAAGTGTAGAGTTGAGGTTTTGCAAGATGAAAGAGTTCTGAAAATATTGGTTGCACAACAATGTGAATGTACTTAATAACACTAGTGAACTGTACACTTAAAATGGTTAAGATGGTTAATTTTTTAAAATATGTTTTTACTGATTGCAGAAAGGAAGGGAGAGGAAGAGAGAGAGAGAAACATCAGTGATGAAGGAGAATCATTGATCAGCTGCCTCCTGCATGCCCCCAACTGAGGACTGAGCCCACAACCTGGGCATGTGCTCTTGACCAGAATTGAACCTGGAACCCTTCAGTCCATAGGCTGATGCTCTACCCACTGAGCCAAACCAGATAGGGCATGATGGTTAATTTTTTATATATTATCACAATTTAAAAAAATCAAATGGAAATTTGAGCACACCCAAAATGAAAATAAAATAAAATAAAAATTGGTCCATTGGCCCTGCTCTACCAGTGGATAGAGCATCAGCGTGCTGACTGAAAGGTCCTGGGTTTGATTCCTGTCAAGGGTACATGCCCAGATTGCAAACTCGATCCCTAGTATGAGGCATGCAAGAGGCAGCCAATCAATGATTCTCTACCATCACTGATGTTTCTATCTCTTTCTGTCTCCTTTCCTCTCTGACATCAATAAAAATATATTTTAAAAAATTGGTATAGTGTTTTTGGAAGGCAATTTGGAAATTCCCATTTAAAAAGATGATATTCACATGCTGTGATTCTTTAATATTTTGCTGGGTATTTTATTCTTAGAAGTATATTACTGAATGTAATAAAATAATTTATTTTTTAAATGCAGCAATAAATTTTGAGTCTAAAGACCAGGTCTTGATGTTCTGGACACTGCTTCTCCCCCCCTACTCCCCACCCCCAATTTTACTTGGGCATCTCATTTAATTTCTCTGAACAGTGGGAGAGAGAAGGGAATTTGTGTGATTTTTTTATTTTTTATATTTTATTTATCTTTTACAGAGAGGAAGGGAGAGGGATAGAGAGCTAGAAACATTGATGAGACAGAAACATTGGCCAGCTGCCTCCTGCACACCCCCCACTAGGGACGTGCCCACAACCAATGTACATGCCCTCAACGAGAATCGAACCTGGGACTGACCCTTCAGTCCGACCAAACCAGTTTCAGCTTGTGTGATGTTTTTCTCATAATTAAACGTGTATGGAATTTGGGGTGGAAGACCACAGAGGTAAAATGCTATTTTCTTCACATCATATTGGTATAATTTGTGTCACTGTTGGCATTGACCGGGATCACCTGCTGGGAGTTCTGTCAGGTTTCTCCACTGTAAACTTACTCTTCCTCTCCCTTTTCCATCCTGGACTCTGGGAAGGAAGTCATTATGTAGAGCCACACTGAAGGAGTGGGGAGTTTGCCTTCTTGAGGACAGAGAATTATTTGGAATTCTTCTGCATAGGTTTGTTTCCTGTCTCCTATGTATTTGTTTTCTCAGTCATTCCTTTATGTCAGTGCAGACGTGTGGACGTTAATTTATACTTAGAATTATAATTCAGTGCCCTCTGTGTTTTTGTTCAGATTGTTACAGCTCTAGCCAGTCGAAGCTCTTTCCGTGGTTTCTGTGGCAGTTTGACATAGGCCCAGTCAATGTGTGGGCAAATAGTGGAAGGTTCTTGATTAGGATTTGGTCTTCTTGTCCTGAAATGATTCTGGCTGGCTTTTAGCTCTGCCCTTTGGCTCTGGGTTTCGCCCTCTGTGTCCCGCTCCCTTTTATGAGAGAGAGTACATGTTTTCAACTAAGCAATTTTCTAAACCTGTTTACTGCCAATAGAATTTTTGGATCCTCCCTTCCTCTAGTTGATGGACAGACGTAAACTCTACCTGCAGCCAGATATGCCTGAGCACTGAACCACCAATCAGCACCTGCCAAATACCCTTAACCCCTGATTCCTAAGTCCCTAGATCTCTAATCATAGGCCTTACATGAAACCACCAATCAGCATGTGCGGAGTGCCCTAAGCCCTGTCCCCTATCCTCCCCTTAAAAAGTGCTTATATCTTCGCCCTCACTCTCTTCCGCACTCTCTCTCTCTGGAAGCAGCTGGCAGCGGTACTCTTCTCTCCAATATAGTCTGTGTCCTGGCAAAAAAAAAAAGAAAAGAAAAAGAATTTTCCAGTTGTTTCATTTTATTTTTTTTTCAATTTGTGCTATCTTTATCTTCTTTCAGTCCATGCTAGAGCTGCAAATATCTTAATATCTTCATGTGTGTCTTATGAATCTTACTGTCTACTGGACAATAGCCACATTTATTTGAGATAAGCCATTCTCTACTTCGGGCTTCTACTGAAATAGCTAAGAGATATTAGGCTTCCTTTGAAGCCTTCTTGTTTGATTGAAAGGATTTCTGAGACACATCCTTAAACTCCTAAGAGGTTCTTTTGCTAGTTTGTGTGATGCCTGAGATGCTAGATTTGATCTTTCTGAGGTCTTAAGAGAGGATTTTATAGCCATATACTTTGTTTCATGTTTAAGCTGTGTTTTTCTGCCAATGCCTTAAATTTGATTTTTCCCCAGAAGCCATTTTTATCTTAGCATCTGTTGCCATCTGGAGAGGCAGTTAATTTCATAACTGTAGCAATTCATGGCTCCTTTTCGTTTAAGTTTTTCCTGTAGGCGATCTTTCTCCTCCATCCTATATAATAAGAGCCTAATATGCTATGTTTCTGGTCGTTGAGCCAGCCATTCAACCAAAGTGTAATCTACACTAATAAAAGAGAAACATGCAAATTAACCATCACTCCCCTTCCCCCACCAGCCACTCAGGAGGGAATATGCAAACTAGAAGGACAAAGATGCTGACTGCCCAGCTGCTCCAGTTGCGGGAGTAGGGGGGAGGGGGGGACGGGATGCTTGCTATGAGGAGGAGGGTGGAGGGCTAAGTGATTTACAGGAGTAGCATTCCAGCTGAAGCAAAGATGGCAGATTCCAGCTGGAGCGAAGGCCTGGGTCCCGGGTGCCAGAGGAAAACCGGTGCTGGGAGCCCAGGGAAGGAAGGCCTATTGCATGAATCTCTTCATGCAATGGGCCTCTAGTATTATAATGATATGCTAAGGCTGCTCAACTGCTTGCTATGACGTGCACTGACCACCAGGGGCAGATGCTCCGACCAGTAGGTTAACTTGCTACTTGGTTCCTGCCAATCAGGACCGAGTGAGATGGGCCGGACATGCCCTGGAGCCCTCCCGAGGTCCCTTCCCAGTTGGCCAATCTCCCACATCCCTTGCTGGTCCCAATTGTGCACTGGTGGGGTCCCTGGGCCTGTGCCCTCTTGCAATCTGGTACCCTTTGGGGGACTTTGGAGAGCCGGGTTTGGCCTGATCCTGCTGGCCAGGCCGAGGGACCCTGCTGGTGCATGAATTCATGCATCAGGCCTCTAGTTTTATTAAATGCAGCTAGAAGGAACTAAGGTGCACCTTTAGTAGTTTTCCTAGAAAATTTTTTATATAGACCATTTAGTTTATCATGAATATTTTCTACCTCCCAAGTTAATATTTCTCCTGCTATTCATGAAAAGGACCCCCCTTCATAGTTGGCAGTATGATTTTCCTCACTTTCCTCTAAGCTGTAACCTACAGCATACTCAAAAGCCAGCATTTCCTGACTCTAAATCTCTCCCACATTTTTTTGGCATTTGTTATGGCAGCATCTCACTTTCAGGTTCCAAAATTCTGTATTATTATTACTATGATCTAAGTGGTATTCTGTCACTTTTGCCTTTAGAATTTAATAGTCTAGTGAGTGTTTATTAGTGCCTACAGGTTCTAAGTATTGGGTTAAACCAACTCCTGTTGTCCATTTGGTATTTACAGTCCTGAAAGGAACTGCCACCCCAGTTGAAGGTTACAAAGATCAACTAACTTGTCAATATTTCACCAGAGGACCCAGAGTTGAATCTGAATTTGAGTAAGAAGACAGGAGCCTGGGCCTTAGGTAAAAGAGGGGAAATATTCTATAGGATTATTGCCTTTGTATTTAAATGTGAATTTTCTTCAGCATATTTATATTCAGCTGTTTGACTTCTGTTTCATATGCAGACATCTCCAGTTATTTTCTTTTCTTGTGTTCCCTTCTTTATATAGCTCTGACCTTCTTTACCTGTCCTTTCCCTTCCTCCTGACTGTCTTCTCACTATTGTGTATGGAGTCCTTTGGTGCTTGAGACTTATTTTCATGTAAATAAATTTCTTTACAAATACTTTTTTTTTTATTGTCTAAAGTTTTACTTATGTCTCCTTTCCTCTCCCACTGACAGTTCCTCCATCCCAGCCATTCCCACTCTGGGCAAGCCCCCACCCCCCAGTGTCTGTCCATTGGTTATGCTACTATGATGCATACAAGTCCTTTGGTTGCTCTCTAACTCCCCCACCTCCCCTGCCATTTGTCTCTGGATCTATTTTTGTTCATCAAATTATTGTTGCTCATTATATCCCACATATGAGTGAGATCATGTGATATTTATATTTCTCCGACTGTCTTATTTCGCTTAGCATAATGCTCTCCACTTCCATCCATGTTGTTGCAAATGGTAAAAGTTCCTTCTTTTTCATAGCGGTGTAGTATTCCATTTTGTAGGTTTACCACAGTTTTTTAATCCACTCATCTGCTGATGAGTAATTCTACTTCTAGGATGAAACACCAATCAGAATGGACATATGCATTCCTATGTTCATAGCAGCACAATTTACAATAGCTAAGATTTGGAAACAACCCATGTGCCCATCAGCAGATGAGTGGACAAGTAATCTTTTTGTAGAACACTCTTCTCATCCCTTTTTCTTAACTTAATCTCCGCTTTCTCTTGGCCTACCACTTCTTTTGGAGCCATTTCAGAGTAAAGACTAGTCATTCTCTCATGTCTTTTTGCCTTCAAGTAGAAGTTGAATTAGCCCACTTCAAATTCCAAATTATTGCTCTTTCATTCTTACATAAAAATTCTTCCTTTGAAACTTGTTCTACTTCACCTTTTCTCTTTATTACTGTCTCCCTTTTGCTTACTGTTTGCTGATCAAAGCCTTTGGTATTTCTTTTCATGTCTGTCCATTCCATATTCCACCATCATTCTGGATGACTTCAGGTAGGCCATTCATCCAACACAGTAGTTTCATAATTCTTTATTTTTTTCAACTTCAGTGATCTTCATTTCCATTCTTTTTTAACATCTTATTCTCATATCTACATCATGTGAGGCACTTTGAAATCCTAACTCTTATACTATCAACTGACCATAATCTCCCAGACTGCCAGTGGTGTTCGGTTTCCTTACTTAAAATACCTGCTGTTGGACCTTATCAAGCCTCTGGTTTCTGCAATCCTTCTATCCCCCCCCTCCCGCCCCCCCAATTTATCAGCCAAATAAAACAGATAGTGGCTAGTGGAAGTAGAAAAGGAATTTATTAGAAGTTAGCAGGGAGCTCATAAAATCAGCAGGAATCTGGAGAGTGAACTTGGAAACACAACCAGCAAAAACCAAGGAGGTTGTACAGCTGAGGTCATGCTACAAGGACAGTTTGGTTAATCTTCTGCTGAGCTGAAACTGGATGACCAGTGGGTCCAGGCTGCCTGTCACTGTTTAAGCCAATTGAGCAGAGACAGGGTTGAGTCATACATGAGTGTTTATTCCAGTGTTGCCGGCAGCATGGGAGAGCAGCACGTCATCCACCAAAATCTGCCCTGAGCCTCCATAAGCAGCTGCTTCTGTTGGGGAGGAGAAAGGTTACAGGGAAAGTAGGCTAAAGGGAAACAATGAGAATAATGGTTACTTAGAGGTTACAGGCGATGTGGGCTCAGGGCAGGCCATCCTTATTTGGGCAACAGTGTTGTTAACCTTTCTGTGATAATAGGCAGGTCTTGGATGAGAATGGACCCCATTCCAAGGTTGACACCCAGGTCCAAGGTTGACTCCTAAGTCCCGGGGTGTACAACTGTCAGCCAGGTTAGAATGTGCTTTCTATTTCTTTAAAAATATATTTTATTGATTCCTTATAGAGAGGAAGGGAGAGGGATAGAGAGCCAGAAACATCGATGAGAGAGAAACATCGATCAGCTGCCTCTTGCACACCCCCCACTGGGGATGTGCCCGCAACCAAGGTACATGCCCTTGACCGGAATCGAACCTGGAACACTTCAGTTCACAGGTTGACGCTCTTATCCACTGAGCCAAACCGTGTAGGGCTCTATTTCTTTATTTTTTTTATTTTTATTTTTTAATGTTTTTATGTGTTTCAGAGAGGAAGGGGGAGAGAGAGAGAGAGAGAGAGAGAGAGAGAGAGAGAGAGAGAGAGAGAGAGAGAGAGAGAGAGAAACATGTTGACTGGCTGCTTCCTGCACATGCCCCACCCTGGGGATCGAGCCCACAACCCAGGCATGAAAACTGATAAAGAAATGCCAAGGAATTGAACCGTTGGTGCCTGGTTCATAGATCGACACTCAACCACTGAGCCACAGCGGGTGAATGTGCTTTTTTAAATCAGAATAAAACAATCATGGTTAACAGAGCATGAATAATACTTCTTACAAATAGTCCCCAGTATTTCATTTCGGTCCCTAACAGTACTACTGCCCTACCACTGTTAGCTAAATTCTTGCTGTTATTGCTTTTTCCATACCCATATGTAATTAAAAAACTGTCCCTACTTTTTTGTATTAGCTCCTTAAAATTCAAAATCCTGCACAAGACTATTGATTGGCTGAGCCTGGGTCACATTTCTATTCCTCTACTACCTGAAGACTGAGAGGGAAGATCTGTCCCTTTTGGCTTCTTTAGTGAGATGACATTGTACTCTGCTAATCCACACAATAGGAATTCCCTCAAAATAGGAAATATTTGGATCTGTATTTTTTTTCTGATGGTCTTAGGCGACTCTGCTAGAGATTCTCAACCTGAGGCTCTACAGTCAAGACCCACAGGTTGAAACTGCTAGCAGGGTCACCTAAAGCCATCAGAAAACACAGATATTTACATTACGATTCATAACAGTAGCAAAATCACAGTTATGAAGTAGCAACGGAAATAATTTTATGGTTGGGGTCACCACAACAGGAGGAACTGTATTAAAGAGTCGCGGCATTAGAAAGGTTGAGAACCACTGCAGTAGATGATTGTGCTTCGTTTTCTTAAAAATGGTCAGCATTACACCTGAACTCCCTCAGCTTGTTGCCTCTACCTTTAAACATATCTTCAGCACTCCTTTCTGGTGCCCCTTAGTTTTTTAATAGAAGAGCCTTCCTTTCCTCATTTGTATTCATAATTCATCTACTTTTTTCTTCTCCAGAACTTACTTTCATTAATTAAGCCTTTCATCTTTTTAGTTAAGAATATTTATTAATATCTCCTTTATGCCAGACATTGTTCAATGCCAGAAATATAAAAATGAACTTGATATAGATGTGAAAGACTTAGTATTTAGTGGGGAAAAACAGACACAAATAATTGATTGCAGTGTAATGATTAGATCACAATGAAAATTACTTATGTAATTTTTAAAA
This sequence comes from Pipistrellus kuhlii, assembly GCF_014108245.1. Classification (NCBI taxonomy): domain Eukaryota; kingdom Metazoa; phylum Chordata; class Mammalia; order Chiroptera; family Vespertilionidae; genus Pipistrellus; species Pipistrellus kuhlii. Next base: position 8,343,950 of record NW_023425524.1, read on the forward strand.
TATGTTTTATTGATTTTTTACAGAGAGGAAGGGAGAGGGATAGAGAGTTAGAAATAACGATGAGAGAGAAACATCAATCAGCTGCCTCCTGCATACCTCCTACTGGGGATGTGCTCGCGATCAAGGTACATGCCCTTGACCGAATTGAATTTGGGACCCTTTAGTCCATGGGCCAATGCTTTATCCACTGAGATAAACCGGTTAGGGTTACTTATGTAATTTTAAAAATATATTTTCTATTAGAATGTCAGCACATCAGTTTTGTTCTCTCCTGTGTCCTCAATGTCTACTAGTATATCATAGGTGTTCAATGACTATTATTTCATGAATGAAGAGAAGTGATGTGTAAGCATAGAGGATGAATAGTTGGCCTAATCTAGAGAAGAAGAAGGAAGATAGGTGTCTGTGCAGGTAGAGACCGAAAGAGTGGCTTATAGGCTTACAAGTTTGCCCAGCCTTTAAGCATGGCTCAGTGGTTGAGTGTTGAGCTATGTACCAGGAGGTCACGGTTTGATTACTAGTCAGGGCACGTGCCTGGGTTGCAGGCTCGATCTCCAGTGTTGGGTGTGCAGGAGGCAGCAGATCCATGGTTCTCTCTCATCATTGATGTTTCCATCTCTCTCTCCATCTCCCTTCCTCTCTGAAACCAATAAAAGTATTAAAAAAAAAGTAGGGGAAAAATTAGAGAGTACCAGCTTGAGAGAGGAGCAGGAACAAAGGTAGGGAATGGAGGAGAGGTGGATGGTTTGAGCAGTTAAAATAGTTAATTAACAGTTAACATCTATTTAATATTTACATACATATTATAAGCGTTTATATACATTTTCTTGTATACTTACATTATTCTGTGTTTAAGGCATTATTCTCATTTTAGAAAAGTATGTTTGAATTTTAGGGAAACTAAACTGCTTGCCCAAGCCCACTTGGTCTATAAAGGTTAGAGTAGGGATTTGTTTGGGGTTGTTTCTGACTGTAAAGCGTGATGTTCTTTAAAACTACCCTGTCAATTAATGGAGTGATTCTCAAACTTGGCCGCTCATCAAATCCTCTGCCGTTCTTTGTAAAAATACCGGTTCCTGGCTCTACTCAGGATACTGAATCAAGTTAATATAAAGGATATCATTTGAAAGAGTACACTGAAGAGTTAGTAACTAGTAAACATCCATGAGAATGCATGGGGAATGGTGTGTACATAATAAATGCGTTCTTACTGTTTAACACCGTGGTCAGCAAACTGTGACTCTGGAGCCACATACGGCTCTTTGGCCCCTTGAGTGTGGCTCTTCCACAAAATACCACGGCCTGGACGAGTCTATGTTGAAGAAGTGGTGTCAGAAGAAGTTTAAGTTTAATAAAGTTGGCTCTCCAAAGAAATTTCAATCATTGTCCTGTTGATATTTGGCTCTGTTGACTAATGAGTTTGCCGACCACTGGTTTAACACAAAAAAATGCTTCTAACATTCTTATTTTATCAACATTGACAAACCTTCAGTCAGGATACAACATATTTTAAATATACATGATAGTCTGAAATGTGGCATCTTTTGTAATAAAAGTGTGCTTGTTAACTAATATTTCTGGTATTATTTCACCATCTGATCATCTTGTAAAGTGCTTATTTCCACATTTGGTCATTTCACTTTTGCTAAATGGGCACTCTATTAAAAAGTAGCATTTTCTAGAACACCTGCTAACATGACATTTCTGCGAAAATAAATGTATTGTATTATTGCTAATATTTTCCTCTAAGCTTGGCAAAATTTCATAAAACTTACTGAAAACCTACATATTAATTTTAGCTTAATTTAATTTTTGAGATGTTATTTCTGATTTTGAATTAGATGTAATCATCCTAGCTAATAAAGAGGGGATATGCAAATTGATCATCACAGTGTCACAAAGATGGCGGTGCTCACAGCATAGGTGGGGTTTCTGTAACACAAGATGGCTGTGCCAATAGCAGAGGCTGAATTCTGATAACAAGCCTTAAGGATCAATCAGCAGGGACCTGAGATTGGGTTATGCTGGGCTGGGGCATGGGACCTGAGCCTGCACTATCTGCCCTGTGGGGCTTGACAGGGGACCTCAGGCCACACCCCCAACCCTGGAGTCAGGCTGGGAAACCTCAGGCCACATCCCTCACCTGGCAGGGCTTGACAGGGGACCTCAGGCTGCTCCCTCTGCCCTGGGCCGGGGGACCCCAGGCCACACCCCCTTCCCCAGGGCTGGGTTGGGGGACCTGAGGGTGCACTGCTGGCCCTGCGGCTGTGGCACCACCACCACCACAGGCGGGGCTTGATGAGGGACCTGAGGTTGCCCCCTCCCCCCTGCTGGGTGCCAGGCCAGGGGACCTGAGGCTGTGCCCCTACTAGGCAGGGCTTGGTGGGGGTGGGGCTGGCTGGGTCTGGATTTTGCCTAATGGGGGTGGGGCTGGCTGGGGCTGGGTCTCGTGCGATTTTGAGGCACCATGAGTGGGAGGGGACTTGACTCTGAGTCCCACAGTACACCCTAGCCCAGCGTTTTTCAACTGCTGTTCCGCGGCACACTGAGATGTTGCCTGGTGTGCCGTAGGTGCAGACAAGACAAGAATTTTATAATTTTTCACTATTTTGTTTACTTAATATTTCATAATAAAGTAGTTATAAAATACTTTCTTAGTGTTTATTTGATTCCTATTCAAGAGAATTACTTTATATATAGTCAATATAGGCACAGAGTTAAATTTTTTAACATTTTCTAATGGTGGTGTGCCTCATGATTTTTTTCATGAAACAAGTGTGCCTTTGCCCAAAAAAGGTTGAAAAACACTGCCCTAGCCTCTGACAGGAGGAAGATTTTCATATACATGTTACTAATTTTCTTTAATCTCTGGCACTTCTATTATAGAGAAAGGGCACATAGCAATATTAAAATACTTCCTCTAATTAATCTCCCTTTAATGTGCATGAATTTTGTTCACTGGGCCACTGGTGAATTAAATAGAATTACTTGGATTACCAACCAACCAGTTTCTCATATCAAGGGTATAGTTTAAACATGTTCTGTAGAAAGAAATTATTTCCAGAGCACAATGATGAATTACGGCTTTTTTTTACATTTCTATATTTTAAAAAACATTTTTATTGATTTCAGAGAGGAAGGGAAAGAGAGAGGTAGGCTGGGGATAGAGCTCACAACCTGGGTATGTGCCTAACAAACTCTGACCTTCTAGTTCATAGGTCAATGTTCAACCACTGAGCCATCAGGCCAGGCTTTACACTTCTATTAACATGACTTATCAAGAGTTAAGGTTAAGTAAGATTTTTGCCTGGTGAAGGGGAACTGAGTCTGGATCTTTAAAAAACATTTTTAGGATCTCAGTAAACATTTTTAAAATTTAAATTTAAACATTTTCATTTGTGGTGGTCATAGTCAATACAATGCTTTTTAAAGACAAAAGTGATTACAGTAGAGAAGTCCTTACAGTAGAGAAGAATAAACCAAACCCTGGTCCATGACCACATAGGCATGTTTCAGACAGGTTTTTGCCTGTAGTTGAGAGGGCTAAATGACATCTAAATTCTCTTTCAACTTGAGATTCTGTGGTTTTTAATTGATTTTATTCCTGCACTGACCTAAATTTGTCATTAGCCAAACACTTCTTAGAAGTTTCTAAAAATTTGTATAACATCTTAATCTGTTGTGTGTTAATAACTAATGAAGATATATGAACTCCAGTTAGCACTTTTGCGGTGAAATAACACCATAATGTTACTGGCGATTGGACCTCGGTTCAGCAACCTCGGTACTTGAGTTCTGGCTAAGAAAGAGTTCAGAGCCAAGACTCAACTACAAGCAAAAGTTTATTTAGAAAGTCACAGAGGGCCAGGCTGGAGTGGCTCAGTTTGTTGAGTGTCATCCATGTACTGGAAATTGCTGGTTGGATTACATGCTTGTGTTGGGTGTTTGACCCCCCAGTTGGAGAGTGTACAGAAGGACACTGATTGGCTTTTCTCTCACTTCAATGTCTCTCTCAGCATGCCCTTGGGTGAAAATTAAAAAAATAAATAGTTTTAAAAAAAGGCACGGAGGTAGAGAAAGTGAGCTGTGGAAGAAGTGAGCAGCTGGGCCGTGTGGGTCAGGGAATAAGTTAGAGGCAAAAAATGGGCCTTTGGAACTTAGGAGAAAGCGAGCGAGATGTACAGGCCTGGGGGAAGGAGAGGGCAAAGGCGAGGGGCACACTTCAGAGACAGGAGCATACTCTGAGTGCTCCCTCCTGGGTTTTATTTGCTCTCTAATGGCGGAGGGAGATCTTAGGGAAAGTCTCAGGGGAAGATCTCAATGGAATGTCCATCTTCCCAGGAGGTGTTCTTTCAGGGCTGTGGTCCCAACTTATTGGTTGGTGCCAGGGTAGGGGGTCATGAGCCATCACAGCCGGTCCTAAAGTCAGCCATGGCATGTGTGGTGCCACCTCTCCCCCCCACCCCCCCGCCCCGCCCCCTTTCCTTACCCCCTCTGTAAGCCTTGCTGCCTTTCTGGGCCTGGAGCTGAAACACAACGGAGGTCTGGTTTGACCAAAACTCTGTCAATAGACGGGAGACTTTATTCCTAAGGTTATTGGATGTGGGTCAGAACCTCACTGTCCTGAGGGATTAATGCCTAAGGGAGTGGTCATGCAAGAGCTTGCATGAAGTCCTTGGAGGCTATTCGCAGGCTCCTCTGTTTCTCCTCTGAGGGAGGCTGCCACGTGACTAGCAACATGCCAGGGAGGCAAGGCAGGGGAGGGTCTGAACATCGACATATAAGTCAGGGGGTCTGGACCTCCAGACCAGCAGTATCCTGGGGGAGGAAAGGCCATCCTGGGGGTGAGGCCCTTGTTTTCCCGGTTTTTCCCATTGCTAGGCACCCGGGACTTTCCACCCTGGCGATATTCCATACCAGGCCTATTGCTCTGGCTCTGCTCATGTCTGTCTGTCCACTACAGTACCAATTTACACCAATTTATAGAGAGAAGCACAGACTTTTTACTCATGATTATACATTTGTTTACATTACATTTTATTCTAATAAATATATGGGTTAAAATATATTTCTTAAAACAATTTCCTTAGGTACTGTCTTTGTTATATATTCTAATAATCCTCAAGATTTTCTTCTATATAAAAGTTACATTTTCATGAGATATTTTAAAATCAGAGGCATTGTTTCAGGTGTTGTTTTGAAATGTTGATTTGAGCAGTGTAAGTTGCCAAATATTTTTGCAATCACTAATAGCCATTATTTAGACATCATGTGGAGACAATTGTTATAGTCATACCTTCATTTAAATTTGAATACTCTAAATATATTTTTCTGATATCAAAAATTTCTAAAGCTTTTATTAATCTGTCACATGAAAATAATAGTTTAATATAACTTTCTGACATGTTATGGTATCATGGTATTTTAGCCATTCTTTGGCAAGAATACACACAGTCAGTCTGACTATAATTTTCATGAAAAGGGCAAGAAGGGGAAAATGATCTTTTAGTTTGGGTTTGGCTTGCTGGTTGGCATTACTACCTGGAACGTTGGATAACAGTGTTCAGAATGAGTATTAGAATTGTTAAACCCATTTTATTGTGTAATATGTATGCCCTTTAATTTTATAACCAACGATACATTGGAATTAGGATGCAGTGTGTTACCATTTCTTAAGTGCCGTTCAGTGTCATAAAGTACACATTGTTGTGCAACCATTGCCACCATCTATTTTCAGAGCCTTTTCATCATCCCAAACAGAAACTTTGTACCCATTACATAGTACTCCCAAACCCCACCCCTGGCAGCTGCCGTTCTACTTTTTTTCTCTGTGAGTTTGACTGTTCTACGTTCCTGTAAATGGACTTAAGCAGCACTGACCTTCTGTGTCTGCCTTATTTCACTTACTGTCTTGAAGACCTTCAGTCATTTTGTAGCATGCATCAGGATTTAAATTCTTTTGAAGGCTGAGAAATATTCCGTGCTGTGCATATACCACATTTTGTTTATCCATTCATCCACCCATGAACCTTTGGGTTGTTTTCACTTTTTGGCTACTGTGAATAATGCTGTTGTGAGCATTGGTATACAAACATCTGCTGAAGCACCTGATTCATCCAGAAGTGGACTTTCTGGGTCATTTGGTAATTTGATGTTTAGCTTTTTAAGGAACTGCGGTACTGTTTTCCAAGGATGATGCTATTATTATCACCATTTAAGTTGAGGAAACAGGCACAGAGACTCAGCCACTTGCCCAGGATCTCACTGCTAGTATGTAGAAGAGCCAAGTTTGAGCCTAGATGTCTAGCTCCAGGGCTGGTGCTCTTAATCAGATTACTGTACCTACTGTCTCTGTTGTATCAGTTTTAGCAATAATGGAACATTATGCTCTCCTAATTGGGGAAGATTGGCTGATATCAATCTTTTGAGAATTGGACTATATCAAACCAATATTTTTATTCCTAATACTAGAGGCCCGATGCATGAAGATTCATGTAAGAATGGGCCTTCCTTCCCCGGGCTGCCAGCACCGACTTTGCTCTGGCTGGAGCTGCCTGTCCACCTTCCCGCGCTGCCCAGAGGCCCGGAGCTGCCGGGCGGTGCGGGCACCTGTGTTGTTGATTTGGCGATGATGCAAGCGTCCCTCCCTGCCCCTGGCCACTCCGCACCTGAGTATGCAAATTAACCCGCCATCTTTGTTAATGCATGCATCCACAGATCGATGCTCTATCCACTGAGCCAAACCAGTTAGGGCTCTAGTATATTCTTAACACAATAGCCAAAGCAAATATAAGCCAGGCCATATCACATCACATCACATCACTGCCTATAAACCTTCAGTGCTTTCTCATCTCATTGAAAGTAAAAGACAAAATCCTTAATGTAGCCCCTGTATAGAATCTGTCTTCCACCCCAAAACTCATCTTTTCTGACCTTATTTCTTGCCATTCTGCTTTCCTGTTCTCTCTGCCTAAAAACTATTCTTGCAGTAATTTATAGGGCTCTTTCCCCTCCTTTGGTTTGCATAGAAGTCAGCTTATCATGAAGTAGGCCTTCCCAAGCCATCACACCACCCTTTTCCCCCACCCACACTCCTAGCACTCTTCACATCCCTTCCCTGCTTTGTTTTTTCCAGCACCATTTGACTTACTCTAAATCTTTTACCAAATTCTTTCTTTCTTACTGAGAATTTCTAGTTTATTGAAAAATTTCTATTGAATTAAAAATTAAAGTAAAATAATTTTTATTTTTTTTGTCTTTTATAGAGCTACAAGTAGCAGACATGCAAAGAAAAATCAAAGAGGCTTTTGAAGTGTTTGACCATGAGCTGAATAATACAGTGGATGTGAGGTTTGGAAATACTTTCTTTGTTCTTATTCTAAATTACTGATATAACTCATAAAATAGAAGAAGGCTCTTTTTTTAAACATTCCTTGGATTTATCATGCTATTTTAGGTATTTATGGTTGCGCTGCCCTGTAAAAGGTCTTTTGCTAACTACTGCTTCAGGTCCATGCTGCTTCTTATTCTTTATGGTCTGGTGAAAAGAATATATCTACATTGCCTGTTCCAAACTAATTCTGTGAGTTAGAGAAACTCTACTGTAGCTTTAGTGCTAGACACAAAGTTGGCATTCAGTAAATATTTGTTGAGTGAATGCATAGAATTTTATTTTAAAACTAGAAGCCCGATGCATGAAGATTAGTGCAAGACTGGGTCTTCCTTTCCCTGGCTGCCTGCACTGCCTTTCTGCTCTGGAGCTGCCTCTTTCCGCTCCGGCCCCGCCTTCCCATGCTGCCCAGAGGCCCCGCCCCAGCTGCTGGGTGCCTGTGTATGCAAATTAACACAACATATTTGGTTAATTTGCATATTCACTCCTGATTGGCTGGTGGGCGTCACAATATGACATAAGGTATGGTCAATTTGCATCTTTCTCTTTTATTTGTATAGATGGGTAGATATGTATTATCAAGCCATGAATGGGAAATTACACCGATTAATAATGCTTAAGGAGGGTTACATGACCCAAGTAAAATAACAAAAAGAAGCAAAAACAAAAGAATATAAAATGATGAGAGAAAGACATGAATACCAGGAAACAGAGTAGTTTGAGACCAGAAAAAAATAAAGGCAGAAGGCAGTGGAGACATCCATGGGTGTAATAGAAGTTGTGGGATCCTTGCCCCCATTCTGTGTTCCTTCCCCTTACTCTGCTTTGCACACATTGAAAGATTTAATGGAAATGTTTGCCACAGTGGACAGAAGTAATGTCTCTCCACAATGTCTCAGCATTGCTTTAGAAGGAAACTCCAGGATAGTGAACTTTCTGCTTGGGCAGCAAGCAGCCATTTGACAGTGCTGAATTTGGAATTATTTAGACCTTTCACAACAATGAAAAATGTTTCAGTCAACTGACTTAGTACCGTATTTTTCGGACCATAAGACGCTCCGGACCATAAGACGCACCAGTTTTTAGAGAAGGGAAATGAAGAAAAAAAGATTCTGAAACAAATAGTGTCCTAAAATATTTTATGTGCATTAAAACCCAACATCACAGTCATAAACACATGTAATCAACCCTGTAAAGTAGACAGCAGCATTTAGAACCATTTTAGAGCCGGGCAAGCACAGAGACCACACAGAGCCGGGCAAGTAAAAAAACTTTTTTTTTAAAGTATATGTGTAGGCTATATTTGGACCATAAGACGCAAGGACTTTCCCCCCCCACTTCTGGGGGGAAAAAAGTGCGTATTATGGTCCGAAAAATATGGTAAATGTTAGGGTTGCCGAAGGAGGACTGCATGAAGCCAAAAGTGGTAAGGGATAATAAATTAGGTCATCTGGAGATCAGATGGGCTGAGCCCCCAAATGGCGCCAGCACCTGGGGGGGTGTGCAGAGGTTTTCAAGGACTCCAGGCTTTTTCGGGCTCAGTGGTTGAGGGTTGGCCTACAAACCAGGAGTTCATAGTTTAATTCCAGGTCAGGGCTCATAACCCAATTGCAGGCTCCATCCCCAGTGTGGGGTGTATGGGAGGCAGCCAGTCAATGATTCTTTCTCATCGTTGACATTTTTATCTCTCTCTCCTTCTCCCTTCCTCTCTGAAATCAAATAAAAAAATTTTTTTTAAAGAGGGAATTTGGCAGAGACACGAGGGGAAGCATGTGCAGGGAGGAAAGACCAAGTGAGGACACTGTGAGAAGATGGCCGTCTGAAGAGAGGTCTCAGAAAAACCAACCCTGCCAACACCATGATCCTGGAGCTCAGCCTCCAGCCTGTGAGAACGTAAATGCTGTGTTTGAGCCACCCAGTATGCTATTTCATTGTGGCAGCCCTAGCAAGCTAATAGTTAGGATCATGATGATGGTGGTGGTGCTTTCTCATAAAGTTAGCTCACATGTGTACTTATTTGAGTGTGTGTGTGCTTTCTCCTGCTTGATTGTGCATTCCATGGTTAGAGCAGGGACCTTGTCTGTCTAATGCTCGATAGTAACCTCAGTGCCTAAGGCAGTGCCTGAGCTATAGGAGATCCAGGGTTCTTCCTTTGGGGAATGCAAACTCTAGCACATAGGACAGAGTAAGAAATAATAATGGAACAAGTTAGAATTAGAGGGTTTTCTGAAAACATACTCTAGTACAGTGTTTTTCAACCTTTTTTGGGCAAAGGCACACTTGTTTCATGAAAAAAATCACGAGGCACACCACCATTAGAAAATGTTAAAAAATTTAACTCTGTGCCTATATTGACTATATATAAAGTAATTCTCTTGAATAGGAATCAAATAAACACAAAGAAAGTATTTTATAATTACTTTATTATGAAATATTAAGTAAACAAAATAGTGAAAAATTATAAAATTCTTGTCTTGTCTGCACCTACGGCACACCAGGCAACATCTTGCGGCACACTAGTGTGCCGCGGAACAGCGGTTGAAAAATGCTGCTCTAGTAGCAGAAAAATGTCACTTCATTAGAGGGGTATTTGGAAAAGGCGGCTTTTTTTTTTCAAAGCAGTTCTGCAAATGAGATTTAGCCATTATTTCAACTTCATTTCATGGCTTTGTCAAAATAAGATTGATCTGTGAAAAATGCCTTTGTTGAGGGCAAAGTTTTCTCTGTGTTGACTGCTCTACTATATGTGGTTCTAGGCACATAGTAGTGTGCAATAAATATTTATTAAATGAATGAAAATAATTTCACAGCTTTTTTTCTTCTTATGAATTGCTTTTAATAGTCTCTTATACTTAGCTCAGTGTCAGTTATTCCATAGAGGGTAAAATACTTTGCTGGTTCTTTTCTCCCTTAGAATTGCATCAGTTGTCTTGAATCAGGTCTTCACTTTTTGACGTTTTGACCTTAGATTGCCCTTAAACTGAAGTCACACAACCTAGCTCAATGGCACTGGCTCCACCTTGTGTCAGAAACTCGATACCACACACACTGAAGGCTGGCTTGCTAAGAATCAACATGCCCCTCCCATCCCCCTCACACATTTAAATGGCCCAAATGCTGTACATAAATCAAATGGTGATGTCACTCTTAGGCAACTTATTGTGACTCATTTGTTGTGAAATGACTTTGTCTCCATGTTTAGTACTGTCTGTATACTCCAATACAGAAACACATTCTTACTATTTAACCATAATGGCTTTTAGTTTGTAGTTCATACCAAGAATCAATGGCCTGATGTTTTTGTGGCCTCTGTTTTTTCTTGCCCTGCTCTTTTTCCTTAGCTGACCTTTGGGAGCTTACTACGCCTCAGTTAGCTGTATGGCTCTCCCAGGATGGCCAGGTTCCCAGCTCCATCCAGAGGCTATCTGACCCCTCTGCTGCGTTCCCAGGTCTTGACACAAAATTGCAGAGTGAAAGGAGCTCACGGGATCACCATATTCTGTCCTCCGGTCGTGTTTCAGGACATGAGAGCAGGAGAGCCTAAGTCATCTGTGTTCCTGCTCTAATTCCCTTTCCTCTCTTCCCAGGGACTTGGGAGGCCTCCTGAAAGAAATGCACCTCATTCCATCGCCTTTTGAGGAAGGCACACATTTGAGAAGAACGGCCTGTTAGAGTTTAAACACTGCCTCCCTTCCTCTACCTCTGTCCTTGGTTCATGTTCTTCTTAGTCACCCTCTGCTTGGCCGTGACTGGGCAGGGCCATCAGCCAGCCTTCTGGGGCCAGAGGTCACGCTGACCGTTTTGCTGGGAACTGCTCATCTTTTGAGAGCCTGAGCCCAGTGCTCAGAACCAGTCAGTCATGCAGCCCCTCTCATCCTTGGCAGCAGGAGCAGTTCACAGCGCTGCCTTCCTCTCTGTTCCGCCCTCTCTCCACATTCTTATTTCCTGCAAGGAACAGAAGACCCGGAGCAGCCTCAGCTCAGCTCATCTGTGTGGCATTATAGATCTATCCAGTGTTCCCAAGTTTTCAATTTCAGTTCTACAGTGCTGAGTAAACAGGTTGTAACTCACTGTGAAACCGAAGGTTAATACATCCTTGATAATCAACATTTTAAGCCAAAGTGATAAAAATAGTATAACACAAAAAAGCCAGTTGTTTTATAAGTAGTTTATAAAAGGCAGAATTTCTTTTATTATTCCTTATTACTTTGGTTTTGATTGTTGAGATTGAAATGTGCTTATGTGTATTTTTTAAACAAACACCTTTTCATAAAAAATTCCAAACTTCTAGACAAATAGAAAGAATGGTGCCAAACTGCTATGCACTTTTACCTAGATCCCCCAGTTCTCAGCGTTTTGCCAAATGAGCTCTTGCTTGCATGGACTCACTCTCTGACTCTCTCCACATACAAGGTTGTCCTAAAAAATGTATACACACACTTTGAATAATTATAAAGGCAGTGTTTATAAAAATACATTTTATTTTCAAAATTGAGCTATCAGCTGTTAAAATGTGTGTACATTTTTGGGGACATCTTATATGTGCACATTTATGCATTTTATTATTTAATGATCATTTTCATTTTGCTGGACTATTTGAGTAAGTTGCAGACATTGTGACCTTTTTCCAGAAATACTTCAGTATATATTTTCTTTAAAAAAAAATGTTTATATTGCTTTTTAGAGAGAGAGGAGGGGAAAGGGATAGAGAGATAGAAACATCAATGAGAGAGAAACATCATTGATCGCCTACCCTACTGGGGATTGAGCCTGCAACCTGGGCACGTGCCCTGACTGGGAATCGAACCAATGACCTCTGGGTTCATAGGTTGATGCTCAACCACTGAGCCACTCCAGCTGCCCAATGTATATTTTCTGAGAATAAGAGCATTCTCTTACACAAGCCACAGGTTTTGTGTGTGTATTTTAAAAGATAATCTTAGAATCAGAGCATTGGGGAGGACTTTAGGAGGCATTTGCTCATTCCTCTGCTTCTGCAGTGCGATTGAAACTTCGTGGCCCATGTGAAGAAGTTGGTTTTCAGCTCTCAAAAGAAATGTCAATCGTTGTACTATTGATATTTGGCTCTGTTGTCTAATGAGTTTGCTGACCACTGGGTTAGGGGAAATGCCTATATCTATTGCAGATCTTCAGCCCTGCTGAAGGTCCATCAGCCTCCTGATGAACTTTTTGCATAATTATAACCTGCTGGAATTTGCCACCAGCATCTTGGACCATACCTTTGTGATCCTTGGGTCCTAAGGTGACCAGATCGTCCAGCTTTTGGCGGGACCGTCCTGATTTTCAACAGTTTTCCCCATGTCCCACGTCGTTTTAATCTTTCCAGTCTTTCCAAAAATCGGGATTTTTTTTTAAAACACTGAGGGACGTGGGAAAAATTGTTGAAAATTGAGACTGTCCCGCCAAAAGCGGGACGATCTGGTCACCTTCAAGGGTCCCATGGGGTGGACTTTCTAGATTTCTCTTTAGAAGCACCTGTTACAGTCAAGAATTATCCTTTAAGTCTAATTAAATTCTCAGCTGACATTTATGCAGTTAGCAGTGTGCGATGGTTAAAAAGGCAGGTGGAATTAGTACTTTCCTTTCCTCTTTTTACTAACATCGGGGAAATTACCTAACTTTTCCTCATCTGTAAAACAATAAAAATAGTACCTACCACACAGAGCTAATATGAGGATTAAGTGGATATGAATATTTAAAGCACTTTATCGGAATTAACCAGACAAATCGCTCCACCAACTAAGAACGGCCATGCACCACCACCCACGGAATCGAGAAAGAGCTATCAATCTGTCAATCTATTTAAAGCACTTTAAAACAGAGCCTGGAAGTCTTAAAAAACTTGCTATCTCTGTATTCTGTTACTATTAACCCGACAGCCTGGAGGTATTTTTTTCTCACCTCTGGACAGATCATGATCATGGTATCAGGGATATGAGTGAGATGTGAAGACTGTTCTTTCTAGAAGTCTTAGGGGAGATGTCTGCTCCTAAGCCAGAAAGCTAATTAACCTGCTTTTCTCACCTGCGAGCGACTTCGTTTCTGCCTCATCCCCTGTTCTACTTGTCCCTCCGGTCAGACTCTCCACAGCTCCCGAGATTCCCCTTGTCCCATGGAGGCTGCTGCTGGAATATGTTGGCTATCGGTGACTTGGAGCGAGTTACTTAACTTTTTTCTCATCTGTAAAAGGAGGTTCAGAGTGCATGTTCTAAGACTCTTGACCACTTTCCCCGCAGAGAGATCGGAACCATCATCAGGTCGTTGGGATGCTGCCCTAACGAAGGAGAGCTGCACGATCTGCTTGCAGAGGTGAGTGGCCAGCAAGGTTTGTCAGCAGACTCTGCGACTCCGGCTCCTCCTCATTGAAAACCTTTCACCTGAAAGTAAAATGCCCAGTGTTTCCCAAACTTCTCTCATGATGAGAATCACCTGGTGGAGTTGTTAAAATACAGATTCCTGAATCCCAACTAAGAAGTGCTAAACTAGAATTTTTGGGAACATACAGATAAAATTGTACACTTAGCTTAGTGCTCAAACTGATAAACGGCGCAATGAAAACATGAGGGCAGCTCTGTGAGTTATCCAAGCTACAGGATCTGGAAGAATTAATAGCAGATCTGAGAAAATGGCTATAATTAAGTAACGCAATAGATCAAGTGAGATCCCACTTTAGGTAGTGTGTTCTCTAACATTAGTTGAAAAAGGGCCAGTAGCCACAGGGACTGACTATATACAGAAAGGGTATTGACAGATGACAGGAGCATCCTACCTAATAAAAGAGTAATATGCAAATTAACCAACCATGCCCACCAACCAATCAGAGCGAGTATGCAAATTACCCCCAACCAAGATCGCTGTGGCCACAGAGAGCTTGGGTTTCTCTGGTAATGGAAGAAGCCAAGCTTTCCATCTGCCCTGGCAGGCCTAAGCCTCTGCTCCAGGCTATAAAGTTTCAATTATAGAAAGTAAATATATCCCAGATACCAGAGACTCCGCCTGGGTTGCTGGGGGGTGTGGCCGGCCTGCAAACCACCACAGGCCCCTCCCTCAGGCTGCCCCATGCCCCAAGGGAACCCCCACCCTGATCCAGGACACCCTTCAGGGCAAACCAACTGGCCCCCACCATGCACCAGGCCTCTATCCTATCTAATAAAGGAGTAATATGCAGATTGACCATCACTCCAACATGTAATAGCTGCCCCCATGTGATTAAAGATCCTGCCCCTATGTGGACACAAGATGGTCACCACAAGATGGCCAGCAGGGGAGGGCAGTTGGGAGGGACCAGGCCTGCAAGGGAGGGCAATTGTGGATATCAGGCAAGTAGGGGTGGGCAATTGGGAGGAACCAGCCTGGCAAGGGAGGGCAGTTGAGAGGGTCTTGGCTGTGCAGTTCTAACTTTCATGCCTTTTAAAAAAATATGTTTTTATTGATTTCAGAGAGAAAGGGAGAGGGAGAGAGAGATAGAAACATCAGTGATGAGAGAGAATCATTGATTGGCTGCCTCCTGCACACTTCCTACTGGGGATTGAGCTTGCAACCTGGGCATATGCCTTAGGCCGGAATTGAACATGGGTCCCTTCAGTCTGCATGTTGACGCTCTGTCTACTGAGTCAAACTGGCTAGGGCATAACTTTCATGCCTTTTATTTGTGGATGTCAATCTGTGGCCCATAGGCCAAATCCTCCCCACAATCTGTTTTGTACAGCATGCTAAGAGTGGCTTTTACATTGTTAATGGGTCTGAAATACTCTCAATAATAAAAAGAAAGAAGAAGAAAAAAAAAAGAAGTGCAGAGGTTGACCACCTGCTTTATATCTTGCCGAGTCTGCTTTCACCACCGTTGATAAGAGGCTCCCAGGCTTTCACATGTACTTGGCAACCGCTTGGCACTGGCCCTCACTTCCTCCTCATTCTGCAGGGCATCAGTACGCCCACAGTCACCTCGCCCATTTGTAGCCGTGTTCACCCCCATCTTTCAAATGCCTGAACCATGGCCCCTGCAAAGGCATTTCTCTCCACTGGGATTCTCCCAGGTCACCTCCGGTTAACCCCTTAGCAGTGAACTGCCAGACTGTCCCCCACACCACAGCATCCTTCTGCTCCTTGGCAGAGAGTGACATCGCATCACCTGTCTCCTCCGGCCTCTGCCGGCACCACTTGTGATACTTCGGGTGCTGGGGAGCTACAGTGAGCATTAGGTGGTCAAAGGTTCATCATGGAAAACTCCCGTGCGGGGGACGTCAGCCAGGGGAGGCCAGGGGAGCCATCGGGACACAGTACAGGTCTGACGCTGTGAAAGAGGGAAGGAGAGGAGGGAGGGAAGGAGTGGGGGCTTCAGACTGAGCAGCTCCGGGGAACAAAGCAGTGGGGCATTTTCAGTCAAAACTTGGCCCTCAGAGGAGTCCGCCTCCTCAGGAATGGCACTTCTTTAGTGTCCCCACCACTCCGTTCCTGGCTGGGATCAGCACAGGACTAGAGTGACCTTGGCATAGACCTGATGGCTAGAGGCAGCGTGCATTGACGGTCCTGCGGTTGGAGGTCTGAGTAGGTTTTCATGGCTGCCCCAGTTGTTGTCCGGGAGAGCCAGAATGTGAGCCAGGGGTGGAATCTCCAGGAGAAGATGGCAAGCGAGTTGGCTGCCCCGGATTTCCTACCTCTGAGCTCACCATGGCCGCCTCTCGTGTTCTGGAATGGAATCGAGAAGAGAGCTGCTTAGGGTTACAGTGAAAGCCCTCCTCAGGGCCAAGCAGCGGGCGGAAGAGCGAGCGGAAGCATCAGCAGCCAGGTCTGTCAGTGAGGGCCAGGGCCAGGCTTGTCCTGGAACGCGGTCCTGGGGTAAAGAGCTGACTCTAGCAGGGGCGATGGTGCCACTGTTCTCAACGTATCTGTCTCTTTAGGCAAACAGCTTTCCTACACGTCTGGCATTGTGGAAGCAGGGAGGATCGAATAGATCTCTGATGTTAAATGATAGGGCTAAAGCAGTGTAGACCTGAGGTACTTGGGGATTACCTAGTATTGGCTACCAGCCATTACTACAGAATAGAAAGAGGTGATGTTGGGCTGGGGTGGGGGTTGGGCGGAATGTGTTGTACTGAGAATACACTGAGTGAGTTGCATTGTAGTTGGAAGAAAATAATAAATGGTGCTAAAGTGTGACTTGTTGCCTCTGTCAAATAGGAGCAGACACCCCTGGGGATTGGAGGGACACTTGTGCCCAGGTGGAGAGAAGCTGACACTGATGGGCGTGAGGCACTTGGTGTAGCGGAGCCCCTCAAGACCCCCTGCCACTTCCAGAGGGTAAAATGGGGAAATTAATGGCTTGATGGCCACTGATGCCCCCATGGCTCCAGATTGTACAGACTCACAGTTGGAAGAGACCTTTATCAGTGACCTGGTTAGCCACCTGTTAATTCTTGGAATCTGATGGTCTAGCCCAGAGATGATTCAGTCAATTTTAAAATATGCTTCCAATAATAAGAAAGGGACTTAAAACCCCAAAGAATCTCCTATCCTAATTTTTGCACAACCGCCTCTGGAATGTTTGGAGTAAATTATTTTTCTAAAATAGGCAGATTTACAATTTATATGATACATATGATAGTTTTGACAAATGTCAATGAATTTTTATTATTATATCCAAGGTAGAGAACTATTTTTAAATTGCATTTATGGTTTGTTTTGAAACATGATTTATGTTAAGATTTTTATATGTGGTATTTAGAGTTTAACTTGAAATACCTTACGGTTTTCATATTACTACTACAAATAGTTAATTCATTTGCATATCTTATTTGTTGACCTGGAACTTGTTGAAATGGAGGTGCTTTCTACACCATCTTAACTGCTGATCTGATCTTGCTTTTGTGAAGCATGAAATAGTTGAGTTTATTGACTGATCGTCGTGTCACTGGGGAGAAATGAATTTCCACTGTGTGTTTTATTGCACCTGTGCGGTGAGTTCAGCATTAGAATAAATAAGGCTTTAATGAGGAAGGAGACGGCCTGCTGATTTCCCTGTGGGAATGGGAGCAGAGAGCTCTGGGCTGTGGTTTCACCAAAACACCGCGCCTGTGAGGACCGGGACAGGCACTCCACCTCCCTGTGCCTGGATCCTCAGACGCAAAATGGATGAAGCACATTGACCTTTACCAAAGGAGAGTGAGAAGCAGTGTTTGCCTCATGCTTTGACACCTAGATAAGGTATATTTTAAAATCCCACAATATTTACATAATTACCGACACTCCTCCATGCTGGGCAAGAGGTGCAGAGAGACTGTGGGTGTCTGAAGCTGGAGCAGGGGCTTCTCCTCAGGGCGCTATCCCATAATTCTTAGGAGCAGGAGAAGTTGGCTTAGTGGGTCAGGGCCTTGGCCTCCAGGCGAACATCTGCTCATATTTTAAGATGAATTCACTATAAACAGTACGCTGGGGGATCTTCCTGCAAAGAGGTTTTAATACATTTGCATTCATAAATGCTGTCTATGTTACTTCCCCATCATTACCTCCTTTTCAGCACATTAGCCCTTTTCTTAGGTGAAACAAACTAGATTTGCCTCATACATGTTTGCAATAGCAAGATATGTTTGCTTTGTTTTTGCCTTTTGAGGAGGAGGGATGTGTTTGGCGGCTGCCTGTACCGCTCCTCTTATCATTCCAAAGAGGCAGGCGGGGGAACAGCGGAGGCAGAGGTCTCACTGCTGTGCACGCACCCTGTCCACTAGGCAGGGGTCCAGGGGGAGGGATGGGGCTGGTAGATACGCCCAGCAATTTAATGCATTCTCACCGCATTCCATGCTGTACTGCGTGGTTGGGAGGCAGAAACAGTGAGGTCTGTATGGTGTGCCCAGGAGGATGTGTGTGAAATTTTAGCACCAGAAATTGATTCTTTCAGGAGGAGGTGTCATTGTATGATATAAAACCAAAAGTGTGTGCACCATGGACAGAAATAATGATTATAGTAGACTCTCAAGGTTCACTACCACTTCATGTCATCGTGTGTAACCTTCACAGCAGCTATGTTCTCTAGTACAAACAAGGACAGAAGCTAGGGCATGGGGATTTAACCAGAATATTTTAAATTAGCCTTGGCCTAGCATGGTGACTACACTGTTTGTTATATTTTTCCATGAAGAAGGCACCATCACTTTTTAAAGACCCTAACCCATATCAAAGTGAAGTGGTTTCCCCAGCATGACTTTGCTGTAAGTGAAGAAATGGCAATGAATTCCTAGCCTTGAAACTTGTCTGCTGTAAGCTAGGGAATCTTTCTTGACTTCATTTCATTATAAGTTGGTTAATTGAGTTTTCTGCTGAGAAAGGAGTTCTGAAATGCATCATTTTCTCTCAACTCTGTAAAATCAGTTCTAAATTTGGACTATCTGCTTTGGTAATCTCCAGTAGATGAGAAATCACTGCTTGATGACAGTGATTCAGAGTCTTTGGATTAAAATGTGCCATGCATAGTAAGTAAATATATCTCACAGCTCCAGAGGTCAGGAGTCTGAGGTCAAGGTGTCGGCAGGCTTGGTCCTGCCATGAGGGGAGGACTTGTTCCAGGCCTTTCTCCTGGCTTGTGCATGACTGTCTCCCTGTTAACCTGGTGCTCTTCCTATGTACATGCCTATGTGTCCACATCCCCGCCCCCCTTTTTTTTAAAATATATTTTTATTGATTTTTTACAGAGAGGAAGGGAGAGAGATAGAGAGCTAGAAACGTCGATGAGAGAGAAACACCGACCAGCTGCCTTTTCCACACCCCTTACCAGGGATGTGCCCGCAACCAATGTACATGCCCCTGACCAGAATCGAACCTGGGACCTTTCAGTCCGCAGACCGATGCTCTACCACTGAGCCACACCGGTTTCGGCCACATTTCCCCTTTTTATAAGGCTGCCAGCCATAGTGGTGTAGGCCCTACCCCAGTGTCCTCATGTTAATTTGATTACATCTGCAAATACCCTGTCTCTAAAACAGTTACATAGAACTTCAACCTATGGATTTTGGGAGGTCCAATTCAACCCCAAATACTCCCTCTTACTCTACATCTCTCTATCTTTATCACTATCTATGTGCTTACTATATGTGTATATATACATATTATATATGTATGTATATATATATGTTCAGTATTTGATATATTTCTATTAAATCTTAAAGGCATTGCAATACATGAAATTTAAATAATCATTGAGCCATCACTGGATAACAAACATTTCTAGAAAATAGTATATTTGTTTGATCGTACTAATGACCTCATAAATTAACTATTCTGAACCAGAAATAATAGAACCATATCTTATCCTTCCATATCTTACACCTGCTTCCAGATTCTCAGAAGAGCTATTCTACTCTGCTCCTTGTTTCTCTTCTGTGATAGAGGAATAGACCATCTTTTAAAATGCCTTTTAGATAAACTAATGGAATAATTATGTATCAACTAGAGGCCTGGTGCATGATATTCATGCACTTGGGAGGCGGGGGCCCTCAGCTTGGCCTGCTACCTGTGACAATGAACCAACTGTAGTTTTATGTACTACTGTTAGCTCTGTGCATGAATCCGTGCACCAGTAACTCTCTGTGGGGCCTGGCCGCTCTGCCCAGAGGCGCTCTGTGGCCCAGAAGTCCATCATGGCGGGGCATGGAAAGCTTGCATCATCACCACGGCAACAAAGCAAGCATTCTGCCAGCTGTTCATGCTGCCTGCTCTCAGTAGCTACCCCTCTGGGACTGGGGGACTCCTGCAGGGTTGAGAGGAAGGGGCACTGCCATTTCTGTGACAGAGTGATGGTTAATTTGAATATTACCATTTTACTAGATAGGACTAGTGGCCTGTTGCACGAAATTCTGGGGGATGTCCCTCAGTCCGGCCTGGACCCTCTCCAATCTGGGACCCCTCAGGGGATGTCTGACTGCTGGTTTAGGCCCGATCCCTGTGAGCGGGGCCACCCGAGTGACCCAAGCCTCCTGCGCACTCAGGCCGGATCTGTGGCCACCGCCCACAGGCCCCTTCTTCAGCAGCCGACCAGTGCTGGCTGGAAGCTTGGGACATCCCCCTCGCAATCTGGGACTGTTGGCTCCTAACCACTCACCTGCCTGCCTACCTGATTTTCCTTAACCACTCTGCCTGCTGGCCTGCTCACCCCCAACTGCCCTGTCCCCAACTACCCCCCACCCCCACTGACCTTGCCCCCAACTGCCCCCCACTGCTGGCCAACTAGTCCCCAACTGCCCCACTGCCAGACTTCTTGTCCCTACTTGCCCTCCCCACCAGCCTGATCGCTCCCAATGGCCCCCTCTCACAGGCCTGATCACCCACAACTGCCCTCCCCTCTTGGCCCCGCCACCATGGCTTTCTCCAGAAGAACATCTGGAAGGTCTCATAGAAAGTCTCTCAGCCTAATTAGCATATGACCCTTTTATTAGTATAGATGGAGGCCTGGTGCACAGATGGGGCCGGCTGGTTTACCCTGAAGAGTGTTCCATATCAGTGTGGGGGTTCCCTTTGGGGGCGGGGTGGCCTGTGTGAGGGGCCTGTGGTGGTTTGCAGGCAGGCCATGCCCCCATTGGGGTGGGGGTCCCCACTGGTTATGGTGCTGGTCTGGGCAAGGGGCTGGGGCATTTGCTGGCTAGCTATGGCCCCATGGGGTGGAGGACCCCACTGGGGAGTGTGGCTAGCTTTGGTGAGGGGTTGATGGCTGTTTGCCGGCGGCCACACGCCCCCCAGTGGGGATTCTCACCCTATAGGGTTGTAGCCAGTCTGGGTGAGGGGCTGTGGCCACCCCCATCTTTATCCCACTAATTTGCATATTCCCTCCTGATTGGCTGTGGGCATCATGGAGTGATGGTCAATTGCCATATTTCTCTCTTATTAGTATAGATTATTAGTATAGATAGTAATGCAAGAGTTGACAATAGGGGAAACTGGGTGGGAGGAATGTGGGAAATCGCTATCTCTTTTCTGTAAATCTAAAACTAAAAAGTTTACTTGAATAGTAAAAATCCTTTTATAATACAAAATAGTGTTCGATATATATAAAACAGTCTATTCTACTGTATTTAGAATCATCATATACCTGTTTTATGCCACTGCTTATGTATCTTTTTGTATAAAAAGTAGATAAGATATGGCCTCCAGAGCATAGTGTTGGGTCATAGACATATTTTCACATCCTGCCCAAGTTGAAGATGAACTTACTTTTCCTTCACTTTTGAACTACAAGGCTTTTATTCATTATCCCTCTTTTTAAAAAAGTCAAAGAAAATTTATGCCTCTTCTGCTATCCTGATTGGTTGGAGATGTGCTTTAACTTACTATTTTTGTGCAATTGACCCACAGAATGTTCACCCTAGTGTTCAGTGTTCAGAGCACCAAGGGCTGCTGGAAGTTGTACGGAAGCTGGAGTGGGTGCAAGTGAGGCTTGATTACATACATGTCATGTGTTCATGAATTCTCATGGGGGGAGGGGTGTGCTGTAGAGCTGAAGTGCATTTGGAAAAACTAAAAACGTTTGTAGATTGCTGAGGATGCTCGTGAAATAAAGGGGTCTGTCTTTCACAGCTGAGACTATTTGCTCTAGAGTAGGTTGTGGGGGTGGAGGGAAGGAAAGCAAACAAACCGTTGCTCTGCAGTAGATTTCTTGAGGAATCAGAATAGAAACTCAACATTTTACTTTAAAATAATCCCTCCAAAGGTAGTCTCTTGAGATTGACATTTTATTTTTTTTTAAATATTTTTAAAAATATATTTTATTGATTTTTTACAGAGAGGAAGGGAGAGGGATAGAGAGCCAGAAACATTGATGAGAGAGAAACATCCACCAGCTGCCTCCTGCACACCCCCTACTGGGGATGTGCTCGCAACCAGTGTACATGCCCTTGACTGGAATCAAACCTGGGACCTTTCAGTCCGCAGACTGACACTCTATCCACTGAGCCAAACCGGTTTTAGCTGACATTTTATTTTTAAGAAGATCCTGGGTGCGACTGTGGGCAAGCACATCAAGGCCACGTGAACATTCATTTGCAGAATGATCGCCTTGGACCTAGAGGCAGCTGAAGACAATTGTTCATATACTGACGGGCTCAGAAATTCTGAAACACCTCATTCTATCATTAGACGGCGGACATATTTTGCCAAAAGTGGAATCTGAGGACTCCACTCATACTAGGCGAGAATTTAGTATAAACATTAAACAAGTAGTCGTCATTCGGAAGACAGTGTGTTCCATGTAGCAGCGGCCTATAGATTTCTTATTTTTGTTCAAAGAATAAATCTGTTAAAAGCTCTTCTGTTGAGTTGGGATTTATGAGCCTTTTAATAGGGTTTTTGAGAGGCAGTGGAGAATTTATAGCTCCTGGTAAATAGCCTGACATGAAAGTGAAGATCGATGGAGCTTTGTTCACCCACACCATCACAGTTGAACCTGTGGGCAAGAGTCTTTCTCATTCTCATCTAACAGTGCTGGCACCAGAAATTCTCTTTCTGGGTGTGGTGTTCTTTTAACTAGTGGTGGTAGAACAAAGTTCTGTTGACCATTTAGGTATATTTATATATATATATATATATATATATATATATATATATATATATATATGTATATATATATGTATATATATATATATGTATATATGTATATATATGTATGCATATATATATTATATATATATATATAATTGATTTCAGGGAGGAAGGGAGAGGAATAGAGAAATCGAAACATCAATGATAAGAATCATTGATTGGGTGCCTCCTGCATGCCCCCCATCTCCGCCCCTGGGGATGGAGCCTGCAATCCAGGCATGTGCCCTTGACTGGAATCGAATCTGGGAACCTTCAGTATGCAGTCTGATGCTCCATTCATTGAGTTAAACCAGCTAGGGCTACCATCTAGGTGTTTAATAGCTGTTTTACAATGATTCCATACATGGTCATTGAGATCGTGATTGATCCCCTAACCTGGCCCCTTATCCAGTGTTCTTTCTCACAGGGGAAAACAACACTCCATCCCATTTGTGCAAGTTAGAATCCTAGAAGCTGCTTTTGACTCTTGTCTTTTTTCCTCATCCTTGCCCACCAGGTCCTATTGATTTTACTTCTTGAGTAGTTTCTGACACCGTCCACTTCTGACTCCATTGCCACCAGTCTAACCCAAACCCTTAGATTTATTGCTACAGAAGCCACCTTACGCACAACCAGTGTATCTTTCAGACATACGTCTATGAGACCTTCAGTGATTTCGCCTTGGCCTTAGCATAGCAACCAAAGTCCCTTTCATAGACAGTAAGGCCCTGCAAGGTCTGATCCTTGTCTCTGCAGCCTCATCTGGAAACATTCTCCTTGCTCCCTGTGCTTCAGCCTCCTGGCCTCTAATGCACACATCACACAGGGCCTTAGTGCATGTAATTTCCTCTTGCTGGGAGTCTCTTCGCTGCGGTCTTTGTCTGATGACCTACTCATCCTTTATTCATCTGCTCCAGGGTGACTTCCTCACCAATGCCTTCCCTGGTCTCCTGGTGAGAAAAATGTCCTTTATTTTGTGCTCTAATAGGCCCATGCGCCTTTACTTCATTGTGCTTACCTAAACGTATAATTAGATACTCAGCTTTGTTGCTTTTTGATTAATATACCTCCTCACTACTAATATAAACTCTGGGAGCAGGGACCATGCCCAAGGGTGCTCATTATCAAATCCCCACACTTGGCGCAGTACGTGGGAGAGGTAGCTGCTCCGTGTGTTTGTTGAATGACTAAGTGACTATTTTATATTGACTGTTTAGGTAGAGGAAGAAGAACCCACTGGATACATTCGATTTGAAAAATTTCTTCCAGTGATGACCAATATACTACTGGAAAGAAGGTAAGAAAGTAAGTGCCATGGTAAAGTAATGGCTATAATTACATTAATTGCAAATTGTGTTTTTTTTTCACTTCATATATTATCATCACCCAGTATTTTCCCCAGGATTGCTTCCTTCTAAGTTTTCACTACACTTTGCCTGTTGGTATAAATTTAAAAATATCAATCACTTCAGTATTAATCTACCGGTAATAAGCAAAGTGTAATTAAAGGGCAAATAAGCTACAAAAAGCATAAGTCAACAACGTTCTTATTTTGAATTATCAATGATATATAAGAATTAACCCTAATTATTTTTCTAGAGAAAGAGTAGCATTAGCTTACTATAATTGGTTTATTGTGAAAATTTTGTTCCCAGATAAACTTACTTCTATGATGATGAAAAAATTCATAGGTAATATTAAACATGCCAGTGATTTTGAACTAAGTATTTTCCAAGGATATGGAATACTTTCAACTTTCATATCTAGAAACCAAAAAAGAGTTCAATGAGGGAAGCATTATTTTTCTAGTACGTGTTTATTTTATTTTATGTGATCATTTATTATGTAGAGCCTGAACTACTAAATACTGTGGTATTTGTCTTTTTTTTGCATAATTAGATACAGACCAATTCCAGAAGAAGTCCTTCTTCGAGCTTTTGAGGTATGTAAGCTCCAGATTTTTTTTATATATATATGTGTGTGTGTGTGTGTGTACAATACATACATATACATATATATATAATTTTTCATATATATTTATATGAAAAATTCATCATGTAGAATCTATTCATCAAACAAAAAATATTATTTCTATCTTTCCTCTAGGTATTAGATCCAACTAAGCGTGGCTATCTTTCTAAGGAAGAACTGGTCAAGTATATGACTGAAGAAGGTAAGAGTTATTTATTACATATCTTATAACAGTGACTTATTTAAGTGATTAATAATTTAATAATTATGCAAAAATTCTAGGGGATACTTTAAAATCAATCATTCTGGTTAAAAAGTTATTTATTATTCCTATTATTTTGGTATTGGGATGGTTTCTGTTTAGTAGTAGATAAGAGGAAAAGGGTATGTTAAGGGGAGATGGATTTTTTTCCTTTATAGGACTTCTTTAAAGTATAATGATACTTCTATAAATTGAAGGCATTCCATTCACTTAAGAGTATTTCCAGAATAAAAGGTATGCCACCTATAAAACATGAACTATCGAGAATTTTCAGTTTTTTATGCTCATGTAACCATAGATTCTTGCTTTGAACTCGAACTGTATACACACACACACACACACACACACACACACACTTTTAAAATATATATATATATTTTATTGATTTTTTTACAGAGAGGAAGGGAGAGAGATAGAGAGCTAGAAACATCGATGAGAGAGAAACATCGACCAGCTGCCTCTTGCACACCCCCTACTGGGGATGTGCCCGCAACCAAGGTACATGCCCTTGACCTGGGACCCTTCAGTCCGCAGACTGACGCTCTACCGCTGAGCCAAACCAGTTTCGGCACACACTCTTTTTAAAAAAATATATTTTATTGACTTTTTTACAGAGAGGAAGGGAGAGGGATAGAGTTAGAAATATCCATGAGAGAGGAACATTGATCAGCTGCCTCCTGCACATCCCCTACTGGGGATGTGCCCGCAACCAAGGTACATGCCCTTGACTGGAATTGAACCTGGGACCATAGATTCTTGCTTTGAACTTGAACTGTATACACACACACACACACACACACACACACTCTTTTTAAAAAATATATACTTTATTGACTTTTTTACAGAGAGGAAGGGAGAGGGATAGAGTTAGAAATATCCATGAGAGAGAAACATTGATCAGCTGCCTCCTGCACATCCCCTACTGGGGACGTGCCCGCAACCAAGGTACATGCCCTTGACCGGAATCGAATCTGGGACCCTTCAGTCCACAGGCTGACGCTCTATCCACTGAGCCAAACCAGATGGGAACGGAGTCAAAAGAAATGATCCTGTGGCCGGGGGATGGGATTATGTGATGCTCCCACTGAAACAGGAAAGTCAGGACCAGACCATGCTGGCTACAGAGACAATGCAAACGATCAGTGTCCACAGAACATGAATGGTTTGAAAATGTACATTCTAAAAACCCTGGATGTCACCTGATGAACATAAATACTACTGAGTCACGTTCCTACTGGATAGAAGTCCGTGTGTGTCAGGCATGTGTATTGTCAGACAGGCATGTGTATTAGCAGGGAAGATCTCAAAATGTTAAGAAACACACACATGTTCCAGGCAGTGTTCTAAGGACTATTCAAATAGCTTTTTAATCCTCATGACCCTATGATAGGTGGTATGATCACCTCCGTTTCTGAGACAGGAAAGCTGAGGCACAGAGAGGTCAGTGACGGGCCTGAGACCTTAGCGCTAATGAGCAGCTTAGCTTTGGAACCAGGCAGTCTGGCTCCCGTCCTTCATCAGATGCTGCCCGAGGAGGCCTGGACGGTCTCTGTCATTTCCTGGCGCGAGGCCTTGTTCTGAGGGAGGTGTGGTCATTGAGTGCAGGGCCTGGGGCGGGCCTGCTGGCCTTTGGAGGCCAGCCCGCCACTCGCTGGCTGGACAGGCTGCTGCGTTCCTCTGTGCCGCTGTCCTCCACTGGGAGCGGGATGGCACTTTGTCCTCCCAGGGAGCGAGGGAGGCTAAATTAGCGAGCGCACGTGAGCACCAGTGCTCATGAGGTTTATGAGTATTCTCTTAAGGACTTACTGTGTCCACCAAAGTTTATTGGTAGCATATTTAGTATTAACAGTCAGGCATAAGATTAGGAATTTGTCCTTTTAAACATTTCAGGTAGTCTTTCTTTTCTTTTTCTTTTTTGTTAATCCTCATCTGAGGATATTTCATCCATTTGTTTTTAGAGAGAGTGGAAGGGAGGGAGGGAGGAAGTAGAAGGAGAGAGAGAGAGAAATTTTGATGTGAGAGAGACACATCTATTGGATGCTCTCTGGGCTAGAGATCGAACCTGTAACCTAGGTAGATGCCCTTAATTGGGAGTCAAACCCTGGTGTGCATAGGCCGATACTCTAACCACTGACCAGCACTGGCCAGGGCAGGCATTCTTTTTTTCTTATGGATGTAAGCATGATTTCAAAAGAATTCAGCACATTCCCTTGTTTGATAATACCATCATCATTATCATCAAAATCCCCATTTGAATAGTTCCTGGATTATTAAATGAATTCCAATTTAGAAAGCATTGTTTGTGGAGGCAGGTGACTTAAGCTCAGAAGGCAGTGATCCCCGGGACTAGGTAACTTACCTGCTTGCAGAAGACTCTTTACAGACAGGACTTGTGTGCATGCATATAAGCCTAACCAGTGGTCACAGACAATAAGGGGGTGGGGGCATGCGTGGGGAGGGGTTTGGGGTGGAAATGGGGGGATGAGGAAAATATGGAATACCTTAATCAATAAAGAAATTAGAAAAAAAAAGACTCTTTACAGGTAAGGTGGCAATTTGGATATTTCTCTATTTTTGTTTAAGATCAGGAAAAAGTTTTTCTTAAATAGTCGATAACCTTTCCAACATTTTTCATGAGTTGGCTTCTCATCTTGGTAAAATCCACGATGGCCCTCAGCCCTCAGCTGCTACCTGAATCGACTAAAGCTCTCAGGTTTTCTCTCCACCTTCTGGTTTTGTTTGACAGCAACACGGGACGAAACTGTAAGAAACAGAGAGGAATGCTCAGAATGCCTGCTGGGTGGCATCTGCCATTGGGTGCAACTGCCATCACCACGTTGGCCAGACCCGGTTAGGGAATATTCCGAGATGTAATCCTTACAGTTTCAAGTCTCCGTTAGCTGCTCTTCAGCAGTTTTGTGAAGCAATCATTGACTCCTCTCTTCATACTCTTACTAAAAATTAGACTCCCGGGAGCCAGGTTACTCCTGGGCAATTTCAGTAATTTTAATTGAAGTACATAAACAGCCTTATTCATGCTGTCTTCATGGCCTCTGCCATTTTGACTGGAATGATCGATTCCAGGGTTGTTTGAGCTATAACATCTGCAAGGTAAAGGAAGTCTCCACTCTGCCCAGGGTGCAGCAGCATGCTCCTGAGCCTGGACTGTCATGGCCGGCGGCTCCTGGCCCCAGGGAGAGCCACCCAACGGGGCTCACGGGGTCCCGTGACAGTGAAGCTGGTAGTGGAGAGAGAAAGGAAAGCACAGAGGGTTGTGAATGATGATTTCCCTTCTTGTTCCTGCCAGGTGAGCCCTTTTCTCAGGAGGAAATGGAAGAAATGCTGTCTGCTGCAATTGGTCCAGAATCGAATTTCATTCATTACAGGGACTACATAACGATGATGGTGATAGATGAAAATTAAACACTCCAAAGGCTCACTTTCTAATTGAAAGGACAATTTTTAAAAATTGCTTATCTTTGTTCAATTCATATTATATCTTACAATTCCTTAATATCTAGTTAATTCCTCATGACAACTATTTCAAGATATTCTAATTTTTAAAAGATGATCCTAACAATTTAAAACAAGTTTATTTGGTATGTCTTGCACGTGGAATGACAAATTGCTAATTATTTAAAAACTATTCTTAAAACACTTTAACATTACCCATGGATGGTTGTTAATTTTCTGGACTAAAATCTAGGTCACCGTCCAATGAGTTAGCTGACACAATGGAAGATGCTGGAATGACCATGGGTTTGGCGTGTGAAGGTCTGGGGAGGGAGCGGCGTGACCACAGATGGACCCTGAGTGGCATCGTGATGAAAGCTCCTTTTCGACCCACAAGAAGCACTCGGCAATCTGAGTGTGGAAGGAGGTATGAAAATGAACGTTACTAATCAATGCCTAATGAATGCCAATTACGGATCTCGTTTGAGAGGATAATAACTTAGTGTAAAAATGTAAATGCGCTGATCCAGCATGTCACCCTTTTCGGAAGAGCTAAAGGAGTTGAGATAATTGAATCCAGAGAAAAGAAGACTGAATAGAAGTCGGTCATGTAAGGAAGCGGCAATCATCTTCCGTCTTTAGAAGCTCACCTTTCAGACTCCCTGTCGTGTGCGGATCGCCCTGATGCTGGGGGGAGCATGAGAGCTCACGCTGTGCAGGCGGGGCGGCTGTGAGAGAGCAGTTATCCAAGCACACGCATCACAGCGCGGGTGACAGGCAAAGGGAGAATCACGTAAGGAAACTTAATAATCTTCCATAAGATTATTCCTGTGCATGCTTTTCCACACACACACACACACACACACACACCCTAAACTCTAACCCTAAACCCTAACCCACTACATGTGTGTAGATACATGTAAACAGTCATGTGGCCTGTGATCTGCCTGCTAGTACCTGGGACTGTCACTGTGCCTTCAGTCAGGGAACATGCACTGAGAACTACTGGGTCATGTGTCGGAACTGGCATTGCAAGGTGAACCACAGTTCAGTGAGGGAGACCTGCAGGCCAGCCAGCAGCCACATGCCGATGGGCACATCCAGGGGCTGTGGCCGCACCTCAGAGGCAGCTAGCCTGGCGGGAGCTTCCTGGGAGACAGGAGACAGCGGGAGTGGAGGGCTTCCCGGAACAGGAGCACTAGACTTAAAGCCAGCCATTACTGAGTGATGGCAGGGCACAGTCATGTCAGCAGGGGGCCGCAAGCACCAACCTCCCAGAAGTGTCATGCAGCAGGGAGTGAACTGGGAGTTGAAAGTATCTCCTCATGTTTGGTGTGTGTGAGATTTGAAAGATGTGAGAGAGGAAATTGGAATGGTGAACAGGAGCTGTATCGCTAAGGAGATCAGGTTAGCCATGCTGTTAGGGCTTTAGTGTTATTAGAGTTTGGACTGTTTTTTGAAGCTCACAGAGAAAGAAAGATTGTTCGTTAAAGCACAGAAAGGAGACACGAAGGGTCGAGACTAGGTGGATGGGAAGAGTCAGGCCTGAGTGCCAGGTCTCTGGCTTGGACAGTGGGTGAGTTACAGTGTCATTCACTCAGGTCAGAGATCCAAGAAGCCAGTTGGGGTTGGTAGGCAAAGTGATCTTTGGCTCTGGACATCGAGGGGTTGAGCGAGTGACACACACTGGGGAGAAATCCAATAACCAGTGGATTAGTAGGAGGAAGGCCTGGCTAGGAGTTCATATGTATAAACCAGGCTCAGACTTGGGGCACAGGACAGCGCTGAGTTATTTTCTGTAAGTCTGTTACCCTGCACGACCCAGTTCTGCCAAAGCAGTAGCCCCAGTCCCTTCATGGTCAGATGGTGACGTCATGTTCTTCTAGGCTGTCTCAGGGTTGGGTGCCCCCAGGTCTCCTTCTAGAATTCTTCAGAAGTTCTGGCTAATGTCAAACTTCACACCCTGTCTCAGGAAGGAGTCCCAAGGGTTAGCTTTATGGATACGAGAGTCCCGGGGCAGGAATTCATGCATGGTGGGTCCGGCCAGTCCACTCTGATGGGAACCTAATGGCCAGGCCTGCTGGGGGGAGGGGGCCGATCGGGGTCCAGATCAGGCTGGTTGGCTGCCGCAGTGCATGTCATAGCTACTGGTCATTCTGGTTGTTCTGCTGTTCAGGTTGCTGGACATATATATATATATATATATATATATATATATATGATTAATTTTTCAGCATTAGCACAAATTTGTTGCTTTTTTAAAGGCCATCAAAAAAGTACAACGCAGGTGTCCATAGAAATCTCATTTTATCTCCTAGTTGCAGCATAAATGTATTTGCACAGGGAGCATTTTTCTTTGTATTCAGATTATTTTGGTTCATATTTTGTCCCTCTCATTCACCTACTGAGCCCTCAAGATCCAATTGAAGTCAGAATGGCACTGGCCTGGCAGGAGGTTGCTTGATGCAGAGTTCTCTTACCCTTGTGACTCGATTTCTGCACAGCCCGCTCTGCCCGGCTCTGGGGCCTTGGGAAGGACAGCTGGTTCCCACCCCTCTGGGCAGCTCACTCTGGGTCAGGTGCTCCCTCCTGTGCTCCTCTGTCCGGCCCAACTTCAGTCTTCTTCCTCCTTCCAGAAGCAGTGCTGGTTTAGTCCCCTCGGCGTGCACGAACGTCCAAGTGCCAGATGCCGAGGGACAGACAGAGTGTCGAGAGGGCAGCTGTGTGCTGCTCCCGTGGAACCGACTGTGGTTAAGTCTTTCTCTTCTTCCTGCTCTCCTCCTCCCCTCAGAACTGCGTGTGCCAGGGAGGAGTCTGTGTTTGTGCAGTCGGTTCCTTGTAGAATATCGGGGTCACCACCCTGCCCCCGAGAGCATTGGGGTGCGCATGCCCCACTCGGGCCTGGCGTGGCGGCTGGCTCCTTGGGAGCGCGCTTACCAGTCACCTGCTTCAGAGGCACCTGGGGGGCTGCTGGTGAAAGGCCAGGCGCCCCGTTCTCCGCAGGAGTGCTGTGCACACAGGATGTGAGAACCGCTGGCTGCCCGGGGCGGCAGTCGAGGGGAAGGGGTGAGGGTTGAGGCTGGGCTCTGCCACTTTCTGTCAGGTGCCTGGCACCCACACTTCGGGCTGCGTCTCTGCGTCTCAGTTTGTAAAGTGGGAAGAACGCCTACCTCACAGGGCTGGCGCGAAAACGAAATGAGGGAATAAAAGTGAGAGTCCTTTAACACGTGACTATTTGAGGCTCGCTCTCTGGGGGGGCAGGCAGAGCGGCAGGGGAAGGTAGTCCTGCTTCACCTCGGAATGAGGGCGGTGCGCTGCTGAGGTACTGGGGGAAGGATGCGGGCTGCTCCCAGGGTGCTATTAATGACACTGTGAAGTCTATTTCCAGATGCGAAACTGGGGGGTGTTTGTCTTTCTTTTGTAAGACACCGCGCTAAAACACAGCTTCACATTGCTCACCTTAGCCGCTTTTAAAGGCACGGCTGTAGTGTTAAGTACCCTCACATAGTGACTAGGTCTCAACGTTTCCTCCTGCAGCTCTGAAAGGCTGCACCGGGGAACAGCCCCCTGCCCTGGCCCAGCTCCGGCAGCCCCACTCTGCCACCTGCTCCCCGAGTCTGGCTTCTCTGCGAGCCTCCCAAGTGGGATCGGCAGTGTTTGCCTTGTGACTGGCCGGTTGTCCTTGGCATCGCGTCCTCAGGGCTCATCCCTGTTGTGGCAGGGAACAGGAATTCCTTCCTTTTAGAGCTGAGTATATTCCATTGTTGGCGAGACCCCATGTTTACCCCTTCATCATCCATTGGTGGACATTCACTTTGCTTTACCTCTTGGCCGTTGTGACGAATGCTACGAAGAACATGGAATAGTCTTTGAGGCCCTGCTCTCAGTTCTGTTGGATACAGACCCGGAAGTGAGATCTCTGCATCCTTCTTCTTTTTAAAAAACCTGTGATCCGTCCCAGTGCTTTTAAAGCAGCAGGAATTATTCCCCGCCCAGGAGAGCACACTCATTCATTTGTGGAAACAGTGTTTTGTTTTTCTAAACTCACCAGGTTGAAATGTTGAGGCAACGTGCTATTTAGATGGGAGGTTAGCCAGACCAGCACGCCTGAGGTTCAGGACAGTTTTACCCAGGGGCTCTGCCGAGCGCCGGGCCAGCAAGTCTTCCGTCCTCAGTCAGAAACCTTGAACCAGCTTCTCGCCATTGCTCACCAAGTTCCTGACAGCCATTGAAGGATGGGTTGAGTATCGCCCTTAAGCACAGCTTCCAAACTGCCAGTGTTTGTATGTGTTCTGAATACAAGTCTTAGTTCCAGGCAGAGTTCTAAGAACTTGCATAAGACCCTACAGGTAACCACCGAGCAGCACTGGCCAGGGCAGGCATTCTTTTACTGTGATTAACTACATAGCCAAAGTCCTCTAGTCACCTCTCCCCATCTTCAAATGCTCTGCTAATGTCTTGGCTCCATTCTAAGCTGGTCACCAGCTCAACCGTGATAGTCACTTAGGCAAAGGTCATCGTTAGTGGCAGTAAAGGTACATATATTTTCCCACTAGTATTCTTGATAATTTGGAATATTTTTTAGTTACTTCTCATCAAATCAAACTAGTCTATCATAGTTTTACCTTGTAACATGGCTGACAACACTCACAGAGGAGAATTCAAGCTCACTTCCACTTACAGTATTAGTAGACTCTTCAAGGTTACTTCATAGGAACATTGTAGAATAGTGTTTTTATTGGTTTCAGAGAGGAAAGGAGAGGGAGAGAGAGAGACATCAGTGATGGGGGAGAATGCCTCCTGCACGCCCCTCACTGGAGATGAAGCCCACAAGCCGGGCATGTGTCCTGACTGGGAATTGAACTGTGACCTCCTGGTTCGCAAGTTGATGCTCAACCGCTGAGATTGTTAGAAACATTGATGAGAGAGTCATCGATCAGCTGCCTCTTGCACGTCCCCTACTGGAGATGTGCCCGCAACCAAGGTACATATCCTTGACCGGAATCAAACCCGGGACCCTTCAGTCTGCAGGCCAACGCTCTATCCACTGAGCCAAACCAGTTTCGGCTTGAGTTTATTTTGATATTTGATATATTTAAATTATATATTTAAAATAATGTATATTTTAAAATAAGAAACCACTCACACACTTCAGATTCGCAGCTTGTTCTGTGTTTCTTAAATTTGGTCATTCTATAACACTGCACTGGGAGTTGTAAGCCAGGTAGAAATTTTGTTAATTTCTGCAATAATTAGGGCTGACCAGATAACTTCAGAATTTTCTTAAGCTGGGATTTAGGGCTTCATATGACATATAAAAATAGAATTATTTCCAAAGAGTTGTCATTTAACTCCAAAGAAAGGTTGCATTTCTTTCTTTCTTTTCTTCTTCTTTTTTTTTGTCGAGGCACACACGGACACTTTATATATACACAGCGCAAAGTACAGGGTCTCAATAAGAAAATACACTCTGTGCTGAGTTGTACCCCCCCCCCCCCTCCCCAGTACACCCCCATTAACGACACAGGAAAGGGAACAACCATAAATGTAGGAGAGACGGGAAGGTCAATGCTCTCAGGGGCCAGCACAGGCAGGGCCTCACTGCCGGGAGGACACAGCCTCCCCTTTCCGGGAGAGAGCAGTAGGCGGCCAGAACAGTGGACACACTGAGCCTGCGATGCCAGCACGGGGCACCTGCACGGTGAAGGGGACAGGAGCGGAGGGGAGAGGCAGAGCTGAGAGCTTCCTTTCCTGCCGTAGGCCGCGGCGGTTCAGTTTCTATCCATGGACTCGGAGCGGGGTCACGGGCGGGAGGTGCTGGGGGTCAGGTTGGCCAGGCTGGGCCTCGGTTTGCAGGCGACGCGCCACGTCCTGGCGTTGATAGAAGAGGACATAGGCTGCCTTGGACTCAGTCTGATTCTCCGTCACAGGCGAGACGCTGTTATCAACGTAGTGCCACTGCCCACTGTCCTTGTTGCGGGCGAATGTTGTGTAGCGTCCATCACGCAGGCCGCCATGGTGGCTGGCCACGGCAATGAGATTGTATTTGTACAGCTCGGGGCTGACTCGTCCTATAGCTTGGTGACAAACTCGGAGAAGTCCAGGTCCCTAATAGAAAACTCCACAAGAGTGGGTGTCCAGCTTCTCTCAGGAGAACTTGATATAGGAGAAGTGCTGCAGGCGTATGAGCATCTCAGGCAGTGTTCACAGGGCCAGCTGCTTAGTGGCCAGCTGGGGCTGCTTGGTGGCCAGCTGGGGCTGCTTGGTGGCCAGCTGGGGCTGCTTGGTGGCCAGCTGGTGCTGCTTGCAGTTGGGCAGTACCAGGGGTTCTCCCGTCCAGGGTCTCCACTCTGGTGCAGAGCTCAGTGCACACTTGCAGCCGCACAGGAGCCTTCTTCAGCATGTCCCCCTCGCGGTCATGCTTAACGTAGCCCTCAGCTTTTCCCTCTGGGTCCCGGCAATGGCGATACAGGCGGGGCCTGAGTATCCTCTTTAAAGTGGCCGCTGGTCCCGTTGGAGTTCACCGTTTGCAGGGTGAACACGTGCTTGCACCACGCTCTCTGGGCCAGTGAGATGGTCCAGGAGAGCTGTCCGCAGGGGCCCGGCTCCCACTGGCGACTCCAGAGCTGGGCCCAGCCTGCTCCGGGCCAGAGTCTTGGGGGCTGCCCCCAGCCACGTTTCCAGGCTTGGGGATGTGCTTACCACCCTCTCTGTCTTTCTCATCACCTCTCTGTGCATGCGCGTCTCTGCACCTCAGCGCTTTGCGGTTCCTCTGATCTGTGAGATTTTCTTTTTCCTTCTAGTTGTAGAATTTCCACTTCCTTCTCTGGAGGAGTTTCCTTTGCCTCTTTGTATTTCAAATCTTTGACTTGATTCTTGTGTTCCTCTAGTCTGCTGTTGGGTCTCTGTATAATATTTTTTATTTCAGTCAGTATAGGTTTAATTTCTAGTTGGTCTTTATTTCATATCCTCGAGGGTCTCGTTAAATTTATTGGCCTTTTCTAGGAATTTCTTGAGAAACCTTATAACCATGGTTTTGAACTCTATATCTAGTCGTTTTTTCTCCTCCATTTCTTTGTTTGTGATCTGTTTTCTTGTCTCCTCATTTTCGATGCTTCCCTGAGTTGGTAGGGTGGCTTTGTGTGCTTGATGTCCTGTATGGCCCAATGGGTCAGCCTCCCCAGTTACCTGAGGTGGACACTCTTGGTGCTCCCATTTGTGGACAGTGTGGACAGCCTTGTTGTAGTTAAGTCTTGATTATTGTTGGTGTCACTGGGAGGAATTGACCTTCAAGCCAATTGGATGTGAGTATCAGCTGTGTCTATGCCGGATACCGTATATATTAGAGACAGTCTTATAGGATCAGACTTGCAAAATTGCAAAAGCTTCTGTGCTCAGCTTGGATGGGGTGGAGTCTCAGGACTGAGCTGACAGTCTTGGCTTCCTGTCAGCCCTGCCCTTGTGCATGCGCCTCAGACCTCTGCCTTCTGCAGCTCCCCTGAGTTTCCGTCTGATAGTCCAGATTTCCCTTGTAAGAGTATGGGTGCCCCAGGGGCTTGCAGGGAACTAGGTTTCAGAA
Organism: Pipistrellus kuhlii; assembly: GCF_014108245.1. Taxonomy (NCBI): domain Eukaryota; kingdom Metazoa; phylum Chordata; class Mammalia; order Chiroptera; family Vespertilionidae; genus Pipistrellus; species Pipistrellus kuhlii. The sequence continues at coordinate 8,380,184 of NW_023425524.1, forward strand.
TAGTTGGAACTGGGAATCAGTGCTGTCAGGAGCTTCTGACTCCTTCTGCTATGGAAAGCCTGTGGCAACCTCCGCAGTCAGACCTCTTTGTGCCACACCTCCAGACCCCTGCCCTCTGCAGCTCCCCAGAGTCTCCAAGTCTCCGAGTCCCTGTGTGCCTTTCTCTACAGTCCAGACTCCACTCACATGAGCCTGGGTCCAAAGGGTTTCGGCTGGAGCTGGGATTCAGTGCAGTCAGAACTGGGATTCAGTGCATTCGGGGGCTTTCTTTCCCCTCCAGCCTGCCAGGCACTCTGCCGCCCTTCCTCTCTGCACATGTGCATCTCTGCACCTCAGTGCTTCGCGGTTCCTCTGATCTGAGCTTTTCTCTTTCCTTCTAGTTGTAGAATTTCCACTCAGCCAGCTATCTTGTGGTTTTGGATGATTTCCATTCTGTCTTTTAGTTGTTGTTTTAAAATTGTTGTGCAAGACAGCAGTTTAGGTGCTTACCTAGGCCGCCATCTTGGTTTCCCTCCACAGCAACTTCTTGATCAGGCTGCCCGGCAGCATCACACTGCTCCCCGTATTCCTTCTTCTTGACACGACTGAGGTCCCCATGCAGCCTACCCAGAAAGAATGACAGCAGCTCCTGCGAGTCGTGCGGCTGGTCACCCAGAAACTGGGATGCAAGGTGGCCGACCTTGGTCTTGAACACATCGGGCACGATGGAGCGGTGGTGGCCGGACCAGGCCTGTTTCACCAGGTCCGTGTCGGCCTCTGCGATCATCCTTCCTGCCCAGCGGGTTGCAGAAGTTGAGCTCCCGCAGATAGTGGTTTTTGAGGAAGTACTCGGTGAGCTGGGGCACATTGCTGAGGAGCTGCAGGGCTGAGTTCATGAAGCACGTGCTGCCCAGGTGGTGAGACTGCAAATGCCTGGCTGGCCCTGGAATTCCTCCTTCTCCTTCGGCCTGCTGCTCAAAGTGGCTGTTGGCTGGGCCAGGTACCATCCTTCTTCGGGTCTCCATGATGACCAACTAACTGCCCAGACTTGAGGACAGCGTCGCGTACTGTGACACGTGTGTTGCACAACCTCTCTAAGGAGCCCTCTGTGTTCTTGACCCAACGCTGTGCCTCTTCCTGGGGGCTCACCACGCATGGGTTGTGAGCGGTATGCAAAACTCGGTGATGGAGTCTGCGTGGCTGGAGTGAGCGGTGTGAGGTGTGTCCATATCACTGTGCCGAGCAAGCAGCAGTTCCACTGGGTGCACTTCGACCTCACAGATGCCACGCAAACCCACAGCCTGCCGTGCAGTGGGCGGTTGGCCATGCTCTAGGCCAGACCAGCTGACCAGGTGGCTCCACACAGTGGTGGGAGCAGCACGTAGTGCTCACCTTCCACCAGCCCCTTCTTGAGGTCCCATTTATATTGTCTTCGAAGAGCTGATCGTTATTGATACAGCCAGGGTGAGGCTGGGGGCTCCGTCCTCTGCCTGCACCTACACTTCCCACTGTTTGTACGGTTCCGCTCCACGGGAGCCTGCGCTTTTTCGTCCTGGAAGCAGGATCCGCCAGAGGCAAAGACCTCGCTGCGTCCCAGGCTTTGCTCATCCGAAGACGCCATCTTCTGCTCCAGCCGAAAGGTTGCATTTCTAAGTCCCTGGAGGCTGTTATCTGATTGCATCAAGGCCTCGGGGTCCTGGGAGCAGTGAAGCAATAGGGTGTTGAGAGGGCAGGCATCAGCACTAACTACCCAAGTGCAAACGGACCCAAAAGGTTGGCTGCCCAAAGGGTAGACACCAGGCACAGTCACTAGTGGTTGAAAAGCGTGCGGAGAGGAAGCTGATGGGGGCTGGATGTGGGAGCTGTGAAGCCTAAGGCTGCCATGCGCAGGGCGGCCAGCAGAGGGCAGCTTTGGTTTCATGAGCCTGCACATCGCAGAAGTAGCGGTGGAGCCAAGCCAGGGCCAAGGTGTGGAAAGACGTGCGTGTGCATTCAGGGAACACTTTGCAGTACAAAGTGAGGTCAGGCTATTCGCTGGCCCTGGCACTCTGAGCCTGAATGCCATCACTGTCTCCATTAATAACAATAAAATTAAAGGCTGCTCCAACTCTTATAACTCTCCTGCAAGTTCTTATCCCCCCCCCCCCCCCCCCGGGGCCTTCTGTTCCATTCGGAGGACCTGACTTATTATTTGACAGAGAACAGGAACCGTTAGACTGGCACATTCTCAGCTCTCCCTGTCACAGATCACATGGCACCTCGAAGATGTGGGGCCAGAGGTGCCGCTGCTGGCACAGACCCAGCAGGGACTGATGTTGGGAATGTCTCCTCCTTGGAGCTGGCACAGGCCCAAGCTTTGGGGGTTTCCTGTGCACCACGTGAGGCTGGCCAGGCAATAGGGTGGTTTTCATTCTAGACAGTTTCCTCTAACAGATAGAGGCAGCCCCTGACTCAAATCAGGGTATGATCTATTGTATCTATTGTTTCTTCTTAGTTTATGAACAGAAGGTCAAACTGGTAAAAAAAAAAAAAAAAAATTCCTCATAAGCTCTTAAGGCTCTATTTGGGGTATGTTTTAAAATTGTGATTAAAAAACATAAAGTTTACCCCTTCATCATTTTTAACTGTTCAGTTCAATAGTGTTAAGTATATTCACATTGTTGTGAAGCAGATCTCCAGAACTTTTTTATCTTTCAAAACCAAAATTCCGTATGTTCAGTATTCTCTCACTCAGCTGTAACTATCCCCAGTTCGGGGCGTGTAGGAGGCAGCCAATCAATGATTCTCATTATTGATGTTTCTCTCTCTCTCTCTATCCCTCTCCCTTCCTCTGAAATCAATAAAAATATATTAAAAACAACAACAACAACAACAAAACACCTTTTGTCCCTGAGCCACCTAAGGCAACAGCACAGGACTGGGGACGTCTTAAAAGTCCTCTGGTCAATACCAGCTCTTCCCAACGATGTTGTTACTGATGTTTTATATGAATGGTCCACATTTAATTATTTCGTTCAGGCCAGCTTTAAGATGATTGGAGTATAAAGGAGATAGAGCTGGGTGAGAGAAGAGTACTGAACATTTTACAAATAAATGTGTGTGTTTATGTTTAGAGAGATGTGTTAAAGCCTCTGATTTTTAAACTTCTTTATACTCTTTTTACTGTGATAAAACTACTTGGCACAAAATATACCATTTTAACCAGATTTTGGGTACAGTTCAGGGGCATTAAGTACATTCACGTTAATGTGCGACCGTCACCGCCATCCATGTCCAGAGTTTGTCATTCCAAACGGAAGCTCTGACCCCCTAACCAACCTGCTCTTAGGTTGAGGAGGTGGTTGGCAGGGCCTGGCAGAACCAATCCATATTCCTGCAGTCAGCTGTTTGCCAACTGTGATGTGGGTCTCATTCATTCTTTCACTCGCTCGCTCATTTATTTGTTCATCAGTAAGTTCCTTCCTTCCTAGAGTGAGGCACACCACCCAGGGGCAGGGCTTGCTGTCCGTGCGGGAGTGACACGTGAATAGGTAAATCCCAGCCCCAATGGCGGTGGCTGCTGGGGGCGTCCAGACTTGAAGAAGTGAGGTCTGAGCTGTGACTTGAAGGAAGGAGAGCTAGTATCCAGGCGAGTGGTCAGGGAGGGGGGCTACTTCCGGTAGAGACAGCATTTGCACAAACTTGCAGAGCCAGCTGGTGGCGATGCCCCATCCGAGAGGGGCAGGGGGCAGATGGGAAGGAAGTCTGGCTGCTGGCTTCTGTTTTGTATGTAAATGTAAATTCTTCCACTTTTCTAAAGCTCTCAGTCATCTGGCTAAGACCTTTCTTTGTCTTAAACTATAGACACAAAGATTAATGTTAGCAAAGTAGCATAAAAGCTGGCCTTGAAATATTTTATCAACTAAACACACGGATGAGCTGTATACTAAAGCCCTGGCTCTATAACCCTTGACCATGTTCTGTGCGGTACAGAGTGCTTTGTTTTTATCTCCCTTCTTGCTGCTAATGCTTCTGGAGCCGGCAAGGATGTTACCGACAGAAACGTCAGTGCCAAAGCTGCTCCCGGGCAGCTCGCTGGGCATGGCTGCTTCGCTTCTTTCTCTGCCTGATGCCAGAGATGGCCCGGGTTAAGCAATCTGTGTTCAGCATGTGGTTCCCAAGCCTGGCTTCCTTCTACTGGAAGTGACAACAGTGAAACTAAAGCGCATTGACTTCGTTTTAAATATGCAGCAAATGGGAAACGGTGACTGCTGGGCAGGCAGCAAAAAGCCACAGGAACGGTCCTTGAAGGTTACCAAAACTTGAGTCAGTTTGAAACCGCGAGGTGGGCCTGCTCCGCTCTGTATTTACAGTGTTGGCAACGGAAAGACCTTAGGGTCAAGAGTATCCAAGATCTGCTGGGACAGACAGATGAGAGGGGATTCGAATGCACTGTGGCACCTGTCATGCATTTCTGATATTCAAACTGTAGAGCAGACTCTTGCAGGAAGTCAGTGGGGAATCCTGAAGGAAGGAAGGAGGGTCGCAGGTGTGCTGCTGTGCTGGTGAAGTCAGGGGAGGGGGCCGTGCTGCCTGAATGCCCTTGAGGTTCGCCTTGTAGCTTCTGGAGAACCCGCCCGGGTGCTTCCTAGGCTTTTAGGAACGAACGGGAAACCCCAGAGGAAGGAAGAGGCTGCCCGCCATAACATAATGACAGTTGCTGGTGGAGTGCTTTGATTTCTAGCAGACAAGCTCTCAGCTAGGAACAGGGGCATGGTTGACTCACGCCAGGATAAAGCTAATTTAAAGGACCCCAAAAGAGGACTTTATGGGCATGCACACACACACATGCACGCACGTACGCACGAACGCACGCATGCACCCACACACAGCACGTTCTGTGGCGAGGCTGCTGGGGCCCACTGAGGCTCTGGGGCCAGGGGAGGTGCACTCTGCCTCCCTGAAGGACATCCTACATTCACTGCTCGGGCATTTCACTCCGTTCACCACTCTTCGGCTCAGTGAGAGCTCGCAGCCCTGGAAGGGCAGGCAGAGCACAGGCCACGGGGAGAGGGGAGCAGGGAGGGAGTTAGCAGAGCTCCTCGCTCTCCCAGGTCTGCCTCCTCCACACACGCCCTTCTGCCCAGGGCCAGGAGAAAAGGGGGTGACACCTTCCCCTCCCTGTCCCTGGCCCATGTCACCTCCCAGCACATCACTCCCTGCACTGCCCCGGCTCATGACAGACAGTGTGGCCTTTCTACTCTGGAAAATGAGAATCCTCAGAAGACGGCAGGAATGGACGTAGTAAACGATGGAAATTACTGGGTATCGGGAGAGAGGATGCCCCGAAAGAGAAGATTGGGGAGGAGCTGATGGGGTGGAATCGCCTGAGGTTCTACAATGACAGGAAATTTGCTTATTTCCTGTGGCTTCTGCTCCAAATAAGAGTTTTGTTTCTCACACGGTGCAGTGTGCCTTGTAGCTCAGTGTTCCTCATGGGGACCCCCAGGGGGTGGTCCAGAGGTCCCATGGGCACGATGGAGGGAAGTTGGGATACTGGCACCCGAACCTAGGAGAAGCAGGAAGAAAACAGAGACTGTCATGGACCCAAGTGTTCTCCCCAGTTCACATGTTGAAGTGTAACCCCGATGTGATGGCTGTTATGTGCTAGAGTGGGGCCTTTGGGGGGTGATTAGGTCACGAGGGTGGGGCCCTCGTGAACAGGATTTCCTTTAGAAGAAGAGGCGGAGGGTGCCCTTGACCCTTCCACCATGTGAGGGCACAAGGAGAAGCCAGCCGTCTGCAGCCTGACCTCGCTGGCACCTTGACTTTGGACTTGCAGCCTCCAGGACTGTCGTCTCCTCTGAATGCCAGTTCCAGGAGGGCAGGCCTTCCGTCTGGCCTGCTGCTGTCCTCCTAGCACCCAGGACAGCGCCTTGCTCTTCGCACTCAGTAGTTATGACTGAATATGTTGACACTTCTCACTGACCCTCTCACTCCCCCAAAAGTATCACTCTAGGGAGAGGCACACAAACGTGGTTCACACCCTTTCTCTTTCTTCGGAATGATCATCTTTGGACTGAAATCGGCCTGGAAGGAATTGATGAGGATAAAATGCTTAAGGACTGAAATGAGAACCCCAGAGTGGAAAGTCTTTCTCAGCTTGTGGACTAACAACCCTCCCCTTAACCTACAATAGTGGCCACGCCCACAGATGGAAGTTACCAGTCTGCTGCCGACCGGCAGCCCGCACATGATCATACGGTCCCCAGGACACCAGTAGATCGTATGCAAATACCGTTTGCATATTCATCAAGCTACCAAATGGACAGTGTAAGCTGCTTTAATTATCTTAAGAAGCAGCAGCCGCCTCTGGCACACGCACTCGGCTGCCTCTGCTAGCAGCCGACCTGGAAATTATTTCAGAAGGCAGACATTAAAGAGGAGTGGGATCTCTTCTGTTCTGCCCTCTGCTCAGCAATTAGAAGTTGCCAGGCTGATTCTGGACTTTCATTTCTGACTCATACTTTTAGACTTGGACATATTTCAGCTATAAAATTAATGAGTGTGACTCCTGAGGTAAAAATAATGAACAAGCTAAATTGCATTTTATGAAAATACAAAAATCCCATGAAGCATTCCCAAAGAAGTTATGTTGGTTTAATGATTAAGCAATAGGGAACATGGAATAAGAATTTGATTCAGGTAATTGACCTTATTTTTTTTGCATTTTGTGCTTAGAGTTAGGGAGTCACTTTTCTCCCAGGGATATCAATGGCATTAATAAATAAATTGTTGTTTATACAAGCTCTGGGCTTTTAGAGGCCAGTATATAATTTTTTCATTCATAAAATGAGTGGGTTTTGTTAACCTAACCTGAGGTTAGATAATCCTCATTTGAGGATGAATGCATGTATGTGTATGTGTATATGTGTGTGTGTGTGTGTGTATATATATTCATATTCCCATTGCTTTTCAGAGTAATTATTGACAAGAAATTTAAAGCTGCTATTATAACCACGTTCAAGGATTTAGAGGGAAAAGAAGTAGAGGCAAGCTGATGTGGCTCAGTGGTTGAGCATTGATCTATGAATTAGGAGATCACCATTTCATTCCTGGTCAGGGCACATGACTAGGTTGTGGGCTTAATCTCCAATAGGGGCACGCAGGAGCAGCTGATCAATGAGAGAGTCTTAGAAACATTAACAATGAGAGAGAATCATTGGTTGACTGCCTCCTGCCTATTCCCCACTGGGGATCAAGCATGTGCCCTGATTGGGAATCGAACTGTGACCTCCTGGTTCATAGGTTGACATTCAACCACTGAGTCATACTGGCTGGGGTTATGCTTTCATTTAAAAGTATCTAATATGAAAAATTCACTGGATAGGCTTAAAAAATATTGGAAATAGCAGAAGCAAGGGTGGTGAACTTGAAGGACCAACAGACATCCTACAGAAGTAAAGATTGAAATAATAAACAGGCCTCAGTAACTTAAGGGATAATAAATTTCCCCAAATTTGGTGAAAGACAGATCAACTTATAGGTCCTAGAAAATCAGCAAACCTTAACCTGAATAAATACAGAGAGAACTAGATCTAGGAATACAATAATCAAATTGCTGAAAACCAGTGGTAAAGAGAAAATCTTCAAAGAATCCAGGGGAAAAAGGACATTACATAGAAAATTCCCATAAGAATTACTGCTGACCTTCAAGGAAGGCCAGAGGCAATGAATGGCATCTTTAAAGAGCCGAAAGGAAAATAACTGTCAACCAAGACTTCTATGTCCAGTTAAACTAGTCTTCAAACATGAAAGTGAAACAAGGAAATGACCCAGTTGGAGAGCTGGCTCTTTCTTTAGGGGGGAAAAGTCCTAGAAATGATAAAATTGAGTAAAATGTAAAAACTACATATTTATTTTTTCTCATTTCACCAAAAGACAACAGACAAAAGTAAATTGATAAGGTTATATTGTGGGTTTTATTTTATATATATTATTCTATATAATAAAACCCTAATATGCAAGTCAGCTGAATGGTGGAACCACCGGTTGCTGTGATGCGCCCTGACCACCAGGGGGCAGATACTCAATACAGGAGCTCAGTATCACCTCACTGGTTGCCCTGCAAATTGGTCTTGATAGCAGGCCAGGGATCCTACACATGCATGAATTTTGTGCACTGGATCTTTAGTATATATATCAAAATAGCACAAAAGAGGGAGATAATATAATTACATTGTTGCAAGTTTCTTATGTTTTTGGATAGGTGCACCATGCTAACTATAAGTAGCCCATGATATATATGCATATTATAAACATTAGATTGAAAAGGATGAAAGAATACTAAAAACTTCAGTTAAGAAGGCAGGAAAGGAATGAAAAACAGCAAATAGAAAACCGGTACGAGCAACAACGTGAAGCTCAAAACTCGAGTTAGTGAAAAAGCCAAGCACTGAAAAATACATGTTGCATTGATTTTTAGCAATAAAAAGTTCATGACCAGGCAAAACTGTGGTGATAGAAATCAGAGCAGTACTTGTGTATGAGGGATGGGGCCTAGTGCCCTGGTCGGCAAACTGCTGCTCGAGAGCCACATGTGGCTCTTTGGCCCTTTGAGGGTGGCTCTTCCACAAAGAATCCAGGGGAAGCCTGGGCGAGTCTATGTTGAAGAAGTGGCGTTAGAAGAAGTTTAAGTTTTAAAAATGTGGCTCTCCAAAGAAATTTCAATTGTGCTGTTGATATTTGGCTCTGTGGACTAATGAGTTTGCCGACCACTGGCCTACGAAGAGAGAAATTTCTGGAGTGGTGGAAATTTACACTTCCATGGAGGCTGTGGATTAACTGGGAGCATACCTTTATAAGAATCACACAATTGTACGCTTAACATTTATGCATTTCTCTGTAAATTTTACATCCACTTTTTAAAATCAAATCAAAACTCTCTTGCGGGGCCTGCGACTGTGAACTTGATCAGCAGAGGGCGCTCCGAGCTCACCAAACACGTTTTAGGAATGCAAATCAGACAAGCTGTGGGCCTCGGTCTCCAACGCAGCTAGCTCACCCTGGACACCCCATCTTCCCCGACCAGGGCACCCCATCTCCCTCAACCCGGGCAGTCCATCTCCCTCAACCCGGGAGTGCGTGTTGCCTGGCCATGCGCTGCTTTTGGGCTGATGAGCAGCGCGCAGATAACGGCGACGCTGTTTCCCGCCACTTCTCCCGGGGAGTGCGGATGCGGGTGGGACCTGGCGTGGGCGGCCTGGAGGTGTACCTGCCCTCCTCCCCCTTGAACCCCAGGTCTCTTGATATGATCGCTTTTCCATTGGAAGTAGGAGCGGAAAGGAAACTTCCGCACAGACCTGGGCATCTTCATTTTGCCCCCCTGTCCTCGCTTTGGTGACTGAGATTCCCACGCGAGGGCTGCGGAGGGCGGGAGGGCGGGTGGATGGCGGCGCGAGGGGGGCAGCGTGTGTGTGTGTGTGTGTGTGTGTGTGTGTTTGGGGGGCGTTGCCCGGGCTCCAGGCTCCAGCACCCCGGGATGCAGTCTTCCTGCCCCTCCTGGCACAGAAGGAAGCCGGGGACAGGAAGGCACCCAACACCCTCTGCGCCCTCCCTCGCCCGCCCCCGGGCCGGGTCTCCGGGCGCCCAGATGCCGGTGCACCCCACGTGGTCCCCACCCGGGCCGGCCCTCCGGAGGCGCCGGCGGTGTTAATGGAAGGTCACCCCAGCTGCCCCGCGGCTCCGGGGATGGAAAATGACGCCCCGGGGCGGCCACGTGCGGAGCGGCCGGGCTGCTCCCCGCGCTCCGGGCGCCGCGCCTCGGGGTGGAGGGAGGGGGTCCGCGAAGGGGCGATGCCCGGCGCTCCGGGACCCCGCGAGCCCCCGGGAAGCCGTGGAAGGACGGCTGCCGGAGGCCCGCCCGGCCAGGCGAGGCCGAGTCCAGCTCGCACACGCCCCTCCCCGGGCCCGCGCGGCTGCAGCAGCGCGGCGCTGCCTCAGTTTCCCCGCCCGCGCTGCCTCCTCGGTCCTGGGCTCGCCTGCCCCGGCGGCGCCGGGCGCCCGGGCACCTCGCAGACAGCGGCCGGGCGGGTGGGGCCCCGGCCTCGGGCCCTCGGGCTGGGCGGGTGCCCTCGGGAAGGGCCTGATGCCGGCGGGGGGTCGGGGTCTGCAGGGGAGGGTCCGGGAGAACAAAGGGCGGGGGGGTGGGGACCGGTGTGTGACAGCCCCGCTCCCCGGCCTCCCAGGCAGAGCGCCCGCAGCCTCCCCGGGGAGAGAGGGAACTGGGGGCGGGGGCGGCGCGGGCGCATTTGGGTGCAGCCCCCCGGCCCCGGCGCGCGCGGCGGGTCCATCGAGCCCCGGACGCAGCGGCTCGCCGGCACCTTCCCCGCCGGGAGCCTGGAGCCGGGAGCCGGGTTCACGCCCCCTCCTCCCCTATCTCCCCCCCGGCCCCGCCGGCTCCGGCCTCCGGCCTAACGTGGAGCCGGGCCGGGCGCCGGGTCCCCGCCCCGCGCTGCGCCCGGAGCCCCGAGCGCGGAGCCCGGAGCGCGGCCGCCGGCGCCGGGAGCCCGCGGCCGCCCCTCCCGCCCGCCCGGCCCGGCCTCCGCGGCTGTCAGCGGCGGCGGCGCATATTGGCTCCGGCGCCCAGGCTCCTCCCCGCGCCGCATCCTTATATTTTGGGGGAATTTCTGGGAACTCAGTCACACCGAGCGGCGGCGGCGCGCGCCCGCACCGGCTCCCCGCGGGGGCTCGCCCAGTTCGGCGGCGGCGGCGGCGGCGGCGGCCACGTGCCCGGCCGGAGGCTCCGCTCCCGGCGGCCGCGGGGACCCCGGGGCTCCGGGTCCGAGGCGGCGGCGGCGGCGGCGGCGGAGGCCGTGTGGCCAGAGCCGGAGCGGGATGCGGGGGAGCCGCGTGTGAAGAAAGGACCCGCCTGCAGACCGGCGCGATCGCCCCCGGGCCCGTCTGCCCTGACGCCCCCTCCCCGCCCCCATCGGGGCCTGGACTCGGGGACCGGAGGACGGCCCCCCGGCCCCGCCCCGGGGACCCTCCGGGCCCAGGACGGCGTGGATGTAGCCGCGGCCCGCGCGCCTCCTCCGGAGCAGCCACCATGCACTCGGTCGCCGGGAATAAAGAGCGGCTCGCCGTGTCCTCCCGGGGCAAGAAATACGCGGTGAGTGGGGACGGGGCGGCCGGGGTCCCCCTTTCCCGGAGCCGGGGTCCCCCTACCCGGGAGCGGCTCCGGCTCCGGGTCCGAGGGCCGCCGCCGGGTGCTTGCGCGGGGGAGGCGGGTCTGTCGCGGGGACCCTCAGCCCTCGCTCCCCCTGCCCCTGCCCCTGCCCCGCACCCTCCAACTTCCGCGGCATTCCTGCACGGAAACGGGGGGCCGAGCCGCGCGGGAGGCTTTCCACGCCTTCCCCGCGGCTCCTCGGGGTCCTCTCCAGGCGCCTGCAGGCTCCAGGCTCCGGAGGCTGCGCCCCGAATGCATGAATGAATGAACGAATGAATGAACGAATGAATGAATGAGGTCGCGGCCCCCGCCCCCTCCGGATAGCGGCTCCCCGGATCCTGAGCCCGGGCTCTTGCTGGGGGGGGAGGAGGGGTCGGGGTGTTGTCGGGTCCAAAAGCGCCGAGCTCTGAGTCTCGGGGTCCCCCCTCTGCAGGAACGGCGGAGGCCCCCTCCCCACCCCCCGCAGCGAGCCCATTCCCCCGCCGCCCGCGCCCGGGGGCGGCGCTGGGAGCCCCGGGCGGGGGGACCCCCTTAGGCGCGCGGAGGCCGCGGGGTGACCGCGGGGCGCGGTCCCGGGGGCCGGGGGAGACTCGGTACGGGGGCCGAAGGGAGCTCGGTCCCGGGGGGCGGTCTTGAGGGACTCGGTCTCGGAGGGCGTGGGGGGCTCGGTCCCGGGGTTTTGGGGGGCTCGGTCCGGGGGGCGGGGGCTCGGTCCGGGGGGGCTTGGCCCGCGGGGCCTCCGTCCGGGAGGGCTCGGAGGCTCTGTCCCGGGTTTGGGTGGGCTCGGTCCGGGGGGCGGAGGCTCGGTCCGGGGGGGGGGGCTCGGTCCCGGGTTTGAGTGGGTTTGGTCCGGGGGGGGCTCGGTCCCGGGTTTGGGTGGGCTCTGTCCGGGGGGGCTCGGTCCCGGGGTTTGGGGGGGGCTCGGTCCCGGGGGCGGGAGGCTCGGTCCGGGGGGGCTCGGTCCCGGGATTTGGGGGGCTCGGTCCCTGGGGGCGGGGTCTCGGGCCCGGTTGGGGCCCTCTGACCGGCCTGTCTCCCGCAGGTGGAGGAGGCCTGCTCGCCGCCCCGGGCCGCGCTGAGCGCGGAGACCTGGTACCGCCGCGCCTACGAGGAGTCGCGCGCGGGCGGCCGGCCGCCCCCCGAGGGCGCGGGCTCGGCGCTCGGCTCGTCGGGGACGCCGTCCCCGGGCTCCGGCACCTCGTCGCCCGGCTCCTTCGCCGGCTCCCCGGGCCCCGCCTCCCCGGGCATCGGCACCAGCTCGCCGGGCTCCCTGGGCGGCTCGCCCGGCTTCGGCACCGGCTCCCCGGGCTCCGGCAGCGGCGGCGGCTCGTCCCCGGGCTCGGACCGCGGCGTCTGGTGCGAGAACTGCCACGCCCGCCTGGCGGCGCTCAAGAGGCAGGCGCTGCAGCTGCTGCTCCCCGGGCCCGGGCCGGGCGCCGGCAAGGTGAGCGCGGGGCGGGCGGGGCGGGGGGCCGAACCCCGAACCCCGCACCCCGCACCCGGCGCCGGCCCTCCCTCCGCGGCCACTGCGCGCCGGGCCGCGGCCGAGGAGCCTGGCGGCGGGGGTGGGGGTGGGGGTGGGGGAGGGGGAGGGGGTGGGGGCGGGGGCAGTCTCGGACCCGGGGCCGCCGTACCGGTGGGGCAGACGCGGGCCGGTGTCGGGGCGACCCCGCCTGTCTCTCCCGTTCGTACCTCGTGGGGCGCGCAGGCTTCTAACGGTTTGGGGTCTCACTGCCCACGGGGGTGGGGGGCTGGGTGGGGGTCAGGTGACTTGTCCTGTGCCCCCCACTGTGGGGAGTCCCTTTGTGATCCCCGCACCTGCCCGCCGTCCTGCTGGACCTGCGCGCCCCGCAAACCTTTGTTGGGGGTTTGGGGGCGCAGGCGGGGGACACTCCCGTGTGCGCTCCGGGGTCTTCCCTTCCGGGGCTGCACCGGGGCTGCCGGCCTTCTTCCAGGTGTTTCTCCCCACCCCCACCCCTCTCACCCCCCACCCTTCCCCCTCACTTCACCCCACCCCTCCCACCCACCCCACCCCACCCAAACCCACCCCTCCCCACCCCACCTCTCTCACCTCCCCACCCTTCCCCCCACTTCACCCCACCTCTCCCACCCACCCCATCCCAACCAAACCCACCCCTCCCCACCCCTCTCACCCCTCTACCCTTCCCCCCCCACTTCACCCCACCCGCCATCCTCCGCAGAAAAGCAAGCGCGGTCCTTCCTCCCTCCCAGAACCACACAAACCCAGGCAGCAGGTCACAAAGGCCAGCATCCCCCCAACATGCACGCCGTCTGGGGGTGCAGGGGGAGAGCACCCCGAGCACCGCCACCCCCTTGGAACACAATGCGATCTCCTCTGCCCGGTGGGTCCCGGGTCCGAGCGCTCCCCAAGGACAATATTGACTCGGGTGCTTCAAAGCGCGCTTATCGGGGCTAAAACATCAGGAACACGGCGGTGCTGACAGGGTTTGCTCAGTGGACGTTTTGGTGACTTGAAACACCGGCTCTGTTTGCCTCCCCTGCTTATCCAAACGCACACACTGAGGGTGCAAACACCACACCCCACCGCGGGCTGTAAAAGCCTAAGCAGGGACCGCCACCGCCCAGAGGACCGGGTTTATGATAATTAACCCGCGGGCTGTTGTCCGTATGCCATGGGGGCAGTTTGGTAAGAAAACCCCCAGAATAGATAAACCTCAGGGATGCTGAGGCTTCCTTCGCCCCGTCACGTTCACGCCGTTTCTCCGCTCACAGATGTGTTTAATTAAGCTCTTGCGATCACGTATCGATGCCCTTTGATCTCCTGGGCATTCAGGCGCCGGGGTAAGCCCACCGTGACATAGCAGGGGCCCCCGGGCCTCGTCCGCGTGGAGCGTGTATCCTAACCGAGGACGTACAGACACGACCCACAACACGCACATCTCCTAACGCACTCTTCTGCCAAGACACGTGTGGGGCGCGGTGAACGCGTACAGATAACCAGCACAGACCGTGGGATCGCTCTGGGAGAACCTTGGCTCTCAAATACCGTGTTTTCCCGAAAATAAGACATCCTCCGAAAATAAGACCTACTTACAGGTTTCCTTCTGAGTGAAATATAAGGCATCCCCCCGAATATAAGGCCCCCCCCAGGCTAAACATGAGAGATTTGGTCCACTGATTCTGAAAGAAATGGAGTCACAAGAAATTCACCAGGAAATTCAGGAATTGGATTGTTATGATGATGTTCCAGAAGATGGTGACATGATTGTCATTGAATAAACGAGTAAATTCTTGATACTGTAGGATTCACAGTTTGTCTGGTTTGTGTTGACAACTACCGTACTACCGTACCGTATACAGGTAATACATCTCCTTTATTTTCATTTAACAATAAATGTGTGCCGTATTCTTCTTCATGGAAAAATAAGACATCCCCTGAAAATAAGACCTAGCGCATCTTATTAATGAGCAAAAATTAATATAAGACACTGTCTTATTTTCGGGGAAACAGGGTAGATAACATCTCCTATTTGGAAAGCCTACTAAGTTGCAGTCTTCCAGGTCATCATTCTAGAACATTCTTGAGGATGCATTTTTTAAAATCTTTATTGTTGAAAATATTACATAGGTCCTCCTCTCTGCCTCCCCCCTATTAACTTCTTCCAGCCTATGCCCATCTCCCCCCCCCCCCCGGGTCCCCCCGCCCTTGTCCGTGCCCCTGGGTGAGGCATGTGTGCACACAAGTTCACTGGTGGATCTTCCTGGCCCCCCTCCCCTGTCTCCCCTCTGAGCCTGCTCCTGCGACTGTAGGACTCACTCCTATAATAGCGTCATGCTTGAGTGCTCTTGTGTGTGCAGAGGGAAATCAAAATACACCCCGCTCACTCACATGGAGGGAGGGGGGGAGGGAAATCGCTGGGAAGAAGAAACAGCTGCTGGGGCCTGGATCCCTCCATCGTGTTCTGTGGAGTCACCTGACGCAGGAGCGCTCTGGTTTGGCTGAGTTAGAAACATCGATGAGAGAGAAACATCGACCAGCTGCCTCCTGCACACCCCCCTACTGGGATTGTGCCCGCAGCCAAGGCACATGCCCTTGACCGGAATCGAACCCGGGACCTCTTAGTCCGCAGGCCGACGCTCTATCCACTGAGCCACACTGGTTTCGGCAGATTTGGTACAATTTTCATCGCACCTTGAAGTTTGCAACCTTCTTCTCTCGAGCCTTCTCTGGAGGCCCATGTAACTCGGAGACCAGACCTCCGCCCCCCCCCCCCCCCCCAAAGCTGGGTTGATGAGCAAACGGGACCCTGGCAGCCCTCAGGCGCGGAGGAGCTGAGTTCATGAGAACACGCGTGTCGTTGTGGCTGCAGCGCGTGGCTCGGCCTCCAGAGCGCGCGTCTGGAAGATACAGGCCTGCTGTGGAGGGGCGATTAGCAGAAACCGTCTTTGTAATTGGCCTAAGATGCTCAGCTGTGTTTGGGGGAACATTTTTCTCGTAAGTAGAGTATTACGTTCTAGGGCCAGGCGTCCTCAAACTTTTTAAAGTGGGGGCCAGATCACGGTCCCTCAGAGAGCTGGAGGGCCGGACTATATGAACTACTAATTCCTACTGTAACACCTCGGCTGCGCTCACTGCCCAAAAAACCTGGCGGGCCGGATCAGACTCCTCTGCGGGCCGCATGTGGCCCGCGGGCCGTAGTTTGAAGACCCCTGTGACTAGGCGGCGGTGGTAGGAGTCTCCGGGGCAGGCCGGACAGCCCTTCCAGAGCCTTGTTATTTCGGGTGGTTTGGGGTTAGGTCTTTCTCCAGCCCAGGTGACCTTGTGACACTGAGTCAGGCGGTTTTCCTGGGTGTGTTTCACGTTCCCACGGACACACTAAGGAAGAAAAGGACTCACAGTTAGAATGTCTAGAAAATTACTTTAGATAAGGTTAGAAAGGTGCTCCCAGCTGAAACCAGTTTGGCTCAGTGGATAGAGTGTCGGCCTGCGGACTGAAGGGTCCCGGGTTCGATTCCGGTCAAGGGCATGTACCTTGGTTGCGGATAAGTCCTCAGTGGGGCGCGTGCAAGAGGCAGCTGATCGATGACTCTCTCTCATCGATGTTTCTAGCTCTCTATCTCTCTCCCTTCCTCTCTTTAAATATTTAAAAAAAATGAAAGAAAGGTGCTCCCATGCTTCAGAGACTGTTAGGCAGGATTCTGGTTGGTCTGTTTATGTCTCATGGAACGTAAGGTCTTTCTTACAAAACATCTGCTTTCAGTCTCATTCCCAATTGTCACACCGGCATACGGTCTCTCGTGCTCGGAGCCCCGGTAGGTATCAGGCTCTGCTGAGTCCCCCCAGTTGTGTCGCTTAGGACAGTTGGTTAAGAAGCTCAGGTGAGCTCAGGCTGGCACGGCTCCGCGGTTGAACATCAACCCATGAACCAGGAGGTCCGGGTTCGATTCCCGGTCAGGGCACATGCCCGGGCTGTGGGCTCGATCTCCAGGGGGCATGCAGGAGGCAGCCGATCCATGATCTCTCTCTCATCATGGATATTTCTATCTTCTCCTCCTTCTCCCTTCCTCTCTGAAATCAATAAACATATATTAAAAAAAAAAGATGGTGAGATGAAGTGCTGGTGGGCCCATGCAGGGGGCCTGGCTGGCCTCGTAGCCAGGTGACCACTCCATGGATGGGGGTGCTGTTAATGGGGGCAGGCAATGGAGGCGGGGGGAGACCCAGATTTGGGGGGAGCTCAGAGCTAATGGATTTGGTGCTGTGCGTTGAGGTTGAGGCAGAGCTAGGAAGACACAGACTCCGGGATGTAGACGGTGACACTGAGAGCTCACATACCCTTAGGAATGCCCCGGTATAAGGCAGCTGGCATTTCAGACGGCAGCTTACCTGGCCGGGCCGGGCCGGGGCCTGGTTGGCGGGAGCCTGTAGAACACTCGGGCTGGTTTCCACCATCTCGGCCGGTGGAAAAGGACTTCCCGGGTAGCACCGTTCTCCTCCGGCACTGGGAAGTGGAAGCGGCGAGAAAAAAAAAACAAAGGAATGTGATTTGCAAAGTGTTGGGATTTTAAGTCAAACAGCCCTCTTCCCCGCGGCCGCGTTTCCATGTGTAAATGTAAAACCGTTTCGTCTCCCCTGGCAAGCGCGCCCTTCCTGTTTGAGACACAGCCGGGGCGCCGCGCCAGGAACGGGGGCCAAGGCGCGGGCCTCCGTTCTGGGCGATTCCAGGATCACTCCATTCTGATACCGACCTGCCGCCGATGGCCCTGCGAAACCTCAGCCCGCAGGAATTCCCCGGAGCCGCAGGAACGCCCCAGCCTGGCCAGAGGTTATCAGACATCTGTGCATTTCCATATCAATAAAAGAAAATCTCCTTTTATGTATATATAAAAAAAAAGGGTCCAGGAAGACATTCCTATCTGATTTGTTCTCAGGCACAGACTCCGGGGCCGTGGCTGCCCCAGAAATACCAGGCAGATTAGCCAGACACGCCGAGAAGGGTGGCCCCCCCGGGCCCCCGGGATGAAAGGCAGGAATGTGTCCCGGCTTTAAAAACGCCAAGCAGCGGCCTCGAAATAGCCGGGGCCCGGGTGCGTCTAGACGTGGGAGATCGCATCTCTACGTTTGCATTTTTTCCCCCCAGCTCCCAAACGGGGTGGATGGAAAAAGAACGCCCCTGAGCAGGTCCCCCCAGAAGCCACGGTCAGACGCCCTATAAATAGAACAGGCTGCCTTCTGAATAGCCACGAAGGACGAGAACATTCGAGCTGAAACCCGAGAACACGTGACTATTTTCGGGAAGGTTCCTTCGCGCCGTTTCCGTCTCAGAAGGGTTCGCGATCGAGGACCCGCGAGCAGAGACCATCGGGAACGGAAAGGTCCCGTGGCATCGATCGTTCAAAGAAAGATGTCTGGAACACCGGAGGGATGACAAGGGCATTCCTGGCCACGTGGCAGCGATCTGCTCCGTAAGGCTTTGCGAGCCTGGGCCGACGGCACCGCGTCCCACCGGACGTTTCGTTGTGCGCCAGCCGGGTCAGTTTTTATCAATATTATAGCGGCTCAATCCACTTTGGGAGGATCCCTGGCCCGTGGTAATGCCTCCCACGCTCGCCGCAGATAGGATGATTGCATTAGAAATGTGATTTTTTTTTTTTTTAAAGGGCCGAGGCCAGTCGTTTGTCAGCGTTTGGAGGGATGAAGTCAATAAAATTTAGGCAGCGTTACTGCTGCTCCTTGGCACGTCACAGATCGCGTTATTCATCAGCGCGTGGTGATGGTGGTGGTCATAGTGATGGTTATAAACGGCTCGAAGGTACTGCCCAGCTAGCTGCCTGCACCAGGCATTGGGGCTTATCTGCCTTCCAGTCCAGAGCGATCTCTCTCCCAGACACTGTTCTCTGCAGTTATGCTTTGCTGATCCTATCGCCTCGATTCCGACGGGAGCCAGCCCCGTGAGAAGTCTGGAAACAGAGGCCCCTCCCCCACCAGGAAGCATTTCCTGCAGCATCGCAGCGGGGAGCAGGCGGGCCCTGACCGCTGGCCGCAGAGCGCTGAGTGGTGCGGGGAGCTCTGAGAAGCTGGGGTGGAGAGAGTCGCTATTTTTATGCTGCTATCAGAGGCTCTGGGCAGAGTGAGCTTTCTGATAAGCAGAACTGTATCTAAATATATCCTACGTGTGACAGACGAGGTGGCTGCTAAGGGCCTTTTAGCCCAGCTTTTCCAGGGAATGGAGCTCAGGCCCAGTGTGTTACCAGCCGCCAGGAGTTCTCGGAAAAGTCTCACCTTCCCTACAGCCTGGCTCTCAAATCTCCGCTTAGTTCCTACACAGAAAGTGGCTTTATTTTTATTTTATTTATTTATTATTTTTTCCCCATTTTTTATTAAGGTATTATATGTGTACATATCTTTCCAGCCCCCCCCCCCCACCACACTCCCATACATGCCCTCCCTCCCCAGAGTTTTGCATCCATGGGTTATGCTTATATGCAGTCATACAAGTCCTTCGGTGGATCTCTGATCTCCCCCATACCTCCCTCCCCTCCCTGCTGTAATCTGACAGTCTGTTTGTTGCTTTACTGTCTCTATATCTATCTTTTCATTCATCAGTTTACAATGCTCTTTATCATCCATAAATGAGTGAGGTCACGTGGTGTTTTTCTTTCATTGACTGGCTTATTTCACTCAGCATGATGTTCTTCTATTCCATCCAGGCTGCTGCAAATGGTAAGAATTCCTTCTTTTTTATGGCAGCATAGTATTCCATTGTGTAGATGTGCCATAGTTTTTTGATCCAATCATCTGCTGACGGGCACCTAGGCTGTTTTCCAGATTCTAGCTATTGTAGATTGTGCTGCTATGAACATAGGGGTGCATATATCCTTTCTGATTGGTGTTTCTAGTTTCTTGGGATGTATTCCTAGGAGTGGGATTACTGGGTCAAATGGCAGTTCCATTTTCAGTTTCTTTAGGAAACTCCATACTGTCCTCCACAGAGGCTGCACCAGTCTGCATTCCCACCAGCAGTGCACGAGGGTTCCTTTTTCTCTCCGTCCTCACCAGCATTTGTCGTTTTTTTTTTTTTTTTTTTTTTTTTAATATATTTTATTGATTTTGTACAGAGAGGAAGGGAGAGAGATAGAGAGTTAGAAACATCGATGAGAGATAGACATCGATCAGCTGCCTCTTGCACACCCCCTACAGGGGATATGCCCGCAACCAAGGTACATGCCCTTGACCGGAATCGAACCCGGGACCCTTCAGTCCCCAAGCCGACGCTCTATCCATTGAGCCAAACACACTTGTCGTTCGTTGATGTGTTGATGTTGGCCATTCTGACAGGTGTGAGAGGGTACCGCATGGCCGTTTTGATTTGCATCTCTCAGTGGCTCTATTTTTAAAGCTCGAACTGCAAAGGCCACCTTCAAGGCCGCCTTGCTACCACAGCAGTGACTGATGCCAACATCCGGGCCTTCTTCGTCGAACCCAGTGGTCAGCAAACTGCGGCTCGCGAGCCACATGCAGCGTGAGCCGCGGTTTGCCGCCCTGTGGACGAATGAGTTTGCCGACCACTGGGACAGGGGCTCAATCACAAGGAACAACGACAGCCTGTAATGATTGGAATCGAGAGTCTAGGGCAGTGGTCAGCAAACTCGTTAGTCCACAGGGCGGCAAACCGCGCTCACACGCTGCATGCGGCTCGCGAGCCGCAGTTTGCCGACCGTGGATCTAACCGAGCGATGTCTGGGGTTGGTAATGGCTGATTCCGGATTTTTCCCTGAGCTGCTCCTGGGCCGTAATTCCGTCTTGTAATCAGCCTTCCCGTGAGCTTTCTTTAGCGCCGTGATCACCCCTTCCCCACGCCCCTCGCCCCCTAACGGGGGGTGTCAAGCGGCATCGAGTCTGATTTATTTTCTTTAAATATTTTATTGATTTTTTTTTTTTTTTTTTTTTTTTTTTTACAGAGAGGAAGCGACAGGGATAGAGAGTTAGAAACATCGATGAGAGAGAATCATCGACCAGCTGCCTCCTGCACACCCCCTACTGGGGATGTGCCCGCAACCAATGCACATGCCCTTGACCGGAATCGAACCCGGGACCTTTCAGTCCGTAGGCCAATGCTCTGTCCACTGAGCCAAACCTGTTTCGGCGAGTCTGATTTATTAACGATCAGAAACCACCACCACCACCACCACCACCAGCAGCAGCAGCAGCCAACACTGTTGAGCTACCTAACCAAATGTCATTCAGAAAACGGACTGTTGAATTCAGGCGAACAACTAGCACCCTCCATTGTTTAAGAAAAATAGTCAGCTCTAGCTGGTGTGGCTCAGTGGATGGAGCGTTGGCCTGTGGATCGAAGGGTCCCGGGTTCGATTCCGGTCAAGGGCACGTACCTTGGTTGCTGGGTCTTCCCTGGCCTGGGCCCTACTAGTCTGGGGTCGTGAAGAAGGCAACCAATCGATGTGTTTCTCTCACATCGATATTTCTCTCTGTCTACTCCTCTCTCTTCCACTCTCCCTAAAAATTAATGGAAAAATATTAGAAAGGAAAGAAAGAAGAACAGGCAGCTGCCTGGCTCAGTTGTGTGTCTTTCCCGGAGGAAGACGACTTGATCTTGGACCCGGCAGCTGAGGAAGTGGCCTTGTGTGCCCTCCCTCAGCTGTGAATATGAGCATCGCTTGTGGCTCATGGGCAGATGGGGGAGGAGAGAAAGGAGAGGAAGAACATGGCGGGAGGAGGAGGAGGAAGCAGGAGACAGGAGAAAGGAACGGAAGTAAAGGGGTGGGGTGGGAGGTTCATAGGCACTGGAGATTGTCTACAGTCCCAGATGTTTAGGTTAAAAGGGACTGTCCTGACCTAGCGGGTCTGGTTCAGTGGGTAGAGTGTCAGCCTGCGGACCAAAGGGTCCCGGGTTCGATTCCGGTCGAGGGCCCCGATCCTTGGCTCTGGTTGGGACCACGTGCAGAAGCAACCAAATGATGTGAGAGAGACACATGGATGTTTCTCTCTGTGTGTCTCTCCTCCTCCCTTCCACTCTCTCTAAAACTCAGTGGGTGAGGATTCATTGAAAAAAAAGAAAGAAAGAAAGAAAGAAAGAAAGAAAGAAAGAACCTTTTAGGTAAGATGAGGTGCAGAGGTCCCAGCACTGATTAGCACGCGGTCTTGGGCTGGTGCCTCCCTGGCTTGCACTTTCTTCCTTTCTTTTTTCTTTTTAAAAAAAATATATATTTTATTAATTTTTTACAGAGAGGAAGGGAGAGGGATAGAGAGTTAGAAACATCAATGAGAGCGAAACATCGATCAGCTGCTTCCTGCACACCCCTTACTGGGGATGTGTCCACAACCAAGGTACATGCCCTTGACCGGAATCGAACCTGGGACCGTTCAGTCCCCAGGCCGACGCTCTATCCACTGAGCCACACCGGTTTCAGCTACCTTGCACTTTCTTTCTCTTTAGTAACCACGAGGGTGGGAGGAGTGGTCTTCAAACTCCTTCTAGGCCTGTGTGCTGTCTCTGATTAACTTCAAGGCCACCTTCAAGGCCCCATTTGAGCCCCAGATTCCAGGGGGATGCCTCACAAAGTCCCAGGGGCCGAAGCAGGGCCGTGACGGCCAGGTCTGCAGGTCTCGGCCAGCGGGCATGTCCCCCGGTTGGGCATCCGGGTGCCGGACGAGGGTCCCAGTAGCACCCTCCTGGCTGAGGGTCTGTCTTTGGAATTTGGGCCCCGAATGGACTGACAGGATTCTTCCTGCTTCTTCCTATAGCTGTTTACTTTACAGTCCTCTGTTTGTAAGCAGAAGTCAACAAACAAAGAGACAATGGGGTTTAAAAAAAAAAGCAGTCTGGCAAGGAACGCTGGAGGAAGTGCATTGCCTTACCTCTCCGACAGCCTAAACTTAGCTTTACATTTTAAACAATGTGCTGCCCGTCCCGCGTGGCTCAGTGGTAGAGCATCGACCTGGGAACCAGGAGGTCACGGTTCGATTCCCGGTCGGCGGCTTGATCCCTAGTGTGGGGTGTGCAGGAGGCAGCCGATCCATGATTCTCTCTCATTGATGTTTCCATCTCTCTCTCCCTCTCCCTCTTTCTCTCTGAAATCAATAAAAAACATCTATATAAAAAAAATAAAAATAGCCAGCACCGGTTGGCTCAGTGGGAAGAGCGTTGGCCTGCAGACAGGGGCCCAGGTTCGATTCCGGTCAAGGGCATGTACCTTGGTTGGTTGCGGGCACATCCCCGGTGGGGGGTGTGCAGGAGGCAGCTGGTGAATGTTTCTCTCTCATCGATGTTTCTAACTCTCTATCCCTCTCCCTTCCTGTCTGTAAAAAAAAATCAATAAAATATATGTAAAAAAATAAAAAAAAGTAAAAAAATAAAAATGTGCCATACTCATTAGGACTTAGAAATAATTTGTGGGGAGCTCCTGTGGGTAGCAGTGCAGGAACACCAGACCTCCGAGCATTGTATTCCTCATTCCTAAAAAAAAAAAATTCTCCCTCTGAGTTTAACCCCCAAACCTCTTTAGCTCCCCTGTGATTCCTCCTTCCTCTTCCTCCTCCTCCCGGTGTCTGGATGGGGCCCTGATGGCTCAGACCGACAGTTACAGCTCCCTGGCCCATGACGTGGCTGTGAGAGAACCCTGTGGCTCTTGATGCCGTGGCCTGCGAACGAGGCAGCGAGGCCGATGAAGTTCTCACCGACTTTATTTTTCTTCATCCTCGGCCCAGGTGGCCTCTTAAGCTGCCTGCTTCCTGCGAGTGCTCCCCTCCCATGTCAGCGGCGGTAATTTATATTCATGTCTGAGTCTAAACACAACGCGGGGGCCCAGACGGGCTCCGAGCAGCAGGGACTCCGTTTATGGCCTCGTTTTCTTACTCTCCTTCTGTACTGGAGAAATAAAACAAGGTGAAAAATGTCAACCCTCCTCCCCAACGTTCCCTCTCTGAGACAGGCAGGTCCGCACCACAGACCCTGCCCTGCCTCCCCCGTATCTAACCCCCCCAATAAGGCTGTCTGAGCAAATGCTTCTCTATGCAGAGCTCGCTCTGACCCCATCCTCGCACCCGGATCTCCCCACTGACTTTCAGGGGTGCTCTCTGGCCAGCCACCCCGGCTTCTGGCCAAACCCCCCGTGCTCCGTGGATAAGGTGACCAGATTTTAACGTTGGTAAAGGGGGACACCGTTGACCGGAGCGGGGAGGGGGACACAGGCTGCAGGGCAGGCATGGAGAGAAGGGTGGGGCCGGCCCTTCACCTGGGCCTCACGGACAAGCAGGTGTTTCCCTGGACAGCAGGGCAGGGCGGCGGCTCCTGCAGACCCGCAGCTGTTGGGAGCCGGGCCTGGAGCACCTGCGGCCACGTGCACATGCGTGTGTCCGAGCACGTGAGCACGTGAGCACGTGCGTGTGCACCTGGCCCGGCCGCCGCCTCCCGGCCCAGCACTGCAGCCCGGAGACCAGCTGGGGAGGACAGTGAGGACGGCGAGGACAGCCTGCAGGGAGGCCACCAGCCAGACAGTAAGAGATGCTCTGATGGCTTAAAGGGGCAGCTCGCCTGTGAGACAGCCCCTGCGGCTGGAGCTTGTGTTTCCCTAGCCCAGTGGTCGGCAAACTCATTCGTCCACGGAGCCAGATACCAACAGCACAACGACTGACATGTCTCTGGAGAGCCAGACGTTTTAAACGTAAACTTCTTCTGACGCCACTTCTTCAGCACAGACTGGCCCAGGCCGTGGTGTTCTGTGGAAGAGCCACCCTCACGGGGCCAGAGAGCCGCCCGTGGCTCGCGAGCCGCAGTTTGCCGACCGCGGGCCTGGGAAATGCGGGGTGCCAGGTTCTCGGTTTCTAAGCCTGGTCTGCTGGGTGTGCACCTTGAACCTCGGGTGCTGGCGGTGGGAGGCGGCGGGGCGAGGGGATTTGAGTCTCTGAAAGCCCTGGGCGTCTGCCCTGCAGGCCTGAGCGCCTCGCTGGTTTTCCGCCGGAAGCAGGGGCAGGGCGTCCCGGGTCGCTGTGGACGTGGGGAAAGAGAGCAAACGGAGGAGCCGGTCCCAGGAGGTGTCCGCACCAGCCCTCGCCGATCAGGCTCGGTGGATAGAGCGTGGGCCCTCGGACTGAAGGGTCCTGGTTCGATTCCGGTCGAGGGCACGTACCTCGGTGGCAGGGTCCCCAGCCCGTCGACGGGTCTCTCTCACCTCGATGTTTCTCTCTGCCTCTGCCTCTCCCGTCCACGCTCTCCTGGGGTGTCAGCAGATCCCTGTCCGCGGGGGTGAGACGGTGTGGGGCCGGCTGGCTCTCTCCTGCTCTTCCCCCAGCCGGTGGGCGTGCAGAGCCTGAGAGCCGGCTGGGGTGCGGGAGAGGGATTCTCAGACCGCCCTGGCTCTCTCCGCAGCCAAGTTTCTCCTCTCTCTCTCTTCACACCCAGATTCAAACGCGTTTCCCCTTCAGATCGCTTCTGTGCTGGTTAACCTCTTCGCCCTGCCGTCCCCTCCCTCCTTTCTGGCCTCTTTCTAGTAGTTTCCGCTAATGGCCCGCTGGCTGACCCGGGCCTGGCTTTGTGGGGAGCGATTAGTGCTCACCCCGAGGCGGCCCCGCAGGCGGACACAGGGGCCAGGCCTTCTCAGGAGGCGGGTGGTTGATGAGCGCCGATGCCGACTGACGGCCCGGGCTCATGATGGTGTGAATTTTCAAGATGGTGTCACGGGAGCTCAGAGAACTTGGGAGAGGAACATGTGGCAGTAAAGGGGAAAAACAGACACCCAGCCTCGAGAACAGGAATGGTCCTTTTAGTACATTATAACCCCGGTGAAAAGGACACGGCTCTGTTCCGGAAAGAAACGTGTGTGTGTGTGTGTGTGTGTGTATGTATACATGTGTGTATGTGCATGAGTGCACGTGTGTATACACATGCACGTGTATATGCTTATATATATGTGTATACGTGTGTGCATGTGCACACGTGTCCGTATATTTGTATATGTGTTTGTATGTATATGTGTGCATGTTTGCGTGTCGCTCTGTGAACATGTGTATACATGTGTGTGCATATGTGTGTGTTTATGTGTATGTGTATGTGTATATATGTGAGTGTGTGTGAGTGTGTGTGTGTGTGTGTGTGTGTGTGTAGGTGGAGGTGGGTTGGTTGGAAGCATGGTGACAGTGGCCACAGGTTTGAAAGTGCTTTCTGGTTTTGCTTTCCTCTTGATTTTTTAAAAGATTGATTTCCCTGGGAAATGATGATTTCAGGGGAAATGTGAGACTTGTATTTTCCACTTCTCAGCTCTGTGAGACGGAGGGAGGGGACGGGACCCCTGAGCTGGGCGAGGAGGGGGCCTGGCCCGCCCGCCAGCTGCTGCTAATTCTGAGCATTTGTGTACCGGTCTTCGTGTGGACATGGTTTGTGTAGGCCACACTGTTGCCCAGAAAAGAATAAGAATGTAGCTCGGCTGGTGCGGCTCAGTGGTTGAGCGTTGACCTATGAACCCGGAGATCATGGTTCAACCCCTGGTCAGGGCACATGCCTGGTTGCTGGCTTGATCCCTAGTGGGGGGTGTGCAGGAGGCAGCTGCCCAGTGATTCTCTCTCTCATCATTGATGTTTCTATCTTCTTCTCCCTTCCTCTCTGAAATCAATAAATATATACTAAAACAAACAAACAAACAAAAAAAAATGGGAGGTTTTATTTATTTATTTTGCAATAGCTTTATTGAGACATGCCACAAAATTTGCCTGGCTTAAATGTACAAGTCAGCCGAAACAGGTTTGGCTCCGTGGATAGAGCGTCGGTCTGCGGACTGAAAGATCCCAGGTTCGATTCCCGTCAAGGGCATGTACCTTGGTTGCAGGCACATCCCCAGTGGGGAGTGTGCAGGAGGCAGCTGGTCCATGTTTCTCTCTCATCAATGTTTCTACTTCTCTATCCCTCTCCCTTCCTCTCTGTAAAAATAAAAAAATAAATAAAAAAAATAAAATACATTAAAAAAAATGTACAAGTCAGTGGGTTTTGTCTTATCTCCAGAATTTTGCAGCCAATTAGCATCATCTGATTTTAGAATACTTTGTCACTCCAGGAAGAAATGTGTGGCCATTAGGAGTCACCCCCCCCCCCCTGCACCCCTCCTCCCTCCCCTTCCCAGCCATGGGAAACCCCTAATCCACCTTCTGTGGCAGAGTTGCCTGCTCTGGACGTTCCACACGCACGGAGTGTGGCTTTGTGGCTGGCCTTTCACTCGAAGCCGTGTTTTTAAGGCTCACGGCGTGGGTCCGTGGGCAGCCTCTGTGCCTTTTCACTGGCAGGTGGCCTTGCGTGCGTTCTGTGGATACTGCGTGGCACGTGTCTGCTCCTCAGTGGCCGTCTGAGTGGGTTCGAAAATGCTGTTATGAACGTTTGTGTTACAGTCTTCGTGTGGGCATCAGCTTTTTTGTTTTGTGTTGTGAATCTTCACCCGAGGATGTTTTTCCATTGATTTTTATTTTTATTTATTTATTTAAAAAAATATATATTTTATTGATTTTTGTTTTTACAGAGAGGAAGGGAGAGGAATAGAGAGTTAGAACCATCGATCAGCTGCCTCCTGCACACCTCCCACTGGGGATGTGCCCACAACCAAGGCCCGTGCCCTTGACCGGAATCGAACCTGGGACCCTTCAATCCGCAGGCCGACGCTCTATCCACTGAGCCAAACCGGTTTCGGCTTTCCATTGATTTTTAGAGAGAGTGTAAAAGAGAGGAAAAGACCAAGAGAAACATTGATGTGAGAGAAACACATTGATTGGTTGCCTCCTGACCAGGACCCCAGGGCCAGAGAGAAGCGTGTACCTGAGGGAGTGTACACGCTCTGGACCGGAATCAAACCCGGGACCCTTCGGTCCACAGATCAATCAGTGCTCTGTCCGCTGAGCCAAACCGTCTAGGGCTGGACATAAGCTTCTTAAAAAATATCTTCATTGATTTCAAAGAGGAAGGGAGAGGGAGATAGAAACATTAACGACGAGAGAATCGTTAATGGGAATTGCACCATGACCTCCTGGTTCGTAGGTCGATGCTCCCTCACCCACTGAGCCACGCTGGCCTGGCTGCACATGAGCTTTCATTCCGTGGGTAGATACCGGCAGTGGGATTTTTCACGCGTTGAGAAATGTCCGCATCATTGTCTGAAGTGTCTGCCCCTGTCCGCTCCCACCAGCAGCGAGCGGGTGAGGACTCCTGGCCACGCCTGCTCGCCGGTGTGGCTGCTGTCCGTCTTTGGATTCTGAGCAGTGATACCGCATTGTGGATCTGACTTGCGTTTCACTGATGGCTAATGAGGCTGAGTGTCTTTTCATTGGCGTGTTGACCATTCCTGTGTTTCCTTTGGAGAAATTTTTAACCAAATCCTTTGTCTTTTTAAAATTGGGTTTTGTTGGTACAGAAAAGCTTTATTTTTTTTTAAATTTAAAAAAATAGTTGTTAATTACATTGACTGGGGTGACCTTGGTCAACATGAACAGATGGTTTCAGGTGTGGGTTTCTGTGTTATAAGATCTGTGTATGCACCATGTGTCCACACCCACATGTTCTCTGGATATAAGCCCCTTATCAGATACTGGTGGCCCGGTGCACAAAATTCGTGCACATTAAAAGGGGATTAGTTAGACAAAATAATTTATTGTAATATTGCCATTTGCCCTTTCTCTATAATAGAAGTGTCAGAGATGAAAGAAAATTAGTAAAATGTATATGAAAACCTCCCTCCTGTCAGAGTCTGGGGTGCACCACGGGACCCAGAGTCAAGTCCCCGCCCAACCACATGTACCTCAAAATCGCATGAGACCCAGACCTGGCTGGGCTCCCTCTTCCCCCCACATTGGGCTAGATCCAGACCCAGCCAGTCCCACCCTTGTCAAGCCCTGCCAGGCAGGGGGTGTCGCCTTAGGTCCCCTGGCCCAGACTGGCCTTGAGGTCCTCTATCAAGCCCCGCCAGGTGGGGGACACAGCCTGAGGGCCCCTGTCAAGCCCTGCCAGGTGGGAAAGTGCTGCCTCAGGCCCCCCGACCCAGCACTGGGCAGGGGCGTGGCCTGGGTTCCCTTGACCCAGCACTGGGAGTGCTCCTTGAGGTCCCCCGTCAAGCCCTGCTGGTCAGGGGCACCCAGCTAGGCAGGAGGGTGCACCTGAGGTCCCCCTGCCTGGTGCTGGGGTGGGGGGAGCAGCCTGTGCTCCTCTAGCCCAGCATCAGGACGGGAAGTGCGTGTTGAGGTTCCCTGTCAAGCTCTGCCGGGTCGGGGGCATGGTCTCAGGTCCCCTGGCTGGCACATTGGCGGGATGTGTGGCCTGAGGTCCCTGTCAAGCCCCAGGGGGGCAGGGGAGGGCATAGCTCCGGGCCCTGCTGATTGCTCGTTAAGGCTCCTTCTGGGAACTTGGCCTCACTGTGGGTACTGCCATCTTTGTGATGGAGTGATGGTCAATTAGCATATTCTCTCTTTATTAGATTGGATGGGAGTGGCCAGTGTTTTCCCTAATCTGTGAGTTATGTTTTCACTTTCTTGACGATGTCATTTGAAAAAAAAGTTTTATTTTTGGTGAAGTCTAACTTGTTAATTTTTCTTTTATCGCTTTTATCTAAGAAATCGCTTTGCTTTTTGCACCGTATCTAAGAAATCGCCGCCCAACCCAAGGCCATGAAGATTGATTATTACCTTTTCTCCTAAGGGTTTCACGGTGTCATCTCCGACTTAAGTCTGAGACCCTTTTTTGAGCTCTGATCACTCACTTCTCCTGTAGGAACACCTTGGCCCAGACACATTCAGGTTTCAACAAGATAGATTTGGAATGCCATTGGACTTCCTTTTCTGCTCTTTATTTATTTTTTAAATACATTTTACTGATTTCCTACAGAGGAAGAGAGAGGGACAGAGAGTTAGAAACATTGATGCAAGAGAAACATTGATCAGCTGCCTCCTGCATCCCCCCCACCGGGGATGTGCCCGCAACCAAGGTACTTGCCCTTGACCGGAATCGAACCTGGGACCCTTGAGTCCGCAGACCGATGCTCTATCCACTTAGCCAAACCGGTTAGGGCTGCTCTTTATTTTTTTAACAAAACACACAGAGTGGCCATTAAAGCTGGGCAGAGTCAGGGTGCCAGAGATGGACGTGAGAGCTGGCCCTCGACAGACCTCTCCCGTCGGCGGCGGGGGGAGCTGTCACGGGCAGCGCGGAGGCGGGAGACGGACTCCAGGCCTTTGGCGTGAAGCACGGGAAAGCCTGGCCTCTTGACCGGCATCGGAGGTGACAGAGCCGGCGAGCATCGAGGGGGGCCGGGCGGCGGGCACAATTGAGCCATTGTGGCTCCGGGGCAGCCCGCCAAGCGAGCTGTCGGAGGTTGACTGCGTGCTGTCACGTCCTTATCTGATAGAGCTGTCTCTCCGTTCCTGCTCCTGGGGTTCCAGGCCCCACCTCTCCGCCTCCTGCACCAGGCGAAGGAGCCTTCTCTGTCTGTGTGTGTTTAATCCTCGCCCGAGGGCAGGTTCCCGGTGATTGTTAGAGTGGAAGAGGGAGGGAGAACACACAATACCCCGACAGTGAGAGAGATATCGATGTGAGAGAGACACATCGACTGGTTGCCTCCTGCACGCGTCCCAACCAGGTACATGCCCTTGACCAGAATCGAACCTGGGACCCTTCGGTCCTCAGGCCGACGCTCTATCCACTGAGCCACACCACCAGGGCCATAGGAGCTTTCGTAAGCTCCCCTCTGGTTTTCCTCCCAAGCCCCCCAAGGATCGGGGGGGAAGCAGGGGCAGGAGAGATGCTGGGCTTAGTTTTTACCCCAAACCAAGACTCGTAACTCAAGCTGGAAGTTGCTAGATGCAGTGACCTCATAGGATGTTGTTCCCTCTCGAGGCACAACTGCAAAAGCAAATGGAGTGGTCGCCCGTCAGGGTGAACTTGAATACTTTTGTAACGTGAGCTCCAGGCCGGGTCTCCCATCGCTGCGGGCGCCTGGCCAGAAACAGCTCAGCTCCACAGCGGACGGAGTGATAATGGAGAGGGATTGCGGCTTGGCCTCGGGTGCTGCTGATCTTGGCATTTGTCCATACACACGTGACTCATCGTGTGCACACACAATACCCCGACAGTGTGTGCACGGACCCCGTGGAAGCTGGTTCATGTTTACTGTTCTTCCATCCACCGTTTGATTTTAAAATCATGGGGAAAGGATTGAAAAATCAATTTATGAATTCCTCCTGCATATAGAGAAGGGGAGAGCCAACATTTAGAGCTGTGAGTGTACGCAGCACGTTGAGATGGACCATCGGCCGAAACCGGTTTGGCTCAGTGGATAGAGCGTCAGCCTGCGGACTAAAAGGTCCCAGGTTCGATTCCTGTCAAGGGCATGTACCTTGGTTGCGGGCACATCCCCAGTGGGGGGTGTGCAGGAGGCAGCTGATCGATGATTCTCCCTCATCCATGTTTCTAACTCTCTATCCCTCTCTCTTCCTCTCTGTAAAAAGTCAATAAAAAAAAAAATATAAAAAAGATGGACCATCTGTTCTCAGCACAGAACGATGCCCTGTGGTTGATCCTGAGTGGGCAGCTTTTCAGTGCATCTCGCAGATGCAGTGGGCTTTCCAGAGGCCTTTATTACACACCAGAGGCTCAGGGCACGGAATGAGTGCACCATAGGGTCCCCAGTGGCTGCTGGCTGGCCGGGACCTCCCTTCCCGCCGCTGGCCTGCTGGCCCCGCCCCCTGGTCGAACTCCTGGTGGTGGGGACAATTTGCATATTAGGCTTTTATTATACAGGATGGAGTGCCCCTGCCCCTGCTGTCTTGGGAGCAGAGGCTGTGCCACGAGGGGCGGGTGGTTTTGTGGGGGCTTCCTCCCGGGCCTGCGAGGGGGGAAGCACAGAGACTGCTGCTGCTGCAGCCGATGGAGCCGTGTGTGTGTGTGTGTGTGTGTGTGTGTGTGTGTGTGTTGCCCGCGTCCCTGCTCAGCCCCGACAGCCCGTCTGTGCCCAAACCTGTCTCCGGGCATCCGCGTCCCGGTAAGGCGGGAAACCATAGGATCCTCGATTGGAACCGGAGACGCTCAGACCCACCGCTGGTTCTCAGAGCCAGTTTTTGCCTCTCTGGGGTTACGCTGACCATCCCATCCAGGTTCTACCCAGCCCGCGCCTCTGAGAGCCTGCTGTGGGCGAAGGCGGGGGGCACTTAGTGAGACCCCGAGACCAGTGTGCTGACAGGGCGTCTGGACAGGCTCCGGGGCGGCCCACTGTGTGTCTATTCGGAGTCCAAACATCCATCCCCGGTGTGGCTCAGTGGATAGAGCGTCGGCCTGCGGACTGAAAGGTCCCAGGTTTGATTCCGGTCAAGGGCATGTACCTTGGTTGCGGGCACATCCCCAGTGGGGGGGTGTGCAAGAGGCAGCTGATCGATGTTTTTCTCTCATTGATGTTTCTAGCTCTCTATCCTCTCTCCCTTCCTCTCTGTAGAAAATCAATAAAGTATATTTTAAAAAATAAACTAAAAAATAAACACCTGTCCCAGGTTGTCTCGTTCCTCGGAAGGTCAGCTTTGTCCTTAGCTGGCGGGCGCTGGGGTTTCTCTCTCTTGTTTGCAAAGCCTGGCGTGGCCCGGGGGCGTGGCAGGGGCGTGGCATGTGGCAAGTCTGGTGACACAGGCAGTGACCGACATCAGGAACTTCATTGGCTGCCAGTTTACTTGCACATCTCATGTTAACCTTCTTCTCAAAATGGGTCCCCCCCCCCCCCGCCCCCAAACTACGCTCATTTCCCAAGTCAGTGGTCGGCAAACCACGGCTCGCGAGCCACAGGCGGCTCTTGGCCCCTTGAGGGTGGCTCTTCCACAAAATACCACGGCCTGGGCGAGTCTATGTTGAAGAAGTGGTGTCAGAAGAAGTTTAAGTTTAAACAATGTGGCTCTCCAAAGAAATGTCAGTCGTTGTGCTGTTGACATTTGGCTCCGTGGACTCATGAGTTTGCCGACCACGGGCCTTCGTGGACAGAGTTCCCGTCCGTACGTCATGGGCTGGGTTGGGCTGTGGAGATGCTGGCAGCTGCTTCCTCGGCCCCGGGTGAAAGGTCAGCTTCCTGGGTGCCCTTTCTGCTTTCTGTGGGTGTCACCCAGGCCAGTGATCCAGCCTCAGTCAGTTCCCCTGGGCTGAGGCCACCTCTCCCTGACTGGGAGGAGGAAGGAATTTCAATAACGCACTGTTGACAGGAGCTGTTTTTAGAGAGTGACCCGGGAGGGCTGAGAGTGCGAGGTCAGAGGTCAGGGGTCGGAACACCTGCGGGTTCTAGTCCCGCCCTCTGCTCTGAGAGTCACCTGTGGTGATTGACACCTTCACTTTGGCCTTCAGAATCGTGGGAGTCTTCATACCTGTTTTGCTTACCTTTGTTGCAAAAATCAAATGCAACAGCCCTAGCCGGGGTGGCTTAGTGGATAGAACATAGGCCTGCAGACCTAAGGGTCCTGGGTTCGATTCCAGGCAAGGGAACGTACCTTGGTTGCAGGCTCCTCCCCGTGCAGGAGGCAACCCATCGATGTGTTTCTCTCTGTCTTACCCTCTCCTTTCCGTTCTTCCTAAAAATCAATGGAAAAATATCCTCGGGTGAGGATTAACAAAAACCGACAACCAAAAAATCAAATTCCCCAGGAGAAGTGCGTCCTCAGCTCCAGGGCCATCCTTACGGTCGTTAACCCCGAGAGAAGCACGACAGAGCTGAACGGAAGGCGCGGTCCCTTTCTGCCAGCTGAATTCTCTGACCCAGAGGAGGACAAGGCCTCGGGGTGCCTGGCCGGTGGCGTGGCGTGTCTCCGTGGTGCCTCGCTCTGGACCAGCCTGAGCGTCCGTAGCGGGTCGGGTCCTGTCCTAACTGCGTGGCAGCCCACCCACAGGAGGCCCAGGCATTCTCTCTCCGATTCGGGAGGGAACTGGGAATTTAGGAGCGGACGCGCTGGCAGCTCCCTCTCCTGGCTCACTGGCTGATAATAAACACTTCCTCGGACACGTGTTGGCAGGTGATGGGGAGGGTCGGTTCGGGGCCGGGGGGAACCGGTGCGAAGGGTGGGGAATGAATTCACGTTCCTGAGCTCAAGACGGAGACAGTGAACACGGGGGCCGAGGACTCCTCTTCCGGACTTGGAGAAACTCCTGTCGGAGTGCTGAGGGTCTGACATGGGAGCAGGAACCAGGGGCAGAGTGAAGGGGCTGTAGTCCACAGAGCCAGATACCAACAGCACAACGACTGGCTTTTCTTTGGAGAGCCAACGTTTCTCTTTTTTTCTTTAATTTAATTTAAATTTTTTTTAAAATCAATCTTTATTGTTCATATTATTACAAAGGTTCCTCATTTCTTCCCCCCTCCACCAGGTTCCAACCCACCCTCAGCCCCCTCCCCATCCCCCATTGTCCTCATCCATAGGTGCACAGTTTATGTTCAGTCTCTTCCTCCCTCCCTTTCCCCGATAGTAAATCCCTTTTCAGATAGTAAATCAGTTACTTAGCATTTTCTCATATCAATAATACCTCCACATGCCCAAGGATACACTTCACACAAAAGACATTTCCAAATAGGTCAACCAGCCTCATCCAGGCCCCACCCAAGGGAGAGCCAACATTTTTCAACTTCAACTTCTTCTAACGCCACTTCTTCAGCACAGACTCGCCCAGGCCGTGGCGTTTTGTGGAAGAGCCACCCTCGAGGGGCCAGAGAGCCGCATGTGGCTCTTGAGCCGCGGTGTGCCGACCACGGTTCTAGCCAAGCTAGACAGCTGTGGTTGAGCAGACCTCACATTCTCCCTTGAATTTCTTTTTAGTGCTTCTTCCTTCATCTGAATCCTCTCCTCGGCTCATTCTGCCCACCTGGGCCCTGGGCACCCATCAGAGAGGCCGCCCTGGCCGGGAAGCCATGGCGGCTCCTCTGGTGGGATGGCTGACTGGGAGCACCCCCTCTTTTGGGCGCACCCAACGAAACTGTACTTTCCATTAGCGCCGCCCAGGTGCTGTGGTCACCTGTATGTCATCTTATTTACCCCGTCTGCATGGTGACCTGTTTGTGAGGCACAAAACACTGGCAAAACTGCGTTTGAGATAAAAAAAAACACAAAAAACCTGGCTTCCCGCTCATTCGTTCTGCATTTAAAGATTCTGGCAGCCAGAACTGGTGTGGCTCAGTGGATAGAGCATCGGCATGTGGACCGAGAGGTCCCAGGTTCGATTCCCGTTGAGGGCATGTACCTTGGTTGCGGGCACATCCCCCGTGGGGGGGTGTGCAGGAGGCAGCTGGTCGATGTTTCTCTCTCATCGATGTATCTGACTTTCTGTCCCTCTCCCTTCCTCTCTGTAAAAAAAAAAATCAATAAAATATATATTAAAAAATATAATAAAAAAATACAGATTCTGGCAAATGCCCGGACGCTCCTGCAGGGCAGGCGTGTGTCTTGTCCATTTTGGAATTCTCCGCAGCCCCTGACTCGTCCCTGGCCCGTACGTAGCAGGCCCTTCGCACATATTTGTGGAATGAACAAAGAGCTGAAACGCTCAAGACGGTGCAGGCCTGAGAGACAGCGGGCTCCTTGGAGCTCTTCGGAGCGGCGGGCCTCCCGGAGAGCAGTTATTATTTTTAATGAACTGGTGTGTGGCATAGTTTAAACCCATTTATTATCCCTCCGCACTCAGCCCGGAGCAGCAGGCACCGGGCGGGGAGATCAGAGGCGGGGCGGGCCTGCCGGTCCCCAGGGCACTGCTTCTGGACTTTGAAGAGCCGGGAAGGCTGATGTTTGATTTTTAGAGCGATGTAATTACGGTCACCTTGTTCTCCCAGCGCGCACACGCCCTCTGCAGACACTGCTCGCGGCCAGGGGCAGGAAGGGTCGAGAGGCGAGGGAGGACAGGGACGGGCTGTTTTTGTTTTTTAAAGCATATTTTTATTGATGCCAGAGAGGAAGGGAGAGGGAGAGGGAGATAGAAACATCAATGATGAGAGAGAAGCATGGATCGGCTGCCTCCTGCACGCCCCACCCCGGGGATCCGGCCTGCAGCCCGGGCCTGGGCCCTGACCGGGAATTGAACTGTGACCTCCTGGTTCGTAGGTCAACACTCAACCCCTGAGCCCCTTGGCTGGGCGCGGTATTCATTTTTAAGGATTTATTTTTAGAACTTGATTTTCTTAATATTTGAATGTTAGGACTGGCGACGAGGCACAGCAAGACACGTGTCCTTACACCCAGAAACCCCATCCCTTAGACTTTCACCGCTTTCGGTTCTTATCTGTTGCAAATCTAAGTGTCTCAGACGTGAGCCTGGTGGGGGCCGGGCCTCACACCAGGAGGGGCAGAGTGGTGTGACTGGGATATGCCCTGTGCGGGCGCACACAGACCCCACCGCCTTCCTCTCCCTGCCCTTCCCTCCTGCCCTTCCTCCGGGGCCGTGGGGCTCAGGTGTGTGCTGGGTGGTTGTGGGTAACCAGCTAAATCAGGGGAGAATTCAGGCTGCTCCTTTGTTTCCAGATTTAAATAATCTGTTCTCTGTGTCTCTTTAGGTAAGTCTCATTCCACCCACCCATCTACCCGTCCCTCACTCCCTCAATCTCTCCCTCCCCCAGCTCCTCTCTCCCTCCATCCCTCCTTCCATTCTTTTATCTCTCCATCCCTTCCTCCATTCCCCGGTGCATCCATGCATCCATCCATCCACCCACCCATCCACCTACCCACCTACTCATCCATTCATCCATCCATTCATCCATCCATTCACCCACCCACCCACCCACTTGTTCATTCACTTATCTGTGCCGTCACACATAGCTACTGAAGGGCACTGTAAGTCACGCACGTGTGCAGGTGTTGTTGATAGTCACCTACCTAACCGGGCCTGCTCTCTGCCTGCATGAAGCGTACAGCCCATCGGCAACAACTCCACAGCCGCTTGTCACGTGTCCACACGTCACACGTGCTCTCCGTGTGTGGGATCCAAACAAGTAGCAGAGGTGGTCCTAGCCCCACCAGGGCTGGGCCGTCTCGGTGGCCCACCAGGCTGTTCCTGCTCTGGCTTATTGGTTCTCAGTTTCCGATACAGGGTCACTGAGACCCCCACACCTCGGATCTCCCCGTCACCGGTGCTCAGAGAGGGACTGGCCGCCGCCGAGAGCAGAATGGCAGGAGCCGTGTCTGTACCCCCTCCGGTCTCCTGGGCCTGGCTCATCTTGTCTAGAGCTCTGATAATCTCCCAGACAAAATATTTAAATCTCCTGCAGCTCTAGGGGCTCTGGGGAAGGAACAGTGTGGCTGAAATCCCAAATATTTTGGAATATAATTAATGCAGATGCTCATCACAGCTGCTACCCCCAGAGAGGGGCCGAGATCCTTGCATATGGAGACGGGCATGTGCACGCATACATCTCTCTGGCTCCCAGGTCCGCCTCCTCTCCCCTCCAGGGCTACCCTCAGCTTCCCCCCATTCAGTTCCTGCTTGCCATCACACACATTTTTGTCTTTGTTTTCGGAAAAGGACGAAAATGATCACCGTCCAGCCGACACAGGCTCGGATTATTATTGTCATTTCTCCCAGGGGAACGTGCCTTTTCCTAGAAACCAAAGCTTTTCATCCAAAGGAATGACTCTCTTCATGGTTGAATTTCAAATGTGCACGGGGCTGATTTGGGGTGGGACGGGGGTGGGTAATAGGATTTCCCATGCATTATTAAAAAAAAAATATGCTTTTATTTCAGGGAGGAAGGTAGAGGGAGAGAGAGAGAGAGGAACATCCAGGATGAGAGAGAATCATTGATCGGCTGCCTCCTGCACGCCTCCTCCTGGGGATCGAGCCTGCAACCCAGGCATATGCCCTCGACGGGAATCGAACCAGGGACCCTTCAGTCTGCAGGCCGATGCTCTACCTGCTGAGCTACACTGGCCAGGGCTTTCCCATGCATTTTTGAAATCGCAGAGGATAGGTGGTGTGGCATACCTGGCTCTATTGGTGAGACGGCGAGGCATTTTTCAAACAGGGTGAAGGTCATTGTGGAACCCTGGCCATTCCTGTTTGTGGAAAAGGTAACTGAACGGGTTTGTAGCAAACGTTTAGTAACCCCACACCATGTGCTCAGTATCGTCTCTACAACAACCCTGAGAACGGGCATCGCCACCGCAGCATCTTACCCACGAGGCAGCCGGGGGTCGGGGCGGGCGAGGGGCCTGCGGTGGCCGCAGGGCTGAGTCGGAGCGCCGGGCGTGGCCGGGGCTGTGGGTCGGATCCACGAGTGATGCGGGCTCATCCCTGGTGGGCGGTGTGCAGGAGGCAGCTGGTCGATGATTCTCTTTCATCGATGTTTCTAACTCTCTATCCCTCTCTCTTCCTCTCCCAAAAAAATCAATAAAATATATTAAAAAAAAAGAAGAAGAAGAAGAAGAAGTGTGTATGTAGCGGGGATGCCTGCATGGCTGCTCCGGGCCTCCCGATGGCCCCCTCCTCACTCACGCAGACGATGAAGGATGCGGCCCCTCCACTGGGCTGCAGGTTTCCCCGAGGGAGGAGGGAGCAGGGCTGCCTCCCGGGGACCATGGGGTGGTCACTGCACCTGGAGCGCACGTTTTTCTGAAGCTTGAAAAGGACCTGCTGTTTGCTGCTTTCTGTACAGCGAGACTGGAGACCTCCAGGCCTTCACACCCCTTCCCGCAACGTTTTCCTCCTTTGTCTGCAGAGGGACCAGAAGCTGAAATTAAAAAAAATATATATGTTTTTAAAAAATATATATATTTTATTGATTTTTTTTGCAGAGAGGAAGGGAGAGGGATAGAGAGCTAGAAACATCGATGGGAGAGAAACATCGACCAGCTGCCTCCTGCACACCCCTTACCGGGGATGTGCCCGCAACCAATGTACATGCCCTTGACCGGAATCGAACCCGGGACCGTTCAGTCCGCAGACCGACGCTCTTACCACTGAGCCAAACCGGCTTCGGCAATATATATGTTTTTATTGACTTCAGAGAGGAAGGGAGAGGGAGAGAAACACAGAAACATCCAAGATGAGAGAGCATCATGGACCCGCTGCCTCCTGCACGCCCCGCACTGGGCATCGAGGCAACCCTGGCGTGTGCCCTGACCGGGAGTTGAACCCTGACCTCCTGGCTCCTAGGTCAACGCTCAGCCACTGAGCCACACCGGCCGGGCCAGAAGGAGAAATGTTGTTCGCAGGGAAGTCTGTTTCCCGGGGAGGAAGGACACGGAGGTGGGACGTGAACTCTGACCTTATTGTTTGGTGAAAACCGGATAAATGGGAGGCCCTTGGAGACAGGTACCCCGTGGCTGAGGGTCCCAGGTACACCTGGGTGTACCGTCCAGCGCCCACCCAGGGCCTCTGAGACTTAGACTCCGTGTTCTCACACATGCAGTGTCAGGACCACAGGAGCCACGGCAATGACCACGCCCAGGACACTGTTCTCTGCCGTTGATCTGTGTCTCCTCACAGTCGGGGCATTCTCCTTCCTGGATACGGGTCCATCTGTTCAGGCCAGACAGGGCTCCACATCTGTCTGTCCATCCGTCCGTCCATCTATCCATCCACCTGTCCATCAATTCATCCATCCATCTATCCATCCATCCATCCATCCATCCACCCATCTGTTCTTTCATCTGTCTATCCATCCTTTCATCCATTTATCAGCTCATCCATCCACCCACCCATCCATCCTGCATTGAGTGTCTGCCCTCTGGTGGTCAGTGCACATCATAGTCAGATGGTCAAACCGTCAACCTGTTGGCCGGTTGCTCGGGCTTTTATGTATATAGATAGCTTGAGTCCCATTTTCCTGGGATCTTCCAGGCTCCCTCAGAGTTTGTAATTTGCATCACTCTCAATTTCAACTATCCATCTGTGCATCCATCCATCCTTCCATCAGTTCACCCATCCATCTGTTTACTCATCTGTCCATCTATCCTTTCATCCATTTATCAGCTCATCCACCCACCCACCCATCCATCCTTTCATCCAGTACGTGGTCATTCAGTGCCTGCTCTGTGCCAGGCATATGCTCACTTGGGGATACAGAAGGTCGCTGGGCCTGGTTCCTGCTCCGGAGGTGCGTCCTGTCCTGTGAGGAGGGATCTGGGCCCCGGGGGAGTGGGATAGCAGAAAGGGCGTCTCTGCGCGTCATCTCTGCATGTGTGTTCCTTCAGGGACTTACCTAACCCGTGTCTTTTGGCCTCAAGAACAATCTGAAATCGTTGGCCCTCGGCTTTCTTGCTTAGCGTGGTGTCACCCGGCATGACCTCTTCTTCCGTCCGACCTTCCACCTTCGGCGGGGTGCTGCGTGGCCTGCTGCTTCTCTAAGAGAGACTCCTTCTCCTCGAGTTCCGTTTTTATTGGCACGGCTTGCTCAAAAATAACAATCGCAGGGACTCGGAGCCACCCAGCGTTTGCGTCGATATTTTAGGGAGATAAGCCACTGTTTCTCTCGCGGAAGCTCCTTGCAAGAGCAGATGCATCTGTCACAGAGAGAAGCAGAGAGCGAGCGTGAGCTCCTGGCAGGGACACGCAGAGAGACCGACCCCCCTCTCTCCTACCCCCACCCCCTCCCCACCCCCACCCCCACCCGAGCCCGCCCCGCAGAGTCCCGGAAGAACAAAAGGCAATTCAAGTCGCAGGCTATTTCTCCTGCCGCCACGGCACCAAACTATTAAAAATAAAACTGTCCCTCAAGGCAAAACATTTCATTTATTTTCCTTTGAATGAGTAACTTGTTTATGAAGATGAACTAAGTGGCTAAATCTAGATTGCACGCAGGCGGGAAGATGTGATTGATTGCGGCCGTTCGGAAATCGTGCTTTCTGTTCTCGGGAATCTGCGCTGGGCTGTGGATGAAGCACTGGGTGGGGTGCTGGGCTGGGCAGGCTGGTCGCTGGGGACCAGGCCAGGGAGTTGAGGGGTTCAGCTGGGTGTAGTGATCTCCAGGGGGGACTCCATCCCGCCTCAACCGGAGGGAGAGTTTTCACTTAACTGATGAACATGGGGTGTTTCCCCTCGCCGGGTGCCCATCGGAGACCGCGTCCCCCAGTACCCACCGCGGTTCCGAGAGCGCTGGGGTTCGTGTGTCCTCACCCCGCCCAGTCTGGCCCCTGGGAGGGACGTTTGTCCCAGCAGGGAGGTCCCATGGTGCCCACCCACCTGGGACGGGGGCATGATGTCTGATCCCCTGATGGAGGCCCTGCTTGCTGTGAGCGGATGGAACTAGGCCGGAGACAGAGATGGTTAAACAACAATAACCTGCAGCCAGTGAGCAGTGAAGCAGGGAGCCTGGTGTGGAGGAGAGATGGTTTTCGTTCTGACATTTTCTCTTTAAACGTGTGGACGAGTGACTCTGACCCTCTTTCTGTAGCTGCAGTCATTGTAAAATTGCAACCCACATTACTTCTGATAGGTCATCTCGGGACACCTCTGGGCCCCCAGGAATCCCGAGTGTTTGCCTGGTCATGATTATTATTATTATTATTTTTTGAATTTAATAAATCTTTATTGTTCAAATTATTGCAATTACTCCTCTTTTTCCCCCACAGCTCACCTCTACCCGGTTCCCATCCCACTCTCTGCCCTTACCTCCTCATCCATAGTGTACAATTTTTGTCCAGTCTCTTACCGCACCCTCCCATTTCCCTTTCCCCCTGAGAGTTGTCAGTCCACTCTCTTTCTATGCCCCTGATTCTATTATATTCACCAGTTTATTCTGTTCATCAGATTTTTAATTCACTCGATTTTGAGATTCAATTGTTGATAGATATGTATTTGTTGTTCATAATTTTTATCTTTACCTTTTTCTTCTTCTTTCTCTTCTTAAAGAATATCTTTCAGCATTTCAAATATACTGGTTTGGCGGTGATGAACTCCTTTAGCTTTTTCTTATCTGTGAAGCTTTTTTTTTATATGACCTTCAATTCTGAACGATAGCTTTGCTGGGTAGAGTAATCTTGGTTGTAGGTTCTTGCTGTTCATCACTCTGAATATTTCTTGCCACTCCCATCTGGCCTGCATAGTTTCTGTTGAGAAATCAGCTGACAATTGTATGGGTGTTCCTTTGTAGATAATTAACTGTTTTTCTCTTGCTGCTTTTAATATTCTCTCTTTATCATCTGCTCTTGGCATTTTAATTATGATGTGTTTTGATGTGGTTCTGTGCGTTTCCTGGACTTGTAAGTGTATTTCTTTTACCAGGTGGGGGAAGTTTTCTGTCATTATTTCTTCCAATAGGTTTTCAGTTTCTTGCTCTCTCTCTTCTTCTGGTAAACCCATTATTCTGATGTTGGTACACTTGAAGTTGTCCCAGAGGCTTCTTATACTATCTTCAACTTTTTGGATTCTTTTTTCTTTTTTCTTTTCTGGTTGAGTGTTTTTTGCTTTTTTGTATTTTAAATCTTTGACTTGATTCTTGCGTTCCTCTAGTCTGCTGTTGGGTCTCTGTATAATATTTTTTATTTCAGTCAGTGTATGCTTAATTTCTAGTTGGTCCTTTTTCATATCCTCGAAGGTCTTATTAAATTTATTGGCCTTTTCTAGGAAATTCTTGAAAAACCTTATAACCGTGGTTTTGAACTCTATCTCCAGTCATTTATTTTCCTCCAGTTCTTTAATTTGTGACCTGTTTCTTTGTCTCCAAATTTTGACTGCTTCCCTGTGTTGATAGAGTGGCCTTCTTTGCTAGGTTTCCTATATGGCCTAGTGGCTTGGCCTCCCCAGTAACCTGAGGTGGACATTCTTGGTGCACCCTTTGTGGTCTATGTGCACAGTCTTATTGTAGTTAAGTCTTGATTGTTCTTGGTATCACTGGGAAGAATTGACCTCCAGGCCAGTTGGTTGTGAGGATCAGCCAACTGGGAGAACTTCTGTGCTGGAGACAGCTTTGTGAGACAAGACTTTCAAAATTGAAAAAGCCTCTGTGCTCAGTTTGGATGGGGTGGAGTCTCAGGGCCGAGCAGATAGTCTTGGCTTCCTGTTAGCCCTGCTTTATGAGGTTCCTGAGTCTCAGTGTTCCTCAGTGTCCCTCAGTAATCGCTGATAGCACCTCTAAGAGTAAACCGTCCTCGAGTTTTGCCCGCTGCCGGACAGTCTAGTTTCTCCCCCAATGAATCTGGATTCCCAGATTTTCGCCTGGAACTGGAGTTCAGCACAGTGGGGAATTTTTGTTTTCCACCCGCTAGAGAAAGCCAGCGGGTCACTCAGCAGTCAGTCTCTCTTCGAGCACTCACGCATGCACCTCTAGACCTCTGCCTTTCTCGGCTCCCCTGAATTTCTGCCTGACAGTCCAGATTCTCCCTGTATAAACCTGGGTTCCCAGGGTCTCGCCCGGAACTGGGGTTCAGTGCAGTCGGAATTGAGGTTCAGCACAGTTGGGAGCTTTTGTCTCCTTCCCGCTAGAGAAAGCCAGCCAGGCACTCAGCTGCCTGTGCACACCTCTCCGTACCTCAGCCTTTTGCAGCTCCTCTGCTTCTCCGTGTGCTTTCCTCTTTCCTTCTAGTTGTAGAATTTCCACTCAGCCAGCCTTCCTGTGGTTCTGGACGTTGTTCATTTTGTCTTTCAGTTGTAGTTTTGATATTGTTTTGCGAGGCAGCAGTTTAGATGTTTAGCCATGCTGCCATCTTGGTTTCTCTCCGGGAGTTTCTTTTTTGAATTATTTCATTATTAAAATTTGACTGGAGCTCAAGAGGCTGTGTGGGCCATGCTGGGGGTTGGGGGTGGGGGCAGCTTCAAGGTGGACAGTGTCACTGCGTGTCTCCCACATGCACTGCAGCTCGGAATTTTAAGAAACCAACAGGCAATGCGTCTGCCACGGGGGTGGTTCCTATTTCTGGACCCGTGAGTGAACACCCAGGAGGATCCCTTGTAAGGGAGTTGGGGGAAGAATGATGTGCTCAAGGTTTTTGGCTCTCCAAGGCTTCAGTTCCCGCATTTCCACAAGCTCCTCTGGTCTCCTGGAGCCTTTCCCATCCCGCTGCCTTCCTGACTTCGCCATCGCAGTGTGCACCAAGCACATCAAACTCAGAGGCCAACACGGGTCAAATAAATTAGGCCTGGGGCCCGCGGGCCACGAGTTTGACATGCTTGCTTTGCAAGATGTTTCCAAGACTACGTGTGCCACTGGAGGGGACACTACCCTGCCCTATTTCCCTTCAGTCCGAAGGCCGATGCTCTATCTACTGAGCCAAACCGGTTAGGGCTGCCCAGGACTGTTTGAGAACAGCTTTCCACATTGGAAGGACCATCTATTTGGCCAAAGACCGGACTTAGGCTATTCCTGAACATGGGGACAGTACTTAACATTCACTCATTTTTAACGATTAGCAAATAAATACCCTTGCTTCTCCATGCACCACCGTTCAAACACTAAACAGTAATGAGCTTGAAATGGCTGTGTGCCCATCACAGCAGGGGGTCCAGGTTTCCATGTAACACTTGGTGGTTTTTAGGGTGAGGCCCTCTCAAAAAACAAACAAACCTCTCTT
The DNA here is from genome assembly GCF_014108245.1 of Pipistrellus kuhlii. NCBI lineage: Eukaryota > Metazoa > Chordata > Mammalia > Chiroptera > Vespertilionidae > Pipistrellus > Pipistrellus kuhlii. Next base: position 8,424,340 of record NW_023425524.1, read on the forward strand.
TAAGCTGATTATCCCTCACAGTGGTTCAGAATGAACTTGATTTGTGAATTTGCTTATTTTCTTTTTGTTTTGTTTTGTTTTGTTCATCCTCACCCGAGTATATTTTTCTACTGATATTTAGAGAAAGAGTGGAAGAGAGGGGGAGAGACAGAGGGAGAAACATCGATGTGAGAGAGAGACATCGATTAGTTGCCTCCTGCACGTGCCCAGACTAGGCCCAGGGATTGAGCTTGCAACCATGGCACCTGCCCTTGACTGGAATCAAACCCGAGACCCTTTAGCACGCAAGCCAATGCTCTGTGTATTTGCTTACCGTATTTTCCGGCGTATAAGATGACTTTTGAAACGAAAAAAAGCCTGCTCAGATTGGCCAGAGTCAGAGAGGCGGTCTATTAAAAGAAGAACTGGTGTTGCCTCGGAAGTGGGGGCTAGTCCTATACAGCAAATATAGGCCTAAACCTACGTTTTAACTGTAAAAATTAGGGGGTCGTCTTGTACGCCAGAAAATACGGTATTTTTTCTGCTTGAGATATTTTTCACTATTTCTGACATATCTTGTCCCCTGGGAATAAAGACAAATTGATATGTCAATGGAATCAAGTGTAGATTGATCTGTATCCCAGGACGTGGGTAAATTTAATACGTTCCGTCCTCTCGCCCTTGCAGAAGGCTTTGTGGGAATTGTGTAACTCTGGGGAACTCCTGTGGGTGGCTGGGAGGGAGGCGTTTGCAGTCAGGACAGAGGACATGGTCTGGTTGAGGTGGGAGGCGGCGGCAGAGGTGCCTCTGTAACGTGGATGGAGCCACATGCGTGCTCATGGTGACACGGGACTCTTGTCTGAAGACAAGGACATATCAGCCCCCTGCTCTGTGGACAGAGGTTACTACAGTTCAGCGTAGACACGGGGTCACAGAGCCAACCCGGGAGGGTCACTGTGTCAGAGTCTGTGTAGGGAAGGTCAGAACAACCCTAACGTTAGGTCTGAAGGAGCCTTAACTGGTGCCTATAAATTACTAGGCGCCTGTTGCAGGAATATTCCTGCAAGACTTCCGGTGGCCTTCCCTCCCGCAACCCTCACCTCTTCCACCCCCCCACCTCTCCCACTGGGGCAGGGCGGGTTGGACGGGCGGGGCTTGTATGCCCCACTGCTGCCACCATCTCTACTGCTAAGGGCCTCGCCCCGCCCACCCGACCCACAGCACCCACTGTCACCACCTCCGCGGCTACTCACACTGCCACTGCACACTTCGTCCCCCCCCCCCCCCACACACACTCTTCATACATGCACTGCCAGTGCTTTCCCTCCAGCAGCTGCAGCCGCCTTGCTCTCCGCTTCCCCTCCCTCTTCCTTCTATGCTGTCTTCAGTCTTCACTCCTCCCTCCCTCTGCATACACAAATTAGCAACCATCTTTGTTGGGTTAATTTGCATACTCGCTCTGATTGGTTGGTGGGCATGGCTTGTGTAGCAGAGTGATGGTTAATTTGCATATTATCTAGTATTAGGTTGGGTGCACTGAGAAGCCGGAGAAATCCTGCCTTCCTACCTGATGGAAGGTCACTGTTGAACGCTACCCTCCAAATGTCTGTCCGTTTTCAAAACTGAAATTTTTCAAATATTTAAATCCATGAGAAATAATGGGTGTGGTCCTCATAGCCTTCATATACTTATCATGATACCGTATGTGCTTCGATACACGTATTAAAAAAATTATTTCTATTGATTTCAGAGAGGAAGGGAGAGGGAGTGAGTGATAGAAACATCAGTGATGAGAGAGAATCATTGCACGACCCACACTGGACACGTGCCCTGACCGGGAATTGAATCATGACCTTCTGGTTCATAGGCTGACACTCAGCCACCGACCACGCTGGCCTGGCTGTACACACTTTTTAATGTAATAGAACTCGGTCGAAGGTCACTCCCTTTGCCCATCTTCCCTCACCCATCCTCCCCTAGAGATCATGGCAACTGTGCATCCACAGACACCTACAGAGCACTGTCAGGAGGAGCATTGAAAAGCACCTGGTAGCCCTCACTGGTCTGGCTTAGTGGATAGAGTGTCGGCCTGCGGACTGAAGGGTCCCAGGTTCGAATCCGGTCAAGGGCATGTGGTTGAGGGCACATCCCCAGTAGGAGGTGTGCAGGAGGCAGCTGGTCGATGTTTCTTTCTCATCGATGTTTCTGACTCTCTAGTGAAGACAAAAGGCGGTTTCCCACATTAAAGTAGGATGTTTTTGTCCCAGTTTGCTAATACTTAAACATTTTTATGAATGGGAATTGAATTTTACGAAGTGATTTAAAAACACCTATTGAGATGATTATAAATCTTGTTCTTAATATAGTAATGGGGGAGCTACATGGAGATATTTCTCATAATACTTGAATCAAGGATGCTTTGGTGGTTGTTATTAATATTAAATGCACTGAAGTTTTATTTAGGAGTTTCTCATCTGTGCTTGTGAGTGAATGTAGTTTGTTCTTGGACTATGCTCATCTGGTTTGGTTTTCAGAGTCATTTTGTCAAATGACTTGGGATGTTTTCTCTTTTTCTATTCTCGGGAAGAGTTTTCATATGACTGGATTGATACAGTTGGGCAGAGTTTACCTGTAAAACTATTTTGACACGGGGATTATTGTTTTGTCAATTTTTAGCCACTAATTGAATTTTAAAAAAACGATTAAGAGATAGTTCAGTTTTCCTATTTCTCTTTTTCTTCTTTATCTTTATTGGTGGCACTGTTATAGATGTCCCTACACCCTACCTCCTCCACCATCTCCCCCTCCTTCCCCTCCCACCTGACCATCATACACAGATTAAAACAAATCCCGATCACACTCTCCATATAATGTAAGTCCTGCTTTCCTCCTTTCACAGTAGAGGCATTTCCCAGATCTTTAACTATTCACGGAAAGGATGGCTTTTAAAGCGTTTACTTTAACAATGGTTTTATCTGCTTTTAGATGTTCACAGGTTACACGTGTAGCACACACAAGGTGGAAACACCAGCCGTGCTGGGCACGGAGTGGGCACACCGTCATGCCTGCTGGACACGGCGCCCAGAACTAGCCAGGCCTTGTAACTTTCCAGAGCGAAGTGTCCCAGTCTCCTCACACTTCCAGGACGAGGGCAGAGCCATTAGCTCCCTGAGAATCAGCCGAGGGGAGGGGGAACTTTCCTTTTCTGCGAAAGGAAACATAACATTCTTTCGGGTGATGACTCATCGTTGAAACGCATCCTGTCTAAATGGATGAGCTCAGCCCGGCCCATGTGGCTCAGCGCTTGAGCGCCGACCTGTGAACCAGGAGGTCAGGGTTCGATTCCCGGTCAGGGCACATTCCTGGGCTGGGTGGGCTTTATCCCCAGTGGCGGGGGGAGGGAGGCATGCAGGAGACAGCGATCCATGAGTCTCCCTCATCACGGATGTTTCTCTCTCTCCTCTCTCTCTCTCTCTCTCTCTCTCTCTCTCTCGCTCTTCCTCTCTGAAATCAATACAAATATATTAAAAAAAATAAATAAATGGATGAGCTCAGATTTCTAGGTCTGAGCAATTTCTGTGGAAACATACTTGTAGGCATTTCTGAAAGTGCATGTAAAGGTGGCAGGTTCTTAGTGCTGAGGGAGGAGGAACCTGGGAGGAAATATTTTTTCCCTTTTGCCGACCGCAGTTCACCGCATAGGATATGCTTTTTCTTGTGTAGGTGGCGGCAGGAACCGCACCAGGTGTCTGACCGGTGGGGTCAGATGGGAGGACCTGGGTTCTGGCCAGGAGAGAATGCAAAGTAAAGACCCAAACTGTAAAGAACATCTACCAGGTGTACCGGTTAATAAAGAGGATTTTGTAATTAAAAACACACACACCGTAATTTCAAGAGAAACATCAAAAGTGCTTTATTCAAAGTAATGTCCATTGCTAGCTACACATTTTCCCATCTTTCAGGGAATTTGTGGATACCGTCAGGATAGAACTTTTCTTGTTTTGAGGCACACCAGTCAGAGACCAAATTTTCCACTTCTTCATACGTTCTGAAGGGCTGCTCAGAAAGTGTGCGTGCCTTAGATCGGAACAAGGGGTCATCTGAAGGAGCAAGGGTGGAGAATACGGCGCGTGGGCTAATACTTCCAGGCAAGATCTTTTCACGTGTCTTTAACTGGTTTTGAAGTGTGTGATGGTGCGTCATCATGAAGCAAAATTACTTTGTCTTCTGGCCTATTTCTGGTCATTTTACGATCAAAGTGTGGTTCAAATTGACCTAGATTTTCTTTGTATTTTACATCGAAACCATCTCTTTTAAAGTGTTTAAACCAGCGTTCCTAAGTATCTTGAGAGGGAGCATGTTCATCATACGCTTCCCGAAGTATATGATAACTTTCAGCAGCACTTTTCTTCAAAACAAAGTAAGGAATTAAAACTTCTCACAAATACTCTTTTTTTTGGCACTAAATTTGACATTTTTTAAGCAAAAAAATATCTATGATGTTAACACCTTCAGAAAATTTGACCTATGAAGTTTTGAAGCTTTTTGCAATACAACAAAATAGCATACATATCAAATCACATATATATCAGTAACTCCGTCTGTTGAAAAAAATCCGAATTATTGACCGGTACACCTAGTCCTTTATGATAATATGCAAATTAACTCTCGCTCCGTCACAAGATGGCTGCACCCACAGCAGAGGCGGGGTTCTTGTCACAAGCCATAATGAAGGATCAGCAGGGACTGAGGCTGTGTGGCACCAGCTGGGGTGGGGGACCTGAGGCTGTGCCCCACACCTGATGCCAGGCCAGGGGACCTAAAGTTGTGCCCCCTGCCTGGGAGGGCTTGACGGGGGTGGGGCCAGCTGGGTCTGAGTCTTGTGCAATTTTGAGGCGTGTGTGGATGGGTGGGGACTTGACTCTGGATCCAGTGGCACCCCCCAGCCTCTGAGAGGAGGAAGATTTTCATATACATTTTGCTAATTTTCTTTCATCTCCGACACTTCTATTATAGAGGAAGGGCACACAGCAATATTAAAATACTTCCTTTAATGAACCCCCTTTTAACGTGCACGGATTTCATGCACCTACCTATCTATCTACCTATCTTCCTCCTCCCTCTCCTCCTCCCTCTCTTCCCCCTCTTCCCCTTCCCCTCCCCTCCTCTCCTCCTCTTTCTCCTCTTTACACATCGTCCCTCGTAGCATAAAAATAAAAGCATGATATGCTAATTAGACCGGACGGCCGAACAGCGGGACGACCATTCGGATGGCCTTCCGGATGAAGCCAGGGCTGCGAGGGTCGAGCCCCTTGCATGGATTTTGTGTGCCGGGGCCTCGAGCGTATTCAGAACATCACAGAGGGAGCAGGGAGTGATTTGCAGAAGAAACAGGCTTAGGAAACATGTTGTAGAGGCAAAGGAAGGGCCTTGGAGCTTAGATGTGAGGAAAGTCAAGGTGACCTGCCTGGGGGGAGGGACGAGGAGAGGGAAAGCAGGTGTGGCCCCCTGAGGGAGAGGGTGCTGGTCCCCCTCCTGGGGCATCAGGGTGGAGATTTCAGGGGAGCCCCCAGGGGGAGGGTCTCGGTAGACTGTGTGTCACCTTCCCAAGGGTGTCCCCTGAGGGTCTCCACAGGCCTGGCTCCCAGGACCCTGGGTGTGGCTGTGAATTTCCACCCCCTGTTTGCCCGGTCACGTCCTCCTCATTCCCGTCACCCACGGGCGTCCCCCGATAGCCACCCTGAGAGGGAAGACGGAGCCCCATCCTCTGGGAGCCTGGCTTCCATCCCACCGAGGGGCAGGACCCACAATGAGAATAAGCAACACGCCAAAACCAGTTTGGCTCAGTGGATAGAGCGTCAGCTTGCGGACTGAAAGGTCCCAGGTTCGATTCCACTCAAGGGCATGTACCTTGGTTGCGGCCACATCCCCAGTAGGGGGCGTGCAAGAAGCAGCGGATCCATATTCCTAGCTCTCTATCCCTCTCTCTTCCTCTCTGTAGAATTCAATAAAATATATTAAATAAATAAATAAACAACACCCTGGGTCGCCTGGGCCGAGTGAACCTTGAACTTCAGGGCCCCGGTGCAGGGAAGAGGCGTCTCGGGGTCCCCCAGGGACTGAGCGGGGCCCCTCCTGCTGGGCCCCACGCGGTGTTGGTCTTGGAGCGGGATCAAGGCTCCTGCCTCCCTCGCTGCAGACCTGAGCAGGGGAGCAGACTGACATGAGAGTTTGTCTCGCTGTGACGAGCGTCTGGCCCCGCGCCAGACTACACCTGCTCCGGTGGAGGGAGCGATGGTGTCTCATCCAGAGCGTCTCCCTCCGGCGTCTGACCCGGGGCCGTGTGACAGACAGCGCGCTGCGGGGTGCCAAGGATAACAACGGCGGAGCCTAGCGGGCGTCGGGCGTCGGGGGGCAGCAGGTGGGAGAGCCGGGTGTGGGGAGACCCGCGGGGAGGCAGGCCAGGAGGGCTGCTGACTCACAGGCTCTGGGAGTGACTCCGCTGCCTTTGTTGCCGCTTCCCCCCGGGGGCGCCCGTGTGGGCGTTGGCTCCTGGATGGGCCCCGGGCAGAGAAGGCCAGGGCCCTGGAACCACAGGTGCCCCTTGTTCTGCGCCTCCCTGAGTGTCAGTCCTGTTACAGCCACAGTCACCCACGGTGCTACTCCTGTGCCACCCAGCGGGTGGGGCGTGGTCCGGGGTAGACTCAGTGATAGGTCAGGAGATAATGGGCCTTAAGAAGCCACTCTGCTTATTACTAAAAGCAGGGCCCTTGACCCGGCTGGTGTGGCTCAGGGGTTGAGCCATCGACCTATGAACCAGGAGGTCAACGTTCAATTCCTAGTCAAGGGCACAGGCCCGGGTTGCGGGCTCGATCCCCAGTAGGGGGTGTGCAGGGGGCAGCCGATCAGTGATTCTCATCATTGATGTTTCTCTCTCTCCCTCCCTCTCTCTTTCTCTCTGAAATCAGCGAAAAAATATTTTTAAAAAGCACTTCCTCCACTCACCCAAGTACGTGTCCATCATTTTACTTTTTATCCAGTCGCAGGGGTTTCCCACCGCCTGGCTTTATCCCACCTCCTTAATGTAGCACCAATGAATTTCATGTAACCTGCCTATGTCCCTCCTTTGATTGCAGTGTATAAATAGAAATGTAACATGCTGTTCTCCAGAGCATTATCTCAATTCATTGAGGTTCTGCTTCCCAGCATATGTCGACAGTTTGGCTCAAATAAACTCACTAAAATTCTTAACAGAAAATAATAAAATAAAAAAACAGACAGAAGCCCTGACTGGTTTGGTTCAATGGATAGAGCGTCAGCCTGCGGACTGAGAGGTCTCAGGTTCGATTCTGGTCAAGGGCATGTACCTTGATTGCAGGCACATCCCCAGTAGGGGTGTGCAAGAGACAGCTGATCGATGTTTCTCTCTCATCGACGTTTCTAGCACTCTATCCCTCTCCCTTTCTCTCTGTAAAAAATCAATTATATATATAATCAATTATATATATATAATAAAGTATTATATATATAATTATAATATAATCAATTATATTTATATATACATAAAATAAAGTATTACAAATAGTAGTACATATGTCTCCCTTTTCCCCCATTGACCCCCCACCCTGTCTCCCCCACCCCTTGGCAAATGCCCTCCCCCCTCTAGTGTCTATCCCACTGGCTATGCTTATATGCATGCAAGTAGTTTGCTTGATTTCTTACCCCCCTATCCTCGGCACCCCCCTTCCCCCCCAGCGCGCCTTCCCGCTGAGGTTTGACAGTCTGTTCGGTGCTCTGTCTGTGTCTGGCGTCTCTCGATGGTTTTTTACGTGTAAGAATCGGCAGTGTGGCAGCCGCCCGTCATCTCGGACTCAACATTCGAACCACCGTTCCTCGTAGCAGCTGGGGTGTCCTCCTGGGGCCCCCGGGGAGTGCGGTCCGTGTTTTGCAAATGCCCCGTCTGAACTGGGGCGGGACATGGTCCCCGTGGGCACCGCATCTCCGCCCACAGGCAGATGGGTCACGAGCTGGTGTTTGTCTCCGGGGAGCCGTGCTCCCCTCCTGGGTGATAGACATCCACAGCCCAGTGCTCAGAAACCAAGCCCGCGGAGGGCCCCGGAGCCGGCCGCCCACAGAGCCGTGGCGCTGCCGTGTGCACCGTGTGTCTTCGCGGGGAGGCTGGTGGCTTCCTGCGGGCGCCGAGGAGACGCGGGAGGCACAGGGCGGCTCTTTACACATCTGCCCGCGCTCCGCCTGGTAATCTCCTCTCCAGGCACCTCCCTCGTGGGGTGTGTGTGTGTGTGTGTGTGTGTGTGTGTGTGTGTGTGTGAGACTTCCTGGCGGGAGCTCCCGGGAGGCTCCCTCCGGAAGGAAGCGCAGTTTTCAGGCGGACGGGAGCCAGATGCTCCTGCGTGCACATGTGCACACCCACGGGGCGGCATGCGAGCCCCCTCCCAGGCACTTGTGTGGATGGACGGTAAAGCAGCCATGCCGGGCGGGAAAGAAGTGCTGTGAGCGTTCTCCCTCCTCCTCCTCCTCCTCCTCCTCCTCCTTCTCCTCCTCCTCCTCCTCCTCCTCCTTCTCCTCCTCCTCCTCCTCCTCCTCCTCCTCCTCCCTCTCTTCCCCTCTTCCCCTTCCCCTCCCTTCCCTCTCCTCCTTCCCTCTCCCTTCTTCCCCTCCTTTTCTTCTCCTCTCCTCCTCTTCCCCTCCTCCTCCCCTCCTCCTCCTCCTCCTCTTCTCCCTCTTCCTCCTCCTCCTCCCCTCCCCCTCGTCCTCCCCCTCTTCTTCCTCCTCCTTCTGCTTCTCCTCTTCCTCCTCCTTCTCCTCCTCCTCCTCCTCCTCCTCCTCCCTCTCTTCCCCCTCTTCCCCTTCCCCTCCCCTCCCCCTCCTTTCCTCTCCCTCCTTCCCCTCCTTCCCTTCTCCTCCCTCCCTCCTCCCCTCCTCCTCCTCTTCCCCCTCTTCCTCCTCCTCCTCCTCCCTCCTCCTCCTTCTCCTGCTCCCCTTCCCACCCTTCTTCCCTCCTCCTCCCCCTCCTCCTCCCCTTTTCCTCTTCCCCCTCTCCTCTTCTCCATCCCCCCTCCTCCTTCCCCTTCTCTTCCTCATCCCTCCTGCTCCTCCTCTTCCTCCTCCTCCTCCT
>NW_023425524.1:8438454-8600954 GCF_014108245.1 Pipistrellus kuhlii
AGAACACACAGGACTAGCTCTGCGAATTCACACGAGTTCCCAATAATCCCAACAATTAACAACGAGAATAACCCAAAGGTCTCAATTTCTCCCCCAAATACCTATAATCTCCTTGATACTTGATACTGTGTTTTCAGTTTACTCTTGCTATGTCAGGACGGAAGTGTTTTTTTGTTTGTTTTTAATCAGCAGGAGGAGAATTAATCCAAATAGTTCAACTATTTTTTCGTGTCTGCCTTGCATATGACACAGGTTATGAGCGCCATTGCTTTGGTGACACCTGAGATCTGTGCTGTCTGCTTATACGTGCCTTGTAGCTAAAGGAAAGCTGTTCGAATCGGTGACGGAAAGTTGCTCAGAAATAAAACGTTTCCCTCGCCATCCCCGGTCGCTTTTGCGTCCTCAGCACCTTCTTGGTAAAGGGCAGTGATGCTGAATGTTAGTTGGTCATAGGCCTGCCTAACGGGTGGCATCTGCAAGCCTCTTCTATTTCCTGAATAGAAAACTCTCATCGGAAAAAAAAAAAACCAGACACGAGACATTGCAGAACCCTTCCCCGTCAATTATTATGATTGTGATTTTCTACTCAGCAAGTGTGTAGACTTGGAAAAAAAAAGTCACCCAATAAACATTTATTAGAGGTGCTTTATGCCTGATAGCGGAAAATTAGCAGGCTCCAGATGCACCACTCTAATTAATTGGTGTCATCAGCAGTGGTAGGCAGCATCGAGGGTGGAAATTGCTCACTTAAAGCGCGGCTCTGTGGCTCCGATGGGATGCTGGTCTCCCCTCCCCCGTGAGTGATTACAGAGGGAGAGCCCGCGCTCCCCTTCCTCCTCTGTCTGAATGCGCTTCCTTCTGGCTGAGGCGGGTGGGAGGCGATGCCGGTCACGCTGTGTTTATGGGAGGACCGTTTCCACATGGGCATCTATTCTGCAGGAGCGCGGGGGGTGGATCCCTCGAATTGCCTCCGTTCATCAGGAAGACCAAGAGCCTCGGAGATGTACCGGATACAGCAGGATGCGTGCCATCCTCCTTCCGGCGAGGGCTCGCGGTCGGGAATGCCAGGAGCAGCCCTCTGCCTGGAAGACGCTGTTCCGTTTCTCCTGGCTGCGTTTGCTCATCCTTTTCCCCCCACTTTTTTATTTTCTTGATATTTTTTTTTACAGAGAGGAAGAGAGAAAGATAGAGAGCTAGAAACATCAATGAGAGAGAATCATCAATCAGCTGCCTCCTGCAAACCCCCCCCCCCCCCCCCGAAACTGGGGATGTGCCCACAATCAGGGTACATGCCTTTGACCAGAATCAAACCTGGGACCTTTCAGTCCGCAGGCTGACGCTCTATCCACTGAGCCACACCAGTTTCTTTGTGTGAACCCATCTGATAAGTGCCCTTAGAGTCCGCCTGAGCCATGCCCACAGCGGCTCCTGGGCCTTGGAGCGCATAGTGGTGTTTGGAAGCCGAGGGGCACAGAGGGACGGAGGGCACTGCCCAGCAAACAGCCTCCCATCCACCCCACCTGGGCTGCCCGCAGCGGTGCGGCCGGGGACCACGGCTGCCCACATCCTCCTCAGGCCGGGGCCTGCTCCCCTTTAGGCCACGTGCGTTGTCCACCTTTGTGCCCTTTCATGGGGCCTCATTAAAAAATAAATCAGATAGCCGAAACCAGTTTGACCTGCAGACTGAAACGTTCCGGGTTCGATTCCCGTCAAGGGCATGTACCTTGGTTGCGGGCACATCCCCAGTGGGGGGTGTTCAGGAGGCAGCTGATGGATGCTTCTCTCTCATCGATGTTTCTAACTCTATTCCTCTCCCTTCCTCCCTGTAAAGAATCAATAAAATCTATTAAAAAATAAATTATATATATATATATATATTGATCTCAAAGAGGAAGGGAGAGGAGGGAGTGAGAGATAGAAACATCCACGACGAGAGAGGATCGTTGATGAGCTGCCTCCTGCGCGCCCTACGCTGGGATCAAACCCTGCAACGCAGGCACGTGCCCCGTGGGGATCGGACCTGCCCTCCAGGGTCACAGGCTGATGCTCAGCCGCTGAGTCACCACCGCTGGGCCCTGAGGGTCATTTTCAAAAGACGCTGCCCTGCCGCCACCTTTCACTGCCTCGGGGCCTGGTCCCCGGGCGGGGCGGAGGGAGGTCTGCCTTTGGCTTTGCCCGGTGGGAGTGGGAGCCTCTGGAAGCGCCGTTTCCCACGCCCCTGGTGCGTGGGGGACGACGGACAGGGCTCTGTCCATGGAGCAAACCCAGTGTGTGTGTGTGTGTGTGTGGGTGGTGTGGTGTGTGTGTGTGTGTGTGTGTGTGTGTGTGTGTAGGGTGTGTATGGTGTATGTGTGTGTGTGTGTGTGTGTGTGTGTGTATAGGGTGTGTGTGTGGGGTGTGTGTGTGTGATGTGTATGGTGTATGTGTGTGTGGTGTGTGTATAGGGTGTGTATGGTGTATGTGTGTGTGTGTGGGGTGTGTGTGTGGGGTGTGTGTGTGTGGTGTGTGTGTGGGGTGTGTGTGGTGTGTATGGTGTATGTGTGTGTGGGGTGTGTGTGTGTGTGTGTGTATAGGGTGTGTGTGTGGGGTGTGTGTGTGGGGTGTGTGGTGTGTGTGTGGGGTGTGTGTGGTGTGTATGGTGTATGTGTGTGTGGGGTGTGTGTGTGTGTGTGTGTGTATGGGGTGTGTGTGTGGGGTGTGTGTGGTGTGTATGGTGTATGTGTGGGGTGTGTGTGGTGTGTGTATGGTGTATGTGTGTGTGTGGGGTGTGTGTGTGTGTGTGTGTATGGGGTGAGTGTGTGTGGTGTGTGTGTGGTGTGTGTGTGTGTGTGTGTATAGGGTGTGTGTGTGTGGGGTGTGTGTGGTGTGTATGGTGTATGTGTGTGTGTGGGGTGTGTGTGTGTGTGTGTATAGGGTGTGTGTATGGGGTGTGTGTGGTGTGTATGGTGTATGTGTGTGTGTGGGGTGTGTGTGTGTGGGGTGTGTGTGTGTGTGCGCGCAGCTCCTGTCCCCTCCGGCCTGCCCACTCTCCGCGGTCCCAGGAGCAGGGTGGTCCTGCCCACTTCTCCCAAACGGGGCGTTTACAGCCCTTCCCTGGCCAACGCCCCCGCCAGGTGCCCACCGCCTTCCCGCGCCCCGGAAGTCAGACTTTCGGAGTTTTCTTTAAAACCCAGCTCCTGCCGAAACCGGTGTGGCTCAGAGGATAGAGCGTCGGTCTGTGGACTGAAAGGTCGCAGGTTCGATTCCGGTCAAGGGCATGGACCTTGGTTGCGGGCGCATCCAAGGTGGGATGTGTGCAAGAGGCAGCTGGTCGATGTTTCTCTCCCATCGATGTTTCTAACTCTCTATCCCTCTCCCTTCCTCTCTGTAAAAAAATCAGTAAAATATATTAAATAAATAAAATAAACTCGGCGTCCGTTCCGTGGGGGCGTCCTCCCCCTCCCCCTCGGAGGAGTGAGGCGGCCGGACGGCGTTGCGTTCCCCCTCTGAGGCGTGCAGACCATAAAGGGGCCCTGTGTTGGGTCCGGAGGGGACGCGGACAGGAAGTCTGTGGCAAGGCTCATAAAACACTGAGAGCTTTTCCAGAGAAAGGAGCCATAGAACTGCGAGGCCCGCCTGGGGCTGGCCACCTCCCACCGAGCCCAGGGGCCCTTTCATCCCAGGCCATAAGGGAGAGGGTCTGTAACAAGCCCCCCTCCCCTCCCTCTCCTCCCCTCCCTCCCCCACTCCTCCCTCCTTCCCCTCTCCTCCCTCCCCCACTTAGTCCTCCCTCCCCTCCCCTCCCCTCCCCTCCCCCTCCCCTCCCCTCCCTCCCCAACTCCGTCCTCCCTCCCCTCCCCTCCCTCCCCCACTCCCTCGTCCAGGAAAGGACCAGAGGCCAGGGCCCAGCTTTGCACCCCTGGCAGTTTTCACACCTCGGAAGGAGGCTTGCAGGGGCGGAACCTTCTTTCTGCCCAGGGCCGTGTGGATATTTGTCACATCATTGCCGGGCCACACACCATCATCCAGCCTAAAAGTCAGCCCACTCTGTTTGGTCAAACATTTCATTAACTCACCCCTCATGCCTTGGCAGCGCCAGACCAGGTGGTTCCTCAGACCTTATATACGTCTCCCGCCCCTGTTTTTTTACAAGTTCCCTTTTAGGACTGGCTTTACAGAGAGGTGACCTGCCCACAGCGGCCCAGCTCACACCGGTGAGATCTGCAGCTGGAGGCCTTACTCACCGCCCCAGGGCACCTCCTGGAAGAGAAGACAGGATTACTGTAAACCAGCGTTTTTCAACCGCTGTAGTGTGTCGAGAGATGTTGCCTGGTGTGCCGTAGGTGCAGACAAGACAAGAATTTTATAATTTTTCACTATTTTGTTTACTTAATATTTCATAATAAAGTAATTATAAAATACTTTCTTTGTGTTTATTTGATTCCTATTCAAGAGAATTACTTTATATATAGTCAATATAGGCACAGAGTTAAATTTTTTAACATTTTCTAATGGTGGTGTGCCTCGTGATTTTTTTCATGAAACAAGTGTGCCTTTGCCCAAAAAAGGTTGAAAAACACTGCTGTAAACAACACCAGTGTTATCCGTCACATCCAGCTGCTTACCAGGCCATTGTAGTTCTTTATGAATAAGTCACAGGGACCATTGGAACTTTGCAAAGTCGTGTTTGGTACTCTTTGCCCTTTAGCCAATCTTGAGACAAGTGTCTGTGCTTGACCCGTGTTTACAGGTGGGCAGAGGGAGTCAGAGGTGGAGCACTGTGGGAGGAGGGACCCTGAGGCGGAGGACCGGGCTCAGGGCCTCTGGAGCTGGGTCCCCACCAGTCCTGCCTGGGAAGTGGAGGCTCTCAGACGTCGCAAACTCCACCCGAGAAGCTTCTGGAGCCTTCTGGTTGTTTTGGTGAAAACATCAGGCGCGGCTGCCCTGCTGGGATGCTCGGGAATGGCTCCCGGAGAAAGTGCGCCTCATTTTCCCATTTGTGCGCCCAGGGCCTGTGACGTCACGGGAAGCCAGCCGCTCTGCGCAGGGGACCCTCCGAAGGCACCGGTGTCTTCCAGTGGGAATCGCAGCCCGTTGTTTTGCTCCGTGGACGTTGATTGTGTTACGATTTCCGATATAGCCCTTCCCACGTTAAGAAAAGATTTGTCATGTCTTTAGTTCAAGTTCCGTTTTTATTGATTTCTAAAATTTAATTAACTTTTTTAGAAGCAAGAAATTTTATTTTATTTTTTTGAAATAATATTTTTATTTTTATATTTTTCATTTTTTTATTAAGGTATCATATGTGTACATATCAAGTTCCTTTTAAAAAATATATATTTTTATTGATCTCAGAGAGGAAGGGAGAGGGAGAGAGACGGAAACATCAACGATGAGAGAGGATCGTTGATGCTTTGCCTCCTCAGGCCCACACCTGTCACCCCGTCCCCGCTAGAGGCACCGACGGACCAGAGTGTCATCGAGAGCCCAGTGAGCTGTGCCGGCTCCGCGGTGGCCCCAGCCCGGCCGCCCGGCCGCCCGGCCGCCCGGCCGCCCCTCCCCCCCGTGCTGCTCGGGTGATGACAGGGATGGGTCTTGGCACTGAGCATGAGAAGGGATCAGACGGTTTCCTGTGGGAATCGGTTTTCTGTCTGTCCTGCTTCCATTTCCTCCAGGGTCAGCGGCCTTGCCTCACAAGAGCAGGCTTACCCCCTTAAAAAAAAATTTATATATATATATTATTGAATTTTTACAGAGAGGAAGAGAGAAGGATAGTTAGAAACATCGATAAGAGAGAATCATCGACCAGCTGCCTCTTGCACACCCCCCAATGGGGATGTGCCCGCAACCAAGGTACATGCCCTTGACCGGAATCGAACCTGGGACCTTTCAGTCCGCAGGCTGATGCTCTATCCCACATGTGTCAAACACAAGGCCCGCGGGCCAAATCCGTCCCGCCAGGCCTTGAAATGTGGCCCGCACCGCGCTGTCATCACTGCACTCCGCTGCGTTTCCATCACAATGACAGTTTATGACTGTTCAGTAAACCATTTGGCCCGCGATTTAGGCTGGATTTTAGATTTTGGCCCCTTCTCTGATTGAGTTCGACACCCCTACAGTCTATCCAGGGAGCCAAACCGGTTTCGGCAGGGCTTCCCCTCTGGAGATGGTCCTGGGTTCTCTGCCGCTGTGTGTGCATGTAGACGGAGGGCCCGGCAGGGCTGGAGCATGGCTGTCCGCCTGGCTCTCCTCTGCGGACTGGACTCCGGGGGTTCTGGGAGCTGGGCTGAGCCCAGGGTCCCGTCGCTCGCTCGCTCGCTCGCTCTGTGGCGCAGCGCGCAGGCCCTCCCCCACGTACCTGATGGGCTCTGATCTCGGAAGCTGCAGGAGCACGGCCAGAGGAGAGGAAATGCTGTGTTACTGCTGTCATTTGAGGTGGTTACTGCTGGCATGATCCGGTCACAGCTGACCAGCCTGTTGGCGACCACAAAGCCTCCTCGGGACTCCAAGGAATCCCTCATCGAGCCTCCCGCCGAGGATTGCATGCAGCTGCCAGGCTCGCAGCCCTAGCTGAGCTGCGTGAAGAAGTCCTCGGCACCTTAGGGTGCTGAGTACCCTCGACCGTTGTTGGTCCAAATTCTCAGTCTCACTTTTATTTTTTTTAAGTGTATTTTATTGATTTTTTACAGAGAGGAAGGGAGAGGGATAGAGAGCTAGAAACATCGATGGGAGAGAAACATCGACCAGCTGCCTCCTGCACACCCCCTACCGGGGATGTGCCCGCAATCAAGGTACATGCCCTTGATGGGAATCGAACCTGGGACCTTTCAGTCCTCAGGCCGACGCTCTATCCACTGAGCCAAACCAGTTTTGGTTCAATCTTTTTTTTTTCCCCCTCTCATTTCTTTCCCATGTGGTCTGGGGCGTTTAAACAAGTGAAATAGCAGCATCAGTAAACATCCACTTTACGTAGTTCTCCGAAGACGAGGGACTTGGCTTGATCTGCTGTTGTGTCACTCTCCGTCCTCCTCCTTGGGCGCATGCTTAGCCCCTCACATCCACCCGTGGCTCCTTCACCACCCGGCCCTGTTTGTTGATGCGTAACCATGGCAACGGGATTATGTCTGTCAGCGTGGCATTATCAGCCGTCATCAGAAAAACCCAAATATAAATGCACCGTAATGCAAGAGAGAGAGCCGGGGATGTGGGGACGGTAGGGGAGGACTTGTTCTGGAAATATTTCCGAGGCCTGAGGGTTGACGTCCACAGGAGTGAAGTCACACACGGAAGCGCTCCGTCTGACTCAGATGCCCGTCGGACGCGGTGTGACGTGGCTGTCGGACTGAAGGAAGGTGTCCTGTGAATTCGGCCACGAAGACGGTGTGAGCCTCCTTGCTCCGCGGCCGCGCCTTTTCTGTGTCGTGGGAGCAGGAAGACACACTGAGGCTTTCTCAGAGCACTGGAATTGTGGTCACTTCCTCCAGAGCGCCCAGAATAAGGTGACCAGACGTTTTAAAAAAGTCCCGATTTTTGGAAAGATTTAGGACTTTTTTTTTTAATTAATTTTTTAAAAATAAATCTTTATTGTTTATATTATTACAAATGTTCCTCTTTCCCTCCCCCCTCCCTTGCTCCCCTCCACCAGGTTCCCACCCCACCCTCTGCCCTTTCCCCACTTCCCATTGTCCTCATCCATAGGTGCACAGTTTATGTTCAGTCTCTTCCCACACCCCCCACTCCCCTTTTCCCCGAGAATCGTCAGGTCACTCCCCTTCCATACCTCTGATTCTATTATATTCAACAGTTAATATTGTTCATCAGATTTTTTTTAAATTCCCTTGGCTTTTAGATTCACTTGTTGATAGTTACTTATTTGTTGTTCATAGTTTTTATCTTTATTTACTTTCTCTTCCGAAAGAACCCCCTTCAGCAATTCATATAATTCTGGTTTGGTGATGAACTGCTTTAGCTTTTTTTTTCATCTTTTATTGGTGAAGCTCTTTATCGGGCCTTCGATTCTGAGTGATAGCTTTGCTGGGTAGATTATCTTTGGCTGTAGGTTCTTACTACTCATCACCTTGAATATTTCTTGCCATTCCCGTCTGACCTGCATGGTTTCTGTTGAGAAATCAGCTGACTGTTTTAAAACGCCTCGGGACGTGGGACAAATTGTTAAAAATCGGGACTGTCCCGCCAAAAGCGGGACGTCTGGTCACCGTAGCCGAGAAGGACATGGTGCCGAAGCTGGAGGCCTTATCTCCTGGGTCCCCACCCAGCATGCTTTTCGCCGTCCCACGGTACGTCCTGGAAGAGAAGACAGGATTATTGTAAACAACGCCAGCGTTACCTGTCAGGTTGAGCTCCTTACCAGGCCATTGTTGTTCTTTATGAATAAGTCACAGGGACCATTGGAACTTTGCAAAGTCGTGATCGGTACTCTTTGCCCTTTAGCCAACCTTGAGACAAGGGTCTGTACTGGACCCGTGTTCACAGGCGGGCAGAGGGAGTCAGAGATGGAGCACTGTGGGAGGAGGGACCCTGAGGCGGAGGACCAGGCTCAGGGCCTCTGGAGCTGGGCCCTCGCCGTGCCTGCAAGGGAAGGGGAGACTATCAGACAGCAGACGTCGCCAATTCCACCCGAGAAGCCTCCTGGAGCCTTCTAGTCGTTTTGGTGAAAACACTACGCGCTGCTGCTCCGCTGGGATGCCCTGGAATGGCTCCCCTGGTGGTGGAGACGGGGAATGGGGAGCGGGTGTCTGTGCGGTGACTGAGAAAAGCAGATTAAACCAGGAGGTTTGAGCTCTGTGCTCAGTTCGGATTCTGACTCCTTCAGTGACTTGAGCAAAGTCCTCGCCTCAAGGACCTGCACTTCCTTGCGCTTAGAAAGACAGTGCCAGGCCGAATGCTCTTGGAGGTCCCTTCCAGTTCTTAGAATGACCTGGAACACCCACTCACGTGATGGACTCACACAGTCTCCGCAGGAGTAAGCTGGCGTTGTGGATGGTTTGCATCTGGGCAATGGCCTGCACTGCTAGCCGAAGGTGCAGAGAAGGAGCTGTCCATTGGCATATTACTCCTTTATCAGATAGGATAGTGTGTTCTTTATTCATTCCTCTGATGATGGCACTGTCCAGCTTTTTGAAAAAAAAAAAATAGTCACACCTACTGCCTCTCAGTGAACTCTCTTCTTCATCTTTTGCAATTTTGGTCATACATTTCTTTTCTTTTCTTTTTTTAAATATATTTTATTGATTTTTCACAGAGAGGAAGGGAGAGGGATAGAGAGCTAGAAACATCGATGAGAGAGAAACATCGATCAGCTGCCAAGGTACATGCCCTTGACCGGAATCGAACCTGGGACCCTTCAGTCCGCAGACCGACGCTCTACCACTGAGCCAAACCGGTTTCGGCTGGTCATACATTTCTTACACTGTACAGAAACCACTCTATAATGGTGGACTTGGAAGCTATTCTGTCTTTATTTATTTATTTTATTTTATAGCGTCAGATACAATTGACTGTGCTTCTGTTCTGGGATTTTTATTTCCTTCTCAGGCTTTCTCTCAGAGCAATGAGGAGTCCCAGTTCAAAGGATGTATAGGAAGCTCTTAGAAACTCCTCACAGGGAATCCACATATTACCTGTTGTTGTTACCTGGGAACACAGAGTGTGCTTCTAGGCTGGAGGGAACCACAACCTCTTTCTTCTCTGTGGGTTTGTTTATTCTCTGTGCTCCGCGAGTACCGAGTCTCCCTGGGCTGCTGGCCTTGGCCCTCCTGGCTCCTCAGTGTGCCCCGAGGGCATTTCCTGTGAGATGCCGGTGGAAGCCTTAGGGCCGCCCCCCTGCCCAGACCTCCTCCAGGGCGTAGGACCAGTGCACGGGGGCACACGGCCGTGTCTTTCCTCGGATGCTCAGAGGTGAGCTGCCTCCCTGCGGTTGGCTAAGACCCCCTCTCTGTGCCCCACCTGGCCTCCCTCCAACTTCTCCCGTCAGGGGAATCAGGGGAGCCGGGGGTGTCTCTGACATCCTGTTGAGCAGAGGTTGAGTGGGAGACACGTTTGGTCCCATTCTGGGGGTTCTATTTATTTATTTTTAAAAATATATTTTATTGATTTTTTACAGAGAGGAAGGGAGAGGGAGAGTTAGTTAGCAACGTCGATGAGAGAGAAACATCGACCAGCTGCCTCTTGCACACCCCCTACCGGGGATGTGCCCCCAACCAATGTACACGCCCTTGACCAGAATCGAACCTGGGACCTTTCAGTCTGCAGACCAGCGCTCTACCACTGAGCCAAACCGGTTTCGGCTGGGGGTTCTATTTATGTGGGTCCCGTCACCTCGGTGTTTAGTTACAGTATTGCTGGGGGGCCTCGGGCAGGGACGGCACACCCAGGCCCAGAGGGTGTGTCGTGATGGGAAGAGATGGTCTGTGTCAGGCGCCCGAGTTTGAGCAGGTGCAGCAGAAAGGCACAGAGACAAAAGCTAGACCGAGGAGACCTTTCTCAGTGGCCCATTTGAAAAGTCCCCGCCGTGCTGGAGGCAGGAGCGAAGGCCTCTATTCTCTCCACAGAACTCAGGTCACAAGATTGTGTCGTGTGAAGAGAAAGGTCAGAAGCACGCCGACAAGATATGCAGGAAGGCGAAACGCACCTTAAGTGACAAAGGAGGACATAGATTGGCTGGAATAGATAAGATGGAAAAACATTGCTTCAAATGATACCACGAAAACCAGCCCACAGGGCGGGAGGGAGCTTGGCCGATGGTCTGCCTTAGACATCTGTGACCCTCACACATGGATCGCGTGCCGTGATTCTTCACACGGATGTCTTCTTCATCCGGTGGCCCCTCCCTTTACCCATCTCTTGCAGCCCTTAGCCTAGTGCCTTGTGTTGCATTTATGTCTTCTTCTTCTCCTCCTCCTCCTCCTCCTCTTCCTCCTCTTCCTCCTTCGCCTCCTCCTCCTCCTCCTCCTCCTTCTCCTCCTTCTCCTTCTTCTCCTTCTTCTCCTTCTTCTTCTCCTTCTTCTCCTCCTTATTCTTCTCCTCCTTCTCCTCCTCCTCCTCCTCCTCCTCCTCCTCCTCCTCCTCCTCCTCCTCCTCCTTCTTCTTCTTCTATTTCTACTCTTTGCCTTGAGAGACAGGGAGAGGTTGAGTGAGAGAAAGAGATTGATTGACTTGTCGATCCGCCTGTCCATGCATTCATCGGTTGGCTCTTGTGGGTGCTGTGCCTGGGATTGAACCTACAACCTTGATGTATCAGACGATGCTCTAACACAGTGGCCGGCAAACTCACTAGTCCACAGAGCCAAATATCAACAGCACAACGATTGACAGGTCTCTGGAGAGCCACATTTTTTAAACTTGAACTTCTTCTAACGCCACTTCTTCAACATAGACTCGCCCAGGTCGTGGTGTTCTGTGGAAGAGCCACACTCTGATGGGGCCAAAGAGGTGCATGTGGCTCACGAGCCGCGGTTTGCAGACCACGGACCTAACCACTGCACTACCCACCCGGGGCCTGTGTGTGTTTTAGTAGCTACAGCTGACTGAGAGCAAGCCCAGGCCAGGCAGAGAGCTCGCTCATGTTAGCATCCCTCGGAGCGGCTGCCCCGCATTTTATCCGCCGGATTCGTGGTCCGTTTCTGTCACTTCCCAGGACGCACGGATCCCGGCGTGAGCCGGCGGGGTCTTTCTCTCACCCCGTACCGCCTCTTCGCGAGGCCTCCCGAGAACAAAGCCAGAGCCGGCGCACGGAGGCATTTTTGGAAACTTAAACTCTGGCTGTCGGGTATGCCTGTCATCTGTCACCCCGGTAACTGTTCAGATGAGTGTCAGTTAACTCCTGCCGATCCCTTATCGCGCGCGCTCGTCAGATGAGGTAATGCGCTTCCCCGGGTACAGTTGTCACGGGCGAGATTGGCAGCGCATCATGGTTGTAAGCAGAACCGTCTCTTGCGGGGGACCGTGACAAAGACGGGGCCGGACGCCAGGGGCGCCCCAGAAGCACGCGCCTCCGTCCCGGCGAGAAGGAGCTGTGATCGGGCCATGAATGTGTGGGCCGTGCGTGTCCTCAGCTCCCTGCTGGTGAGGGGCCCGAGACCTTGGCCCCGGCCACCAGCCCGAGCCCCCCTGACAGAGCCTTTCTCCAGGGATCTTGGTTTAAAAACAGAATTCTTAAAAAAAAAAAAAAAAAAAAAAAAAAATATATATATATATATATATATATATATATATATATGTATATATATATTATTGATTTTTTACAGACAGGAAGAGAGAGGGATAGAGAGTTAGAAACATCAATGAGAATCATCGATCAGCTGCCTCTTGCACGCCCCCTACTGGGGATGTGCCCACAACCAAGGTACATGCTCTTGACCAGAATCGAACCCGGGACCCTTCAGTCCGCAGGCTGACGCTCTATCCACTGAGCCACACCGGTTTCAGCTAAAAACAGAAATCTTTAAGTAAACCATTTATCGAGCAAAAAAGATTTCAAGTATGCAGAAACACACAGAGTATGATACAGCAAATAAAGCCACCACTGGCATTTAACGAATGCTAGCTTTTGGCCAAACCTGCTCTGGATTTTTTCTCTTTAAATGAAAAGAACCTTTCAGAGACAGTTGAATCATTTCTTTCCATCCCAATCCCATTCGCCTTTCTCCTCTTCGGACATAACTATCACCCGGCCGGTGTGGCTCAGGGGTGGGGCATCATCCTATGCAGCAGGTGGTCACGGTTTGATTCCCGATCAGGGCACAAGCCCGGGTTGCAGGCTTGATTTCCAGTGTGGGGTGTGCAGGAGGCAGCCGATCAATGATCCTCTCTCGTCATTGATGTGTCTATCTCTCTCTTCCTTTCCCTTTCTCTCTGAAATCAACAAAAATGTATTTTAAAAAATGTTTAATGGAAGACGGGTACCTGAAATATAGGCTATTAGGTGTGACGTTCTCTCTCCGAGCAGTCTACAGATTTGGTCATGACCTTCAGATAGTGACAGAAGTGCAGGGACCAGTGACACAATCTAGGGCCCTTACGGTAAAACAAACCAGTGGACCAAGGAGGAATCGTTCCCACTTCCCTCGATCCGAGCTCAGCTCAGAAACAGCCACGTGGGAGGCTAGGGTACGTGGTCCCTGGGATGGGATGGCCCTCGCTGGCTGGAGGGTGGTTCTCGCTGGCGTCAGCGTGTAGGTTTGTGCCTCATGGAGCGGTGGCTGGAGCTGGGGCTGGAGTTGAGGCTGGGGCTGGGGCTGGGGCTGGGGCTGGGGCTGGAGCTGGGGCTGAGGCTGGAGCTGAGGCTGGGGCTGGGGCTGGAGCTGGGGCTGGGGCTGGGGCTGGAGCTGGGGCTGGGGCTGAGGCTGGAGCTGGAGCTGAGGCTGAGGCTGGGGCTGGGGCTGGGGCTGAGGCTGGAGCTGGGGCTGGGGCTGGGGCTGGGGCTGGAGCTGGGGCTGGGGCTGGGGTGGGGCTGGGGTGGGCCTGGGCCCTGTGCTGCCGCCTCTCCCCCTGACAGCAGTTGCCCTGTGGGCCTGTGGAGGAGTTAGCCTTGCCTGCTCTTTCTGGAAGTCCCTCTAAGTCAGAGTCAGCCCAGCTGCATGGGGGGAGATTATAGGTGTGAGATTGAGGGCCTCCTGGGGTGTGGGCCGGGCTGGGGCCTGGGGGCTGCACAGCGGGGAAGGCTGGGGGGGCACCAGTGCTGGGCTTGGAGGCGCCTGCGAACCCCTCCGGCCTGTCCCTTCTGGGCCCCCCTTCCCACCGGGTAGCGGTTGCTCAGGCATTAGCTTCCGCAGGCAGCTCTGTGATGGACCTCGTACCAAGGATGCAGGGATGGCCCGTGTCAGGTTGTTGGAGTTAAAAAAAAAAATATTTTAATTTGTTTAGCTCTCCGGGGAAATTATCGGAGCCTTACGTGCGATCATCAACTTTCACACGAGCTTTCAAAAAAACCCCTGAAATTATTCCAGCCACAAAATGAGGTTTTTAATCTCCCCCTCCCCCACCTCCTCCCCCTATTTTTTTTTTTTTTTGAGAAGAGGGGAGATTAAAAATGTCTAATTCATTCCTCCCCTCCCCCCAGGACACCGTCGTTAGCGACTGTTGGGCAGCGATCAAATGAAAAAGGTATCGCATTTGTTGCATACGTTTTATTTCCCCCCCTTTTTTATTTGACACCGAACACCGGCTCTCTCTCTGCTCCGGAGAGGTGACATGCGTGTGATGACACGTGCTTTGTGCTGAAACGCTCCCAGGTGCCCGCATGCTTCGATGAGGGGCCCTGTCAGAGCCACTGTTCTCTGGGGGGACGGAGCGGCACTCTGGGGAGCTGGGGCGCTCTGGAGGCGGGCGGGGTCATGGCTGCAGGGCGGTGTGAACGCGCTTACCCCCCGTACTTACCCCCCCCCCCCCACGGGGGCTGAAATGGTCAGCTCCATGGGTGCTTGACCACCATCCGAATCAGACCGCCGCGAGGAGGGGACTCACTGACCCCAGAGTCAGCGGGACACCCGCCGAACGAGCCCTCCCCGCGAGGCTGTGACGGGACAGGACCGCGCCTCCGGGCAGCCTGTTCAGGCCCCGCCAGGCCCGGCTCCAGCGCCAGGAAGGTGGCTCCGACCCCGAGCGTGCTGATTGCCTGGCTGCTGCTGGGTTACGGAAATCATTCCCTCAGAGAGACTCCTGTTGGCTCAGGGGGGACATGCTCCTCCTTCCCCTCCTATGAGAGCCTGGTGCAGGCGTTTCCAGTTCTCCTCCTCCTCCTCCTCCTCCTTCTCCTCTTCTTCCTCCTTCTCCACCTCTTTTTTCTTCTTTAAAAAAAATATTTTATTGATTTTTCACAGAGAGGAAGAGAGAGGGATAGAGAGTTAGAAACATCAATGAGAGAGAATCATCGACCAGCTGCCCTTTGCACCCCCCTACTGGGGATGTGCCCACAACCAAGGCACATGCCCTTGACGGGAATCGAACCTGGGACCCTTCAGTCCGCAGGCCGACGCTCTACCCACTGAGCCACACCGGTTTCGGCAGGGGTTTCCAGTGCTGTGCCGAGCTGCCACCGGCCTCTTTTGCTGTATTTTCCTCGGATAGAATTCCCTTGAAGAATAAGAAAAAAGAGACATGAACGCTTTCCTGCCCCTGTGTTTATGAAGTAGCGATTCATTTATCTCCCCCGCCCCCTGGGAAAGGACGCAGACACACAGCCACACAGCCGCGCCCTCGTCGGCGTAGAGGCCAGGTTCTCTACGTGCAGGTGCCACATGCTTGCGTGTTGGTGACTGTGCTGACCTGTGAAGCCGTGCCGTCTCCAGGGGCTTTTGTCGTGGCTCCGGGACCCAGTGTCCCCTCCCGGGAAGCAGGGCGGTCTGCACGCACTGGCTTAGGACACGGTCCCTTTAAGAATCCGGCGCCGGGGGCCGGTGATGGATGTCCCGGTCGGTGGGGGCGGCATATTGGCTCTGCTCGCGGTGATGGACGATGTCTGCGTGTCAGGTGCTTTGGGCTTCCCGCCCTCCCTGCCCGGAGTCCCGCCTCGGTGCTGCTCGGTGCTCTGCTGCTCGGCGAGAGGAGAATGAATAAATCCGGGAGCCTGCGGGGCGGGCACGGCCCCGCTGCTGCTCTGCATTCGCCAAGGGTCTTAGCGGAGGAAGGGAGGGGCAGGACAAAGGCCCTTCCAGCTCTGGGAATGCTGAGCCCCAGCTCGCTCGTACCACGATGAGGGGGGCTCACCGCCTGGCACTGCCCGCCTGGCAAGCCCAGCGGGCCCCCTGTCTGCGGGTCTCCAGGGGCTGTGCCCGCCCCTCGGGCCGGGTGATCTGTCTGTTCCCAGCGTGCGGCCATGATGGCGTGTCTCAGTTTCGGTTCTTACGAGGGTATTTCTTGGATCCCATGATCTCACGCATCTAGAGGAAATGATGAACAGCATACACGGATGAACAAAAAACAGACCCAGAGACAGAGAAGCAGCGACCAGACTCTCAAACCTCAGAGGGGAAAGTGGGGGAGGGAGGGGGTAAGGGGAAGAGATCAACCAAAGGACTTGTGTGCATGCCTATGGGCCCGGGCGGTGGCCATGGACAACAGGGGGGTGGGGGTACATGTGGGGAGGGGTTTGGGATGGGAATGGGGGGAAGAGGACAATTATATGATACCATAATCAATAAAATTAAAAAAAAAAAAAAAGGCAGTGTGTTGTGGGCAGGAAGCAGCCTGACCCCCTGCAGCCACTGGGCAGGGAGATCATACTTGGAGCAGGAGGGAATCTGCCCCAGGGCTTTCATTTCCCTAAGCATCTGGGAGCGAGACCATCAGGAGGGCGGCCGCTCCTGTCCATCCACTCCCCGCCCCTTCCCTCCACCTCCAGCTCATTGCCTGGGGGTCACCCATCACCTTTCCTGCCAGCCGGCGAGGTCTCCAGATGAACAGCGTTAACACCGAAACCAGGAAACTGCTGGAGTGGAACGGCCCCCGGGTCGTGGCTCCTTGTCTCCGGGGCCCTGAGATACGGGCTGGGCATGGAGTTCAACCTCCCAACCTGATGCCTCCGTCACGGGCTCCATGCCTCCCGCCATCCAGGCGGAGCGGCCTCAGAGCCGGACTCCTGCAGAAGCAGAGGCGGGCGGGGCTGCTCTCTCTCTTCGTGGCTCGTGTTGCCTCCGGGATGAGGACGGAGGATGCTGAGACCTGACCCGGGAGAGCCTTACGCAGATAGGATGTGACCCTGGGTCGGTCCAGCAAATATTGACGAAGGACTCACAAAAGGGAGGGCACCGTAAGGCAAACACAAACCGAGGAATCCATACCGACCCTTGTCACCGGGGGCGGGGAAAGACAATACGAGGAATGACTGGCAAATACAGGTGTGAATTCCACTTACTCGCAGCGGGATGAGGGACGAGGAGGCGCCAGGAAAGGGAGGATCCGCAGACACCCATCCACCCCAGCGCCCCCCGGGGGTGTGGCCCGGCTCCTCGCCTCTCCGGGTCTGTTTGTCCTGGGAGCTGGACAGGCTGGCAGGACCACGTGACCACCAGCACCTGTTTGCCCCCCGGGGCCGGGGGTGGGGGCCCAGCGCTGGGACTGTCCCCGAGCTCAGGACTGTCCTTCCCGGTGACCTTCCACAGTGAGGACCTTGCTGTGACTCCTCAAGGCCACTCGGCTAAGCCGGGAGGCAGCGGGTACCCTTTGGGAGACTGTAACCAACGCATGTGCGTCCAGGGTGGAAAGTGCTGGAAAACAGTCCGTAAAGGGTGCATCCCTTCTCTCCTCCGCCTGCGGATGTGTCTGTCTGTCCTCCCTGGCCGTTTGCGGCCAGGCTGGGTCAGGTGGGCTCCTGAGACAGGTGCCAGCAAGACAAGGTGAAGAGAAAAGGGTTGCTCAGCAATGCAGCAGCTTTTACCATCTGAGGTCAGCTAAGCCGAGACTGACTGGGGAAGAGAAAGTTGTATCTTCTCCCTAGACCAGTGGTTCTCAGCATTTCTTTCTCTCTTTCTTTCTCTCTTTCTTTCTTTCTTTTAAAAATATATTTTATTGGTTTTTCACAGAGAGGAAGAGAGAGGGATAGAGAGTTAGAAACATCAATGAGAGAGAATCATCGACCAGCTACCTCTTGCACACCCCGTACTGGGGATGTGCCCGCAACAAAGGTACATGCCCTTGACCGGAATCGAACCTGGGACCTTTCAGTCCGCAGGCCGACGCTCTATCCATTGAGCCAAACCGGTTTCGGTGGTTCTCAGCATTTCTAATGCCTCAACCCTTTAATATAGTTCCTCACGCTGTGGTGACCCCCAACCATAACATTATTTTCGTTGCTACTTCCTAGCTGTGATTTTGCTAGTTATAAATCGTAATGCGAATGTCTGTGCTCTCCGATGGTCTTTGGCAACTCACAGGTTGAGAACCGCTGCTGTAGAGTCTAGACCCGTGGTTGGCAAACTGCGGCTCCAGAGCCACAGGTGGCTCTTTGGCCCCTGGAGTGTGGCTCTTCCACAAAATACCACGGCCTGGGCGAGTCTATGTTGAAGAAGTGGCATTAGAAGAAGTTTAAGTTTAAAAAATGTGGCTCTCCAGAGAAATTTCAATCGTTGTCCTGTTGATATTTGGCTCTGCGGACGAATGAGTTTGCCGACCACTGGCCTAGACCAAAGGATTCTTTTGTAAGCAGGAGGCAGACGGGGATATTTGGGTTATGAGGGAAAGTCCGAGATCCATGAAGAATCGTGCCCTGCAAGAAAGAGCTGGGGGGGGGGGGGGGGGGGGGGGGGGGAGAGACAGGGGCAGCAGGGAGCGTGCAGTGATTCTGTACAGGAAGATGCATTCCAAACCTCGGCCGATACCAGGAGAAGACGAGGTTTTGCTTTCGGAGTTAGAAGATCTGGCGGAATCACTGTTTTCTGCGAGAGATAAGAGCCATGTCAAAGCCTACACACAGGCCAGTGGGAGGGGTGGGGTGGGAGGGTGGGCAGCCAGGAGGAGCTAACGGTGTGGCTGGCTCTGGAGACCACACCGGTTCTTAGCAAGGATAGGGCAAACTGGCGAGATTTTTTGAGGCCCGAGTTTTGAGTTTCCTGTGATCACTGTGCTTTAGAAAGTAGACTTGGCTCGGCCAGCGTGGCTCAGTGGTTGAATTCAACCTATGAACCAGGAGGTCATGGTTTGATTCCCGGTCAAGGGCACATGCCTGGGTTGTGGGCTCCATTCCCAGTGGGGGGGGGGGGGGGAGGGGGTGTGCAGGAGGCAGCTGGTCAGTGATTCTCTCTCATCACCGATGTTTCTATTTCTCTCTCCCCCTCTCCCTTCCTCTCTGGAAGCAATAAAAATATACTTAGGAAAAAGAAAAGAAAGTAGGCAGAAGGAGGTACATTCCGTACACTCATGGGTATTGCTCCCCTTTCTGTCATAACTCCCAGGGTGTAAGCAACAGAGAGCAAAACACAGGCTCTATGGTAGGGGTGTCGAACTCAATCAGAGAAGGGGCCAAAATCTAAAATCCAGCCTAAATCGCGGGCCGAATGGTTTACTGAACAGTCATAAACTGTCATTGTGATGGAAACGCAGCGGAGTGCAGTGATGACAGCGCGGTGTGGGCCACATTGCAAGGCCTGGCGGGACGGATTTGGCCCGCGGGCCTTGTGTTTGACACATGTGCTCTATGGCAACAGGTCCTGACTGAGACCGTACGCCCTCCGTCCTCATGCCGTCACCCGCCGGACTTTCTGGCTGGGAGGCTGGTCACAGCTGTCAGTGTTTAGTATAAATAGCAGCGGGCGGGCGAGGGGTGACAGCGTGGCACGTGGCTGGGCCGCCTCTCGCTCAGTCGCCACCGCTGGCCGCGCGCCAGGCCCGACAGAGAGCCGTGAACGCGGCTTGGCATCCAGCGACTTTCAGAAATGGTGGTTGAGCTCATTCCGCGATGACATCCTTCGTGCTTGGCAAAACAATTACCACGCTTTCCTGAGAAATCGAGTAAACATGGATCAGACGCGTTCCCATATACGGGCGCGACGGAGTCGGCGGTCGCTGAGCCGTGTCTGTGCGTGCAGACACGCGCCCCGTCCTTCCTGCAGGATGCACCGCGGACTGTGGTGGCGGGATCGGCTCTTCCAGGGGGCCGCCAGGAAAGCACGTCACGGAGCCACGCGCACGCGGGAGGTTGTGGGTGGCAGACGGTCACGGGTGAGTTCCCCGTGTCCCATCTCCGTCCGTCCCGCCGGGGAAAACGTCCAGCCTTGTCTTCATCGGGGCCAAGCAGAGGCCCCGGCCCAGGGTTCTGTTTCCTGTGGAAGCTCAGTGCTTTAGGGCCTGCGCGGTCTGCGGCCCGGCTGCTGGGACCTCCGGGATGGCCGTGGCTTCTTGGCCGGAGAGAATGGGAACAAAGGGGTGAGTGTAGGGCAAGGAGCAGGGAAGGGAGGGAGGGAGGGAGGGAGGGAGGGGAGAGAGAGAGAGAGAGAGGTATGGAACTGGTAACGGTGGCATATTAGGATGATGTTCTAACCCAGTGGTTGGCAAACTGTGGCTCTTGAGCCACATGTAGCTCTGTTGACTAATGACTTTGCCGACCACTGCTCTAACCAATGGAGCTACCCAACGGGGCCCTGTTACTAACACCTTGCGTTCCTGTGGTGCATTTGTCATAATCGATGGGCCAGCATGGGTATGTTATTGTTAACCAAAGTCCCTGGTTTACCTCGGGGCTCGCTCTTGGTATTAGACATTCTGTGCGTTTTGACAAATGTATCAGGACACGTATCTGCCCTCGCAGGGCCATGCAGAGTGTAGTTACTGCCCTGAACCCTCTGTCCCACCTCCTCATCCCTCCATTCTCTGTGGTGCCCAGCAATCCCTGGATCGTTTCCTGTCTCCTATATAGTTCTGTCTTCCTCTGAACGCCACATTGTTGGAATCATATAGGATCCTTCTACTACCTTTACAGTCCAATATGTCCTATTTTTTGTTTTTATCAACCACAAAAATGCACTTTCTTCCCTTTCTAGTTAAATTGTTTTAATGAAGCTACGTGCATAAATAAGACCCCCCTAGACCCACATTATATCCTCTGCCTGTTCTTACTCTTGGCTGAAATGCAGTCAGTAGACTTCTCTCTTGCTTAAGATGTCCTTGCTTAACCTGTTAACTGAGCGGGAACTATAAATACGTCAAACGTAAACAATATCAGGAACGGGTAGGACGTATGAATACATCCTGGAAATATATGTTGCGCCCTGAGAGGGACGGTATATATTTTTTGTAATCTTTATAATTGTTTGTAAAATTTATAATTTTTTAATTCGAAGTTTCCATTTTTTTGTTGGTATTCTTTTCTATTTTTTTTTGGTAATTTTGCATTTTCCTTTGTGCTTTATATATAAATAAATGAAAAAAAATCATTTATTTTAATTAAGTATAAATAAAAAAAATAATAATATGAAATTACATCCTCTGGGCACGTCCTAGTGAAAGAGTACGCGCCCATTACAGGTTGCGTAATTAAAAAGGAAACTCCCTGGTTAACAGGTTAACACAGCACACCTAACTGCTGGTGTAGGTAAGAATGTTGCTTCTCCGAGAAAAATCAGCAAGAATCTTCTCTGAGGCCCGAGCATGGTGTGCTTCCGCGTGAGCCTGTTTTACAAGAGAATTGTATCCGTTGTGATGGAGAAACGGAGGCGTGAGAGAGAAGAGACCTTGCCCAGGGGAAGGCGTTAGGTCACACATGTGTCAAACACAAGGCCCGCGGGCCAAATCCGTCCCACCAGGCCTTGCAATGTGGCCCGCACCGCGCTGTCATCACTGCACTCCGCTGCGTTTCCATCACAATGATAGTTTATGACTGTTCAGTAAACCATTCGGCCCGCGATTTAGGCTGGATTTTAGATTTTGGCCCCTTCTCTGATTGAGTTCGACACCCCTACGTTAGGAGGACAGACAGGGAGAGCCAGCTTCCCTTTCCCGCCGGAGATGCTGCAGGATGGAGCCATGGGAGCTCGGTGCCTGGAAGGAGAGACAGGCCCGTGAGCTCAGCCGTGCAGCAAGAGGCTCTGACTGTGGTCCTCGCGTGAGCTCCTGGCAGCTGTGGGCGCCCAGGTCCCGCTGGATCGTGGGGGGAACCCGGACGGTACCCTTAGATCTCACCTTCCCTTCACCCTGGAATTCCGCCCGGGAACGAACAAGGCAAGCGCCTGTCCTGCCAGGAGGCAGACCAAACACGTGACTTTTTTTTCCTTTCCTTTTTGCACGAAGGAATTGAGCGCTAGCATTGATTGACGAGAGAGACGATATTCTGAAGCCACGTTGCAGTTCAAAGGGGAATAAAGAACGCGTCTATAACGTAGGCATTTGCTTGGGGTACGTACTTCCCCGTTAGCGGTTTCCCGCTGCTTGGGTGGTATTGGCGATGTCCAGAGTGTCAAAAAGATGAAGGGTCATAAACATTAAAGAGCTTCTTGCCGTGTCACCGGGACAGTATCTTACGTAAAAGGGAATCCAGGCTCCGATGACGGAGGATTCCTGGCGAGTGCACGCCCGCCCGGCTGCTGTCATGCACGTGGGTGTGGTAACCTGGTCAGTGAGTGGCAGCGCAGACAAGTTAGTGAGGCAGCTCTAGCTTGTGGCTCAAAACCTGTTCAGTCCGCTCCACAGCCATTTGTCGATGGCACATTGGGGTGACCCTGGGCGAGTCCCTTGATTTCTTTCGGTGTCTCTGGCCCTGTCTGTGAAATGGGAACAACCACAGTGACCCGCGGCCTGACCTGGACCAGACAGGGTAATGCATTCGGAGAGTTCAGAGCTCTCCGTACACAACTTGAAGTTAGCCAGTGTCCAGATGGAAAGCGTCTTACCACTAATGTTTACTTATATGGCATATGCATTACTTTGTATGTGTCTCTTACTGATGTTTATTGCATATGTGTGCATATCCACACATGTGTGTGTGTCCGTGTGTGTGTGTGTGTGTGTGTGTGTATACCATACATGTGTTTTGTGCTGTACAGTTTTAGAGTTCTCTGCAGGCCTCATTTGACCCTCTCAGCAATCTCAGGCAGAATGATCTTTTTTTTAAATCTTTTTAAGCTGGCTTTCCTTTTTTAAAATTGGATTAACGGGGGTGACATTGGTTAATAAGATTACATAGGTTTGCCGAAACCGGTTTGGCTCAGTGGTAGAGTGTCGGTCTGTGGACTGAAAGGTCCCAGGTGCGATTCCGGTCAAGGGCATGTACATTGGTTGCAGGCACATCCCCGGTGGGAAGTGTGCGAGAGGCAGCTGGTCGATGTTTCTCTCTCATCGACGTTTCTAGCTCTCTATCCCTCTCTCCTCTCTGTAAAAAATCAATAAAATATATATTTAAAAAAAAAGATTACACAGGTTTTAGGCGTACCATTCTGTGATGTGGCATCTGGATATTGTGTTGTGTGTTCCCCACCTCACGTCTCCTTCTGTCACCATCGATCCCCATGCTACGGAAGAGGGATGGATGGCTTTGTGTTCATCTTACAAATGTGGCTGGGAGAGGTTATGGTTCCTGACACTTGATCATATTGTCACGATTTTGAAATGTGGGGGAAAAGAACGTCATTATAGATAAAGGCCACAATTTCACGTGCTTTTGCAATAATAAAATCGGGAACAAGTTGGGAAAAGTTACAAAAATCTGATTAACCAAAATTAGGAAGGCCGGGCCCGAGGCGGAGCTGTCGGGTGGAGGCTGTGATGGAGCTTTTCCAACGGGAACCGCTGTTGTGGGCTTGACCGTGACCTCCGCCTGCTCCGGGGGCTGCCTGGAAACCACTGGGTCTGGCGCTGCTCACTCGCTTATTCAACGGAGAGGAGAGCGAGGGAGGAGGTCGTGGAAGTGGGAGCAGAGCACGCGGGAAACTGGGCCCGACGTGGAGCTGGGCCCGAGCTCAACCCGCCGCGGGCCCCCTCGGAAGAGCAGTTGTGTGACCCCGAAGGGGCAGATGCCTCCGTGAGCTTGAAGTCCCTCCCAATGAGGCGTGGGTGTGGCAGGGCCCGCAGAGCACGGACCCTCACTGCCATGTTCCCCATGTGACAGGCGTCATCCGCAGCGACACGTGATCCCTCGGCTTCCTTTTTGCTGCCACAGAAGTGTTCTGGTTAGAGAGAAAACAGGCCGTGAGAACCCTGTTTCCCAGCAGAAATCGCGGTCCCAGGACTTGTAGGTGGGCCGAGTAAGGTTACTTAGCAAAGCGGCCGCCTTGCTGGCCGGGGGCCAGTGTGTCCCACGCACACACATTCTGTGAATTGGCCTTTTTTTCTTCCTCAGAGCACCGACTCCGCCTTTTTTCCTGTCCTCAGCCCAGAGACTCAATGGTTGTGGGATTGATCCCGGGCAGCCTGGCCAGGCTCTGGGCCATTTTAAAACAAAAAATATTTTATTCATTTTTCACAGAGAGGAAGGGAGAGGGATAGAGAGTTAGAAACATCGCTGAGAGAAACATCGGTCAGCTGCCTCCTGCACACTCCCTACTGGGGATGTGCCCGCCACCAAAGTACATGCCCTTGACCGGAATCAACCTGGGACCCCTCAGTCTGCGGACCGATGCTCTATTCACTGAGCCAAACCGGTTTTGGCTGGGCCTTTTTTTTTTTTTTTTTTTTTTTTTTTTTTTTTTACAATTCATGACGCTCAGGAATGCTGCCTTCCACGCAGAGGCCAAGAACAGTGGGCACGCATGCCAAGGCTGTGTCAGGGGGTTGGCACAAGGACTGGCAGCTGGGAGGATGGAGGCAGCCCAGTTCCCGGGATCAGGTTTTACACAGGAATGGATTTGGGACAATCTGGTTTCCATAGATCTATCAGGCATGTCTCTGTCCCATAAATTACAGTCATGTTTTGAAAGATCCATATACTTAACCAGTAATTGGGAAACAGCGTGGAACCGGAAGGTGGTTTGACAGCCATCTTCGGGCCCAATTCCAGTCCAGTCCGTCCTTTTGCAGATCAAGACTCAGACCCAGGCGTAGGGGAGTCTTTCTCCTGCCTTCCCTTCATCTCTCGGTCTTCATTCCTCCTCCTCTCCCACAGTGTCTCTTCATTCCTCTCCTGTCGGACTCTTTACAGCCTGAAGAAGTAGAAAAATGAAGTAAAATACGATGGCCACAGCAATGTTGGGACCAGGGACAGAATCAGGTTATGTGAGACCTTGAGCCTTAGACAATCGGAGGGCTTTTCAGAGCCAGAATACAGTGTCATCTAACCTTATTGTGGTAAACGTACACCGTGGTAACATTGAGAAAGCAGAGAGGAACAAAAGTCATTCCTAACTGGTGTGGCTCAGTGGCTCAGTGGATACTGCGTTGGCCTGTGGACTCAAGGGTTCCAGGTTCAATTTCGGTCAAGGGCATGTATCGATATATTCCTTGGTTGCGGGCACATCCCAGGTAGGGGTGTGCAGGAGGCATCTGATCAATGTTTCTAACTCTCTATCCCTTTTTCTTCCTCTCTGTAAAAAAAAAAATAAAAAAATAAAAAAATAAAAATAAAAATAAAATCAATAAAATATACTAAAAAAATAAAAATCAAAGAAAATAAAAATCAAAGAATTGGGTCCATTTGGACCCAACAGAGGGCCCAAAGCTTAAGATTCCATCTCTGAATCGTTAAGGTTTCTTCCTTTATTCTCCAACCCCTCCCCCCACTCCCCACCACACACACAAACCCCACTCATAATCTATGTAGACGGGACATTTTTGCGGGTTTGAACAAAAAAGCCTTTCTGTATATAGTGGTATCATTGTAGGTGGTCAGAGCACACAGACTGAGTGTAAAGGAGCCTCAGTTATTCAGGTTGGTTATTACATAGATTGTTTTAGTTACCTTTTCTTTCCTACATTCTGGTCTCCCTGCCTCCTCCCAGCTCTTAGCTGTGAGATTTCCGAGGGTCCACATTTGCAGGATGCAGTAGAGACTCTTGCCTGGGATCCATGAGTCCCGACCCCCCAGACCCCAGAGGGCTGTGTGGCTCTGGAATGTCGAGCATCCGTTTCACAGCATTTGCTGTGAGGGAGCTTGCCTCTGACATCTTTTCTTCGAAGGTGTCTGCAAAACATCGACGTGCTTTTAGCTTTTTTTTAAAAAGTATATTTCTGAGTGTCTTTAAGGCACTAGACCAGGGGTGGGGATGTCCCTCCGTGAGGTTCATGTATGTTCCTAGGTTGTGGGCACATACCCAGTAGGGGTGTGCAGGAGGCGGCTGATCAATGTTTCTAACTCTCTATCCCTCTTCCTTCCTCTCTGTAAAAAAAAAAAAAAATCAATAAAATATACTAGAAAAACAAAAATAAAAATCAAAGAATGTAGACCCATTTGGACCCAACAGAGGGCCTGAAGCTTAAGATTCCATTTCTGGTCAAACTGGCCCCTGTCCAGCAATGCGACTGCTTTGCTAAGTAACCCGTGGGACAAGGCCTGCAAAATCACTTGGTCTGGCCCTGCCAAGGCATCAGGGGTGAGCTAACTAAGTGTTTGACTCAGTAGAGCAGGCCAAGTTTTAAGCTGATAGTTTTGTATCGCCCGAGAACGATGTAAATATCCCAATGGCCACCCCTGCACCAGACCAAGCGGGGAAGAAGATGCTTGTCCATGTTTTTGTGAAGGTAATGCTTTCCATGATAAAGCAGAATTTGTCAGGCCTCACGAACGCGTGACTTCCAGAAAGGAGTGGCTGTCAGCGATGGTCTCGCCTGAGTGTGGAGGAATGTCTTTATCCCGGACACGCCAGTCACCCCGCCGCCAGGCTGGAGCGCAGAGTGGCGGGGAGGAGGACTATCTGGGCCTGTCACAGCCGTCAGGGGAGTGACGGTGAGGAAAGGCAGGGCGGCCCAGCGTGTGGCCCTGCCGACAGGCTGAGGGGCCCGGGTGTGGCCTACACGGAGAATGGAGAACTGGACGTCCTCACTTCTGCAACAGCCATAATGTCTTTTTTGGGTCTCAGGCCTCCTATTTGCAAAAATGAAGGGTTATACTAGGACTCGGGCCCCCTTATTGTCCTGGTTTATTTCTTTCAACCAATTATTCTCATTCATAAATATATCTCCAAAGTAGGCCAAGATAATACCAGCCAGTGGTTGTAATTTCACTCTGTAAGGCTGTCTTAGGTGATTTACAGGCATATTATATATCTATAGAACTAGGGGCCCAGTGCATGAAGAGTCCCTCAGCCCCACCTGCACCTTCTCCAATCTGGGGAGCCGTTAGGGAAGCCTTCTCCAATCTTGGAGTTTCTGTCTGTGTTTGCAGTCTTGTGAGTGAATTGTCTGAGACCCCAACCCAGTTTGGTTTTGTTGCTCACAGAATAATACAGGCTTTTAAAAAATATATATATATTATTGATTTTTTAAAGAGAGGAAGAGAGAGGGATAGAGAGTTAGAAACATTGATGAGAGAGAATCATCCATCAGCTGCCTCTTGCACCACCCCTACAGGAGATGTGCCCACAACCAAGGCACATGCCCCCGACCGGAATCGAACCCGGGACCTTTCAGTCCGCAGGCCGACGCTCTATCCAACTGAGCCAAACCGGTCTCTGCAAGGTTTT
Organism: Pipistrellus kuhlii; assembly: GCF_014108245.1. Taxonomy (NCBI): domain Eukaryota; kingdom Metazoa; phylum Chordata; class Mammalia; order Chiroptera; family Vespertilionidae; genus Pipistrellus; species Pipistrellus kuhlii. The sequence continues at coordinate 8,465,490 of NW_023425524.1, forward strand.
TTTTTTTTTTTTTTTTTTTTTTTCTCTCTTTGCTCCATCAGTGGAGATTTCCTGGAAGTTTTAGGATATCTTCCCTTTCATTTTCCCCTGACACTCTGAATTTACTTACGCCTGTCACCTTTGCTTTCCCTCCATCCCCCACCACAACAGTAACTTGCTCCAGGCTCACTCTGCTCCAGAGTCTAGGACAGTGATTGGCAAACCAGGGCTTATGAGCCACATGCAGCTCTTTGGTCCCTTGAGTGTGGCTCTTCCACAAAACACCACGGCCTGGGCGAGTCTATGTTGAAGAAGTGGAGTTAGAAGAAGTTTAAGTTTAAAAAATTTGGCTCTCCAAAGAAATGTCAATCGTTGTGCTGTTGATATTTGGCTCTGCGGACTGATGAGCTTGCCGACCACTGGTCTAGGAGACCAGTCTGCAAACAGAACTATGATTCCCAGCATTCCTGGCGCTCCCCATACTTTGGGCTTCCACTTCCAGTCCTGGGGCTGCCACCAGAACTACTACTCCCAGAATTCCTGGTGCTCCCTTTGCTCCAGGTTTCCCCTTCCTGCTCTGTCTCCATCCCACAGCCTCTCGCTTTGCCAAATCCTCCCAACCGTCAGCTCTCCCTCTGTGCTCTCTGTGCTCTCGGGGAGCCACGTTCCCTAAGCCACTCCACTCTATGCCGGCTCTCTCACTCTGCTCTCCACCCAGCGCCTGTGCATGCAAATTAACCCGCCATTGTTGTCAGGCTAATTTGCATATCCACTCCTGATTGGCTGGTGAGTGTAGCGGAGGCACGGCCAATTTACATATTTCTTTTTTTTTTTTTTATCATATAGGATTACCTGTGCATGCTAAGCATACAGCTCAGTTAAATGCCTGTGATAAGCTCCAAGCCTCTGGCCTTCACGCATGCTGTGTCTGTGATGTGGTTCATGCAGCCCACAGAGTGGCTGGGGGCACTATAACCACCCTGACCCTGGGCTCCTCCCTCCAAGTCCAGGGGTGTGGGGATGCCCCTGGTTGCTTTTTAAAGGCCCAGGTGCCACGAGAGAAGGACCTGGCACTTGTGGCATTGTGACCACTGTCCACCGGTCTCCACACTCAGGGCCTTGGTCATGCTGAGAATGGCACCAGAGATTCTGACCATGCCACTGGTCTCTCCCAGGCTCATGGGAGGAGGCGGGGGAGCTGCGCCTGGGACTGAACCGCGGTCTTTCGTTCACCTTCCAGCCAGGGCCGTGTCTCCCGCAGCTCCACGCCAGGCACCTTCTGTGACGTGCTGCATGCTATTACCGTCTTAGGATCTGTTAGAGGGCAATTTTGTCCAATTTTCTGTCATTTTACCGTTCTGTGCAAAAGGCTCTAAATTGTGGATTAAAATGCAGACATCTGGATATCGCTGGATAAAACCGGCTGAATGCACAGACAGACCCTCAGGGTGTCAGTCTGGAAAGCTTGAGCCATTTCTGCATTTTCCCTTTTGTGGAGGCGGGGGCAGGAAGGAGGTGACCCCTGGTCCCTGGTCCCTGGCCTGTTTCCGATGACGGTTCCTTGGGGAGTTTGCAGGGTTTTCACTGACTTCATCCTGGGATTGGGCTCCATCCCGACTCGCCTGGGCCGGGGCTCAGAGAGGCGCTGGTCCTGGGAGCTGTCAGCCACCAGCTGTCACTGCCGCAGCCCGAGAGGGAAGCAGGCATTAGAGGGCAGAGCGGGTTTTTAAAAATATATTCTTATTGCTCTCAGGGAGGAAGGGAGAGGGAGAGAGAGAGAAACATCAACGATGAGAGAGAATCATTGATCGGCTGCCTCCTGCTCACCCCTCTACTGGGGTTTGAGCCTGCAACTGGGCATATGGCCTGACCGCAGATACCTGGGGCACAGCCCTCCGAGCAGGGTAGGAGAGGGAGTCGGGGGCGTTTGTGATAATTCTGAAATAATAAGCCAGCAGCGAAGGACAAGCGTTGACGATTACTCTTTGGCGGGCTTCCTGGGAACACCCCGCTCAGGGAGACAGAAAGCGGGGTGGAGGGTGCCGGCGGCTGGGGCGGGGTGGGGCTGGTGCAGTGGGTCCCGGTTGGGCAGATACAGCTTCTGGACCGGGTGGTGGTGGTAATGGTGCACATCAGAGTGACTGTGCTTCGCCCCTGACCTGTGCTCTGAAACCTGGTCTCAGATGCCCGACACTCCATCAGTTTTACCGCAATTAAAACAGGAAGATGGGCCGAAACTGGTTTGGCTCAGTGGATAGAGCGTCGGCCTGCGGACTGGGAGGTCCAGGGTTTGATTCCAGTCAAAGAGCATGTGCCTTGGTTGCGGGCACATCCCCGGTGGGGGGTGTGCAGGAGGCAGCTGACTGATGATTCTCTCTCATCGATGTTTCTCTCTGTTCCTCTCTCTTCCTCTCTGTAAAAAAAAAAATCAATAAAATATATTGAAACAAAACAAAACAAAACAAAAAACAGAAAGATGGGAGCTCTGTGCTCTGTTCCCAGAGCCTTCACTCTGGCTGCTCTGGACCTTTCGCTTCGGGGAGGCGGGTGGGATTTGCTAGGGGCTCAGGGGAAGCGGGGCAGTTTGACGCCCCCCCCACTCCTGCCCGTCACCCCTCCACTCGGGACAGGAAACAGTGGGGGGGGGGCGGTGGCCTCAGTGGTGTTTCATTTGCAACCTTGAGCTCTGCGAGGCAGCGTTCCCATCTGCATCGCCGTGTCCCCAGCCTCTCCGCGCTGCCTGCTCCCTTAATTGGTGCCCTGCTCGCTCCAGGTGCCCAGGAATGTCCTTAGAGGCCCCTTCCTGGTCTGGGCCGGCACTGTCAGCCCTGCAGCCCGGTGATTGATGGCAGGGCGACCGCCCTCTGCCTTTGCCTCCCACCGCCCCCCTCCGCCGCCTGCACCTGGGTCTTTACTGCCCTGGAAGCAGATGTCTCCTCAAAGGGCGAAATTCCTCCCGCAGCCCCTCCTCCCAGCACTTAGGTGAGAAGTCTGGGGTGGGGGGGAGGGAGAGGGGGGGACAGGAAGGAAGGGCAGCCAGCAGCCCGGCAGGAGCCTTCAGAAGAGCCACGAGGCCTGCCCAGAGGAATGACCTCTGACCCCGCTGGGCGCAGGGCTCCTGGGGCACCCACACAGGAGAAGGGTCATCTGGGGGGGAAAGGGGCTCGGGGGGGGGGCAGGGAACAGACACCCCAAGGGAGGAAGGATCGGCAACGCTGTGCGCGGTGTGCGGCTGGTCAGTTGTCTGGGGATGGGGACGTTTTGAGCTTCTCTGTGTCCACCCAGCCAAGTGCTTCCCATCATCGCCGAGGTGTCCGCCTCATGGTGTCCGCCTCGTGGTGACCTGTGGGGAAGGCCTGTCTGCCCCCCCACCCCACCCCCCCGCCTTCACCGATGAGCCAGCCACAGCGCCGACCGAGCAAGGGCGGTGCTGGCTGGCCCAGGCCACACGTGTGCGGGGTCAGAGCTGGGATTGGAACCCAGATCTGGGTGACTCCAACGCTTGGGCCTCCATGCCCAGCCTGGAGTCCCCGGCATGTTCCAGAGGCCCGCCCGCCCGAGGTTCCGGTCATCCGGGGAGAGCAGGAGCCAGGGCCAGGGCGGGAGCGTGTCCTGCCTGCTCCGGCCTGCGCCCGCCTTTCTCGCCCACGGACACGCCGGCCGGCACCCGGTTGCCCTCTGTGCCCGCCTTTCCACCCATTTCTCTGCCAGCTGTCCCCTTTCCTTACGGCCTTGCCTCGGCCTCCCCTCGGCCTCCCCCACTCATGCATCCGGTTCACCCGTGGCCCAGGGTTCAGAAGAGCCACCCCAGGGTGCTGCACGTGCCTGCAGGAGGTTGGCTTTCTCAACCTGAAGACTCAGCAGGAGGATCTGGAAGGGGCTGAGCAGGGAGGGAGGAGGCTCGGCAAGGGAGTCAGAGCTGGGATGTCCTGCTCACCTTCGCCTGGGAAACGGCCCTGCTCTCCAGCTCTGACCTTCGTGCTCCGGGATGCTCCTTAGGTAAGGTGACCAGACGTCCCGATTTTTAACCATTTGTCCCGTGTCCCGTGGCGTTTTTTTTTTAAAACCTGCGGGACGTGGGACAAAGGGTTGAAAATCGGGACTGTCCCGCCAAAAAGCGGGACGTCCGGTCACCTTATCCTCAGGCAGAGCCACCCCACCCCCCTCAGGAAGGAGGCCTGGGGGCCATGGCCAGGCGGCCCTGGGACCAGGGGGGCGGTGGGGAGCCGTGAGGGTGCGTGGCCAGGCAGAGGCACAGCAGGGGGTGCGCGTTCTGTCCGGGCTGAGGGTCCATCTGGACACTCGGTGAAGGTCATGGCGACCTTGACCGGCTCCGGGGAGGGAGGTGGCTCTGGTTCTCTGTGGACGTGGGTCCCAGGGGAGCTGCCCTCTGTGATGACGACCTAGGAGAGCTCTCAGAGGCGCTTGGCACTCCGTGGCTTGGTCCAGTTCCCCGTCTGGGTCAGCGCTGCGTCCCGCCCTCCTCAGTTCGTACCTTTTCTCCCCCGGATGCTCGGGGGCCATGCAGGCAGCGGCATTAAACTGCGGAGACGGCAGTTTGCGAAGGAGTCCGTTTTAGGTGAAACTGGAACCCAGGGAGGGTGTTTGGTTGGCTTCCCGGATCCCGGGAATTTACGGCCTCATTAACACTCCCACAGGCGGGTTTAGATGGCTCCGGGACAGGCTGGCGCTGGGACGCGCAGGTCGTCTCCCGGCCTCCGGTCTGCTAGCGTTCACCCGGACTGCTGGGGGGCCCTGTGGGGAGAGAGGAGGCGGGAGGAGGTGCAGAGAGGAAATGGGGCGGGAGGGCCTTCTGGTTTAGGCAGAAGGGACTTTAATTGTGTGTTTGTGTGTGTGTGTGGGGGAAGGGGGGCGCAGGATTTAGTTTTGTAAATAAAGATTGTTAGTCATTTAGCCTGGTGACTTAGAGATACTTGGGGAGTGTGTGTGTGTGTGTGTGTGTGTGTGTGTGAGCGTGTGTGTGTGTGTGTGAACAGCCATGTGTCTTTATGGATTTCGATCTGTTTCCACTTTAGGGCCAAGATGGTTTGTAGGTTTAATGATCTCTCATAATGCTCTAGTGCAGGGGTCGGCAAACTCATTAGTCATCGGAGCCAAATATCAACGGCACAACGATGGACATTTCTTTGGAGAGCCACATTTTTTAAACTTAAACTTCTTCTAACGCCACTTCTTCAACATAGACTCGTCCAGGCCGTGGTATTTTGTGGAAGAGCCACACTCAAGGGGCCAAAGAGCCGCATGTGGCTCTCGAGCCGCAGTTTGCAGACCACGGCTCTAGTGTAAGCTCCTTCATGGCTGCTTGTGTGTGTGTGTGTGTGTGTGTGTGTGTGTGTGTGTTTCATTTTCCCAATTGTTTATTACTAATGTATTCCAAGTACTTAGAATAGTGACTGGACATAGGAACACAATTTGTCGAATGAATAAATAAATGGCCGTGGATGTGTGTGTGTGTGTGTGTGTAAGTGTGTGAGTGTGTAAGTGTGTGTGTGTGTGTGTAAGTGTGTGTAAGTGTGTGTGTGTGTGTGTAGGTAGGTAGCTGCACAGACACGCACGTTACTTACGGAACAACCTGGGGTGTGGAGAACAGGGAAGCGTTAGAGGCCACTCCACAGCCGGGAGCAGCCTTGTGGAGGTGACAGAACTCAGGCCCAGGCTCCTTTATTCCCCAGAGACTTCTCGTCCTCACAGCCGGGCCTGCTTTAGCTGGGCTGGCCCGGGGCAGGTCCAAATGGTCAGTTGAAGATAGAGATCATCAGAAAGACAAATCCCGCAGTGACAGCCGACAGCCTGACAGGAGGAGGGAGGACAGGAAGCCGGCCTGTGTATCCCAAGGACAGCCTCTGGGACCAGCTCTCACACACCACTGTCCCTTTGGCCTTGGACGTTATGTCGTGTGATGAAATCAACGGTGTTCTTAGTAGACACTGAGCCGTCAGGAGCTTAAACTATGTCTCATCTCTCTATAAAAGCCTAAGCGATCAAACCGCTGAATGACCGGTCGCTATGATGCACACTGACCACCAGGGGGCAGGCACTCAATGCAGGAGCTGCCCCCTGGTGGTCAGTGCACTCCTGACTGACCCGTCCTGGCAGTCACCGCCTAACTGCAGCCACTCCCTCCCTCAGTAGCCCTGAAGGTCCAATCTTTGGAGAACGGACCGGGCACCGATGGACCTGTGCTGCTGGCACGATCCTGACAGCACCTCTGGCCTCCTGGAAGTCGGCCTTCCCCTCCCTAGATGCTCTGCAAGGTAGAAGGGATATAAAAGTGGCTGCCAGGCCTAAACCGGTTTGGCTCAGTGGATAGAGCGTCGGCCTGTAGTCTGAAAGGTCCCATGTTTGATTCCGGTCAAGGGCATGTACCTTGGTTGTGGGCACATCCCCAGTAGGGGGTGTGCAGGAGGTAGCTGATTGATGATTCTCTCACATCAATGTTTCTAACTCTCTCTCTTCCTCTCGTAAAAAAATCAATAAAATATATTAAAAAAAAAAAAAAAGTGGCTGCCAGGTGGCTCCTGACAACTGTCGTGAATTCAACTGTCGTGAATTGCCTGGAGGGCCAATTGCATCCTGGCTCCTCCCCTTTTCCCCCACCCCCGGGACAGCACCAGATGTAGGGCTCACAGCTGATGAGTGCCGCTGTGCTGCAAGCCCCTCTCAATCAGGACTGACTGGGCGGGAGCCTGGGGAAGGTGCAGCAGGGTGGGGCCGGGATGAGAGGGAGCGGCAGGCAGTGCTGGACTGTGGGTTTCTGCTTGATCCCCGCCAGTCACCCTGAATTCGTGCACCGGGCCTCTAGTAACGTAAGGAGACAAGGTTCCCTCTGACTCTGTAGGAAGAGTCCATTGGAATGGGGTATAAATAGCTGTTTCTTGAAGTACGTGTTTCCTTGAACTATCCCAGGAGGTAGAAAATGACGGCCAGCAAGCCCAATCCAACTCGCTGCTTGCTTTTATTAATAAAGTTTTATTGGCAGCTTTTGCGCTCTGGAAGCAGAGTTGAGTAGTGGCAACAGAGAAACATGGCCCGCAAAGCCAAAAACACAGGCGTGGGCAAAAGTAGGTCGACAGTCTGTGAGTACACAAAACACAGTTTATTCTTGTCTTACTATTTGTTAATGATTGCACTAGTGTTCATACGAACCACTGTAACCTCACTTTTCCCCCTCCCATATTTATTGTCTGGTCCTTTACCGAAAAGGCTGGCTGATCCCTGGTCTAAAAGTCGGGTCCCTCCTGGATGTCCCTTTCTGCTAGTGTGCACTTCCGATTCGTTTGCACCCATGACCACGTGGTCCGTATACACGCCTGTGTACACATGCCCATCCCTGGGTGGCCGCAAGCGCAATCACTGTTCACACCACCTTCCTTTCACTGGTCCTACGTATAGAAAAGGCCATGGATCAAATTAGCCCTTAGCCTTCCCGCTTCATTCCACTCATGGTATGTGTGACCTCTGACTCAAAGGTCAAAGGCATTTGGAGGGCCATGGCACCCTAGACACCCCACTGCATGCCCCCCATCCTCCATAGCTCCCCATCCTCCATGGCTCCCCATCCTCCATGGCCCCCTGTCCTCCAGGGCTCCCTGTCCTCCATGGCCCCCCGTCCTCCATGGCCCCCCGTCCTCCACGGACCCCCATCCTCCATGGCTCCCCATCCTCCGTGGCTCCCCATCTTCCATGGCCCCCCTTCCTCCATGGCCCCCCGTCCTCCATGGCTCCCCATCCTCCATGGCTCCCCATCCTCCATGGCTCCCCATCCTCCATGCCTCCCCGTCCTCCACGGCCCCCCGTCCTCCATGGCCCCCCGTCCTCCATGGCCCCCCATCCTCCATGGCTCCTCATCCTCCACGGCCCCCCATCCTCCATGGCCCCCCATCCTCCATGGCTCCCCCGTCCTCCATGGCCCCCCCCCGTCCTCCATGGCTCCCCGTCCTCCATGGCCCCCCCCCGTCCTCCACGGCCCCCCGTCCTCCATGGCCCCCCATCCTCCACGGCTCCTCGAGCACAGGCGTGGAGACGGGCTCAGAGCTTCTATAGGTGTGGAGGACTCGGTGGTCATGTACCCCCACTACGTAGGGTCGTGTGGGATGGTAAATGGAAGCCAAGCTCAAAGGCAAGAAATATGCACCATAAAATGCATCATGAAACGTAGGATGTTTTCCAGGTTGAACTTTGCTTTCAGAGGATCCCTGTGGCCCCGGCCTCTGACTCAGTGGAGAAGCTTCCGGCGCAGGCAGGGCTGGCGGGTGGATTGCTCTGTGCTCCTATGTCTGCGCCGTCACCCGAGTGTTTCCTTTTCCATCGCTGATGGTGCCAGGCCCCTTGCTCAGCCTCACCCCTGTGCCGCCCTCGATCCTGTTCATTTTCAGGTACCAAGAGCCAGCATTCACATAGAATCGCCTTTCCAGAAACATGTTGTCGTGTGGATGAGGGTATTGGTGATGTGGATTAAAACGGGAGACAGCGGTATAGACGGGGAAAGAGTGTTCTCCCACCCAAAGGTGACGCCTCAGTCTATAGTCTCCAGTCATTCTGCCTTTGAGCTTTCTTCTTCAGAAGTTGATATTGTTTTGTTTTTGTTTTGTTTTTGCTTTCTGTTTTTCACAAGGACTTGGGGCCCCATGGCTAACGGGACCACTCCACAATTTCACAGCAACTCAGGGCCCTTGAGGAGGGTTAGAACTCGCACCGCAGACGCTGGGGGCCGGAGCCAGCTGCAGGCGGCCTGGTAGGAAGAGGGGGAGAGAGACAGCAGTGGGAGAGGGAGGAGGCAGGAACTTAAAGCGGGATTTGGGTTCAAGTTTGTTTTGGAAAGAAACCATCATAAACATAGACTCCAGGCCCAGGCCTTCACTGTTAGTGTGCTTGGGACCGAGTCTGAAAATGAAATTCCTTCGTCATCTACAGAGTGTTCATTGCTTGGGCGAGATGAGCTGGAAGAAGAGAGTTAATCCATTTCACGTGGGGATCACTTGAGATGTAAGATTGGAGCTGGTGAATGACTTTAAAAATATTTAGAAAGTTGCGTAAAATCTATATCTTTCCTACCATGACGCTTGCAATCATGAGGCATCATCCCCACTTTTGCCTCTGCTCCGCTAAGGTCCTTACTAATCTGCACCCAGTCTGTGTCCAAACCCCCATAACGAGGGCCCTGGTGGAAATGAATATCACATTTTCACAAAGTTCCCACTAAATGCTTAAAACTTTAGATTTTTTAAACTTTTATTTTTAAAAAGCTAAATCTATCTATCGATTTATCTATCTATACCTGTATCTATATCTATCTATATATCTATCTATATATCTATCTATATATCTATTGCATATCTATATCTATATCTATATCTATATCTATATCTATATCTATATCTACATCTATCAATATATCTATATCTACATCTACATCTATATCTATATCTATATCTAATATATATTGTTTATTGATTTCAGAGAGGAAGGGAAAGTAGGAGGGAGATAGAAACATCGGTGATGAGAGAGGATCATGGATCGGCTGCCTCTTGCCCGCCCTCAACCTGGGCATGCACCCTGACCGGGAATCGGAGCGTGGCCTCCTGGTTCGCAGGTCGATGGTCAGCCACTGAGCCACCCGGCCGGGCAGATTATTTTTACCTCTGGCAGTCGTTTGGAGGTGGGAGAGGAGTCACCTTTGTAACTGACATTTAAATGCCCGCTTTTCTCCGAGCTGAGAAGGCCCCATTCACGCCAGCACAAGGACCCCGTTTATTATTCTTGCCGCTGACGTGTCTGACAGGCTGCAAAATCTCAAGTGAAATAGATGTATTTGCGCGAGACGCTGACTCGTAATTCATGGAATCGCAGCCTCGCGGGAAAGAAAGGAATCGGCAGAGGTGTGCTTGTTATTTATGTGGCAGAAGCAGAGAACACACAGGGAAATCTTAGCTCTGCCTCACCGCCGAAGGTGAGTGCTCCCAGAATCCAGAGTGCTCCCTGTGTGGTATCTGTGTGTGTGTGGTGTGTGTGTGGTGTGTGGTGTCTCTGTGTGTATGTCTGTGTGGTGTGTGTGTGTGTGTGTGGTATCTGTGTGTGTGGCAGCCGGCCCTCAGGAGCGGGTGCAGGAAGGTGTGTGGTGTATGTGTGTGTGGTGTCCTGGGCGCTGGTGGAATTGCCAGGCTTGCTGGGGTGCCCCTGCCCTGCTTTATCCCTTCGTCCCTCCCTCTCCTTCCTCTTTCCCTCTTCTTCCTCTTTTCCTCTCCGCCTCCCTCCCTCCCTCCTTCCTTCCTTGTTTTCTCCTCTGCTCATCATCGGTTCTCTCTCCGGTTGTTGTTTTCCTTGGTGGTTCCTCATCATTTCTAGGAGACTCAGAGCTCAGCCTTCATCCTCTTCTCTGTCCACACTCACTCGGCCCCTGTGTCATCTCTCCTGGTCCCGGTCTTGACACACTCTTGGCCCCTGGAACGGACTCTAGGCTGGGCCTTGAACCTGAATCCAGACTCGATATCCCGCTGCCCCCCCCCCACCGCCTCCTTTCCAACCACTGCCTCCACCCTCATCCCACTCCAGCCTCGCTGGCCTCCCTGCTAACTGTGCCCCCACCTGTGTGTTTGTGTGGTGTGTGGTGTGTGGTGTGCATGTGTGTGCACGGTGTGTGTAGTGTGTGGTGTGTGAATGTGTGTGTGTGTGTGTGTGTGTGTGTGTGTGTGTGGTACGTGTGGTGTGTGTGGTGTGTCTGAGTGTGTGAGTGTGTGGTGTGTGTGTGTCTCTCTGTGTGTGGTGTGTGTGTGGTGTGTGTGTGTGTGGTGTCTCTGTGTGTATGTCTGTGTGTGGTGTGTGTGTGGTGTCTCTGTGTGTGTGTGGTGTGGGTGTGTGGTGTGTGCATGTGTGTGTGTGTGGTGTGTGTTGTGTGTGGTTTGTGTTTAGTGTATGTTGTGGTGGGGTGTGTGTCTCTTGTGTGGTGTGTGTGGTGTGTGTGTGTCTCTCTGTGTGTGGTGTCTGTGTGTATGTCTGTGTGTGGTGTGTGTGTGGTGTCTATGTGTGTATATGGTGTGGGTGTGTGGTGTGTGCATGTGTGTGTGTGTGTGTGGTGTGTGTTGTGTGTGATATATGTGTGTGGTATGTCTCTCTCTGTGTGTGGTATGTGTGTGTCTGTGTGGTGTGTATGTGTGATATGTCTGTGTGGTGTATGTGTGTGTGTGTGTGTGGTGTGTGTGTGTCTCTGTGTGTGTGTCTCTGTGTGTGTGTGTGTGTGTCTCTGTGTGTGGTGTCTCTGTGTGTGTGTGGTGTGTGTGGTGTGTGTGGTGTGTGTGTGTGGTGTGTGTGGTATCTCTGTGTGTGTCTCTGTGTGTGGCGTGGTGTGGTGTCTCTTTCTGTGTGTGTGTCTCTGTGTGTGTGTGTGTGGTGTCTGTGTGTGTGTGTGTGGTGTGTGTGGTGTCTCTGTGTGTGTGGTGTGTGTGGTGTCTGTGTGGTATCTCTGTGTGTGTGGTGTGTGTGGTGTCTGTGTGGTGTCTCTGTGTGTGTGTCTCTGTGTGTGTGTGGTGTGTGTGGGGTGTGGTGGTGTTGTGTGGGGTGGTATGTGTGTGTGTCTGTGTGGTATCTCTGTGTGTGTGGTGTGTGTGGTGTCTGTGTGGTATCTCTGTGTGTGTCTCTGTGTGTGTGGTGTGTGTGTGTCTGTGTGTGTGGTGTGTGTGGTGTCTGTGTGGTGTCTCTGTGTGTGTGTGGTGTGTGTGTGGGGTGTTTGTGTGGTGTGTGTGTGGTGTGTGTGGTGTGTGTGTGGTGTGTGTGTGTGTGTGTGTGTGTGTGTGTGTGTGTGGTGTGTGTGTGTGTGTGTGTGTGGTGTCTCTGTGTGTGGTGTCTGTGTGTGTGTCTCTGTGTCTCTCGGTGTGTGTGGTGTGTGTGGTGTCTCTGTGTGTCTCTCTGTGTGTATGCCTCGCCCCTGCCTGACGTGCTGCCCAGACGCCCACTGGGCTCAGCCGCCTGAGGAAGGGGCCCTGGGGGAGCCGTCTCTGGCGGTGAGGACAGGGCGGGCCCTACTCCACTGCAAAGCCCCTCGGACCCCGCGCCTCCTCCCCCGGGCCTGCTTCCCTCGCCTCCTCCAGAGAGCGCTCGGGGCAGAGACGGGCTGTGCTCCCTGCCCCGGCCGAGGTGGGGCCCGGGCGGGTGCTCAGCGAGCGGGGGCTGAGTGAGTGCACGGAGTCAGCGCGGACACGCCAGGCCGGTGCCTGCGGACGCCACGCCTTTAGCTTTTCGAAGTACATGATTCATGTTCCGAAGTGGACCCAGTCACAGGGGGCTGAGCCTGCCAGACGCCCTGAAGCCGCGGTAAGGGCTGTGCGGTGACAGCGAGCTCCAGCGGATGCTGATGGCTAGAACGGGCTCAGCAACAGCATTCGCAGCCGGGGTTTTGCTAAAGAGCCACAGCATTCCTTAGGAGGGAAGCTTCCACAATCCCCTTTTACTACTTCCCGAAACCTTTGGAACACACAGCACTCATTAGCGTTGAATTATTCACGAGAAACCCACCCCCAGACCCACCCTGAAACGCGCTGTCTGGGGTTAAACGTTTTTAATAATGCCTCGATAATATTGGCTTAATGAATTAAGTTCTCAGAGAATAAATCAGGTTATACTTTTTGCAATAAAAGCAACTAAAACTCTGCTTGTAAGTAATAAGGAGGAAAGATCTGGTATTAATCAAAACCGCCGGCCACAGCTGGGCTCGCTTTGCGGCCCCCCCAAACGCGGTGGAGTTAATAGGGAACATGGGTTTAAAGAACACAATTAGGCCGTCCTTTGAGAACAAGCTTTTGAAAAAGAAAAAAAGGTGGGGAATTGCACCCGACACATTCAGAAAATCCTATTTTCAGCGTCTCTGTCTTACAACATTGTAAGAAACTAGGTGGCCAGCCGCTTGACCACGTGGCTGATTCTAGGAAAAAGGTCTTGGCAGTGTTTTTTGCATAAATAATCGCCCATTGCAGTTCCATGAGGGGAGGCAGACGCTGGCCTGGCACCATCCGGGCTGGGGGGATCCCTCCCAGTCTGTGCCCGGTGCCCGCCCAGCCTGGAGGATGGGGCATCCTGGGTGCAGCAGAGTCACCGTTGGGCCAGTGGGCGGGTCCACAGGCAGATCTCGCTGCATCAGTAAAGGGGAGAGATCAGCCAAAGGACTTGCGTGCATCCATATGAGCCTACCCAGTGGTCACAGACAACAGGGGCGTGGGGGCATGCGTGGGGAGGGGTGGGGGATGGGAATGGGGGTGATGAAGACCAATATGTGATACCTTCATCAATAAAGAAATTAAAAAAATATATCCTTTTTCCTGAAGGAGATTTCTTGAGAGTTTCCTACCTGTTTCAGCAAAAAATACTCCCAACACTCTTTTCCTAGGAGACCAACTACTTGGCCAAGAGGCTAGCCATATATATAATTGATTTTTTTACAGAGAGGAAGGGAGAGGGACAGATAGTTTTTTTTTGCAAAAGCTGGTTCTCAAAGGGCTGCCTAATTGTGTCCTTTGTCCAGCATCACAGCCAGCCTGACGCCTTGGCCTTCTCGGAGGCCGGCCTGGTGTCCCGGGCCCCAGACTGCCTGTGTAACAGGGCCGGGAACGTCTGGCCTGCGGGCCGTGTAAGGCCCGTGGAATCACTTGGTCTGGCCCTGCCAAGGCCTGAGGGGGGAGTTAGTTAAAGGTCTGACCAAATGCAGCAGGCCAGTTGTTAAGTGGATACTTTTGTATGGCCCCCGAATGAGGTTATAAATATCCACATGGCCCTGACTTTAGCAGATAAATATAACTGTTCCGTCAAATTCCAGGCTCCCAGTGCCAGGATGGGTGGAGGCAGCAGCAGGACAGGAAAGAGAAAGGCGTTCCACAAGCGGAATATAATTATCTCTACGCAGCTCAGAGGACATGGCCGGAGAAGGTCGAATTTCATCAGTTAGAGCTGGAAGGGAGACGCGAGGGTGTTAATCGAGAATGCACTGGAGATGCTCCTAAAAGTCTTGCGAGAAGAGATTTATCCCTATAGCTCAATATCTCATATTCAACTATCCCCTGTCCCCTGTCCCCTCTCCCCTTTCCCCTCTCCCTTCTCCCCTCTCCCCTCTCTCCCTTCTCTTCTTCTTCTTCTTCTTCTTCTTCTTCTTCTTCTTCTTCTTCTCTCTCTCTCTCTCTCTCTCTCTCTCTCTCTCTCTCTCTCTCTCTTTCTCTCTCTCGAGCTTGTGCTTGAGCCTCTATAGAAGCATCTAGAAGGAACCACTCAAAACAGAAGGCTGCAGCTTTTGCTCAGATCCTTAAGGTGTTCTGCAGCTCTGCCTCCCGGAGGGCCCTCTGGGGGGGCTGGGGAGATGCCACGTCGCGGGCACGTGTGTGGTCGTGTGTGAAAGTCTCGCCTGCCCGGCAGTCGCCCTGGCCGGCGTCGTGGGGGGAACCTGCATGGAGGGCGTCTGTCTGATTCTCTGCGTTGTGGGGTGTGAACGTGAACCAAAGCTGCCGGGGGGTGTGGCCCCGGCCCGGGGGGAGGCCTCGCGTCCCTCTGCCCCAGCCCTGCCGTCTGCCCGGGCAGAGCTGCGACCAGGAAGCTTTGCTCACGTCCGGAGGTGTGCCCGCTGGCCTGGGGCACCCTGGGTGCCGCAGGAAGTCCCCTGTGGCCAGTGGCTGATGGAGACAGATCTTCTGCATCAGTTGAGACTTTTCCAAGGTCTTATGGGAGAGAGAGGGTGGGGATGTCGGGATCAGCTGTAAGACCCAAAGGACACCCTGGCCGCTGTCCTGAGCGGCCTCCGGGGGGCAAGAGTCGGGGTTGTCCTTACGACGAACATTACGGCACGGTTTCTGCCCCCCAGGAATTTGCCTCGATGCTGGAGATACGGCACGCACGGCTCTAACTCACCAGGAAGACTTTGCCAACAGGCGTGAGTAACGCAGACCAGAGAGGAGCCGTGCAAGTCTGGGGCGTCAGACCCTCATGGACAGGCTGGGCCTTATGAAGGGGGGGGCGCGCTGGTATTTTGCTTTTAGCTGAATGGTTACGGAGCTGACATTCAGAGAACTGCACACGTCTCCAGTGTATGACTTGCTACGTCTGGTCATATGTGCGCACCCCTGAAACCAGGGTCACATCACCCCACACATTGTCTTCTGGTTTCTGGGACTATCGGGGTAGGAATGCGAGCAGAGGCCCAGCACAGGGACGGCAGGGGTCCCATGGGACAGAGGGACCCTCCCTGACTGTACGGGAGGGTCACGTGAGGTCCCGGAGAGAGGCGATTCTGTGGCCCAAAACCAGGGGCGCAGGCACAGGCCCAGAGGAGCCAGCTGGAGTGTTCGCTTGCGGTGGGATACATCAGAACAGGGCTTCTCTGCTAAAATTTCATCTTTTAAAAACAATAGCAACAACGTCAAATTTTAAGTGCTTTACTTATTTATTTATTTTTTTGGTGGTAAGTCCAAGAAATCATAGCCAAGTACATTTCTGCAGTATTTCATGCATACAGAATCAATTAGCGGAGAAAGAAACATTAGGCAATTTCATAATTGCATAATTAACAGGCTCCTTAATAGCCTTGTACTAATACAGCTCCTTGTAGATGGAAAATAAATCCATTTGCCATCTGATGGTACATCGGCGCCGACCCATTAGGAAGTACATCCAATCCAGATCGCCTTTAATAATTTAAGGTAAAATTTCAGTGTGCGGCACTGGGATCGCCATTAGTGTTCCGTATTTGTGGAGTCCGTGTCGAGCTTTGGAGCCACGTTGAACGTGAACTTTAGAGTTCAGGGAAGCATTTTCAGTGGGCGTTACACACCCACTTTCCCATCCTTAGCTCCCCCTCCACTATGATTGGATTCCAGTTCCCCACGGCTAAGGGGTGGACTGGGGAGGGACTGGGGAGCAAGATTTTCATGTTGGACGGTAGGCAGGCTAATGTGAAGCCATCGTTCTCTTTCTCCTCTCTGGGGGAGGGATTGGCAGTGATGGCTCTGAGATTCTCACTGAAATCCTGCAAAGGCCCTTTGGAGCATGATGTACGCCAAACAGAGAAGCTAAGAGTATTTTTCCGTTGAGAAGCACCGTATGGAAGCTCAGATCCATGGAAACGAGCTCTCTTAACCTAGAGGAGAAGGCAAGGAGCCATCCGGTCCCAGCTGAAGAACCAGGGACCCATTCTCACTTGGGTTTCTTTTAAGGAGACCCCGACTTACCCTAACGCAGGAGGTGGTTAGCCAAAGACCAGTTCTAAGTCACTCCTAATTCCAAAAGTGTTTGCTAGGTCCTCCCAGATAATAGGTTCCTTATAGCCTCATATCAATACAGCAACTACAATCCTCATCACCATCATATCATCATCGGCAGTGCTATAGTTATATATATTAGGTCCTGCATCACATACTGAGAAGTATAACATCCTATTTAATGAAAGAGTAACATATGCTAATTGATTGTACCTTCATGATGCCCGCTAGCCAATCAGGATTGAGTATGCAAATCAACTTAACAAAGATAGCGGGTTAATTTGCATACACAGGTGCTGAGCAAGGGGGGGGGGAGGAGGGGGATCTGCTTGCATCGTTGCTATAGTGACGACACAGGTGTCCCGCACCACCCCAGCTGCTCCAGGTCTCTGGGCAGCATGAGAAGGCAGAAAGGTGGTTCCAGCCAGAGCAAAGGCGGTGCCGGCAGCCAGGGAAAGGAAGGCCCATTCTTTATGAATCTTCATGCATCAGAGACCTCTAGTTTATAATATTAAAAGCATAATATGGTAATTAGACCAGACAGCTGAACGACCTTCCAGACGTCCTTCCGGACACCCTTCCAGACGAAGCCAGGGCTGCTAGGGTCAGCTGAGGCAGACGGGGCTGCGAGGGCCGAGCCCCTTGCGTGAATTTCCTGCATTGGGCCTCTAGTTGATCTTGATTGCTTGTCGTTTATGTCACATTTATTAGAACCAGGATGATGTCACATGCTTTAACACACTTAATCCTCACTTAACCCGATATAGGTAGGGGCTGTTGTCAATTTATTTTATTTAAATATATTTTTTGATTATTTTCAGAGAGGAAGGGAGAAAGATAGAGAGTTAGAAACATCCATGAGAGAGTCAGAGATAGAGAGTTAGAAACATCAACGAGAGAGTCATTGATCAGCTGCCTCTTGCACACCTCCCACTGGGGATGTGCCCACAACCAAGGTACATGCCCTTGACCGGAATTGAACCCAGGACCCTTCAGTCTGCAGGCTGACGCTCTATCCACTGAGCCAAACTGCTTTTTGCCTGTTGTCAATTTCTAATTTTACACTTAAGGAGACGGAAGCTGGGATAGGTTTTTAAAATATAGCTCCTGGCCACACAGCTCCTACATGACCCAGCAGGGCCTCGAACCGCCCAGGTCCTTACCCAGCCGTCTTCAAAAGAATCAAGAGGCACTGTCCATGTTGTGCAGTTGGAAAAGATGAGACTTAGACATAAAATTTTTTTTATTTTGTGTGTGGTTGTGATAAGAACCCCCTCGCTTGTTCTTTGGAGTAATTCATGAGCTGTTCTTAATCATCTTAAGTTCTGATGAAAAACAACCACCCTTTTCCTTTGAAGCAGATAAGTCTCATCACCTGCGACACTTTTCACGCGTGGCAGCAGCGGCCCGGCCACCCCGGCTCCCACGGCTTTCCGTGGGGGACCCGTCCCTCCAACCCCAGCCTCCCTGGCGGCTTTCACAGGCCCCGTGTCCGCGCCGATCCGAGCAGAGTCGCGTGGTTAATGTGGCTTCTTGCGTAGAACAGCCCTGGCCTGACACTGAACTTCGCTTCCTCTCTGACTCATTACCCAGCTCGCCTTCCCACCCCTCCTTCCCCCGCCCGGGGCCTGCCCGCGTGTGCTCCCCGTGGCCGAGGGGGTGCTCTGGGCCCACGGAGCTGCCTGGTGGCCGTGCCGGCCTGGGGTCCAGAGGCGGCTGGGAGGCCAGAGCGGGTTCCAGGGAAGCTCCGTGCTCACGAGGCAGGTCCGTGAGGTCGGGGCCTGGTGAGCTGCCGCCATCCCTCCGGCTGTCATGTCGGCGGTCAGGTCTCACCCGGGCAGACTCATTCTGACACGCTCCGGTGGCTTCAGCGTGGCCGCTGGGCGAGCGGCATCGCACGTGAGAAAGACAGGACTGCAGCGTGTCCTGGTCCGGCCTGTCCCTTTGGCCTTCCACACCCGTCGAGCACACGTGTGCGTGAGATGTGACGGTCAGGGGGCGATGGCCATTGAGGAACCAAGTACATAGTTCCCCGAAGATGGCTCTCTAACCTCACGGAGGCCTTTCAGTGATTAGAGCTCCCACAAGGCTCAGACAGGCTGGTCACGGAAGAACTCCTCTTGGACATCAGGAGGCAGCTGCGCCAATCTCAGGTTAAAGGGCCAATCACCAGGGGACTGCGGGCTCGTGGCTGGCTATGGCCACGTTGCTCAGACTGTAGTCAGCTGTGTTGTCGATGCCTTGGGAGAGCCAAGACAGGGGCGTCAAGCTCGCGCTCTCTCTCTCTCTCTCCTCTCTCTCTCTCTCTCTCTCTCTCTCTCTCTCTCTCTCTCTCTCTCTGTGTGTGTGTTGTGTGTTGATTGATCTGGACTAGAGGTGACAGCACAGGGACATGGCGTTTGATAGTCCACCATCAAGAAGTCCCCTTTGCCGAAACCGGTTTGGCTCAGTGGATAGTGTCGGCCTACAGACTGAAAGGTCCCAGGTTGGATTCCGGTCAAGGACATGTACCTTGGTTGCAGGCACATCCCTAGTGGGGGGTGTGCAAGAGGCAGCTGATCGATGTTTCTAACTCTCTATCCTTCTCTCTTCTACTCTGTAAAAAAAAAAAATCAATAAAATATATTTAAAAAAAAAAGAAAGAAAAAAAAAAGAAGAAGAAGGAGAAGTCCTCTTGACTATGAACTCAGGACAGAAACTGTTCCCACGCACGCTGCGGGCCCGGCTTGCTAGGGGCCGCCATGTGTCACTGTCAGCTGCTGGAAGTGGCGCAGCGAAGGGCGGTGTGTGCAGTAAGAAGGCACGGCCTCCAGGGAGAGCAGCGGAACCCAGGAGAGGTTCCCGGCGGTTGTATAGGCAGATGTGCCGTCCGGCCGCAGGTGCCCGACCAGGATCTAAAATACACTGCCGTGTGCCGATGGCCCTGGCCGTGCGTCTGCCTCCTTCCCGGGACACCTCTGGAAGTTAGCAGGCATTAAAGTGAGCCCTCAGAGGCTTCTCGAACCCCGTGCGCTGGTGCCTCCATAGCATATGCCGTGGGCTTCGGATCGGTTTTGAATGGTTGTCTCTGATTCTGCTCACCACAATGGTGGGATGTGCAAGTAAACAGACATTTAGGAAACAGCTGAAGGAGAAACATTGTATGGTCATTGAAAACCACACTTTCAAATGACATTTGGGAAGATTCTCATGATGTTATGTGATGTGAAAAAAAGCAAGAGATGCCAATACCGGTTTGGCTCAGTGGCTAGAGCGTCGGCCTGCAGACTGAAAGGCCCCAGGTTCGATTCCAGTCAAGGGCATGTGCCTTGGTTGCGGGCACATCCCCAGTGGGGAGTGTGCAAGAGGCAGCTGATTGAAGATTCTCTCATCGATGTTTCTGACTCTCTATCCCTCTCTCTTCCTCTCTGTAAAAAAATCAATAAAATATATATATATAAAAACAGAAAAAAGAAAAGAAAAGAAAAGCAAGAGGCTCTATCTGGACCCTATAAGGGTCCAAATAAATTCCTTTCGAACAGATGACCACATCCCAGCTGAATGGGATAAAAAGCTCAGATGTTGGTGCAAAAAAGTTGAGTCTTTGGCTCTTGAAGTGAAATGTTGTGGACTCCTGGCCACGAAGTCTGGGCGTTGTCCAAGCTCTGACCCCTTTGGGGGCTCAGAGCCCTCCTCGGGACGCGGAGGGGACAGTCTGTTCTGGAATGGTCCATGCGCCCCTGTGGGTTCCGCGTGCTCTGAGTTGCCCTCTGAGCCTGTGGACAAAGCACAGACCTTGAGACGGACACCTCAGGGCAGATCTCCTCGGTCTGCGTCACCGTGCCAGCCAGACCCGATCGCCCTTGACCTCCTCTTGCTTCCTGTGACTGTCTTGAGTTTCTCCCTCCGGAGCCACTCCTTGCCGCTGCCTGGTAAAGAGGCCTCCTGATTTATTAATCCATTAATCAGTGCACGCTGAGGGGCTGTTCAGGGCAGTTAAACAAGGAAAACAAGATGCTGGGGATTGTAATCAAGACGGATCGTAATTAAGAACGTCCCTCCCGCCGACCGCTGAGCTTCCGGCCGCCCCGGGTGACCCACGCCGCCGCCCTCACCCTCCCCTCACCCTGCCCCGGGCGGCCCCGATGGGGTTCCCGCCCCACAGGAGCTGACGGCGGATTTCGGAGAGGCAGGTTTCCTTCCGGCGTCCTCATCCACCATTGGCGACAATTGTTGAATCTCCAAAGTGTAGCCAGGCCCCAGAGATGGCCTGGGGGCTCTGTCCAGGTGGATGGATGGACACCGTGCTCTTCTGTCCCGGTTTCCCTGCACGTGGAGGTGGAAGGGCCTGACTAGGATGTGTATGGCCGCGGACAGGTCCCGTGAGGCCAAGGAAGTGGTCCGGGGTCACACAGCTCATTCGTAGCAAACCCGGAGCTTACCCCCACGTGTGTCGATACCCAGTCAACACACCTACTGCTCAGTGCTCCATGCAGTCCTGCCTTCCTGGAAAAATTAAAGCGAAGGCCAGGAAAGAAAGCATCCTCAGAGATGTCCTGACTTCTCATGGGTAAAGGCTTCCGAGCTAAAGAGTATTTCACAGTTTTATTTATTTTTATTTTATTATTTTTAAAAAATAGATTTTATTGATTTTTTACAGAGAGGAAGAGAGAGGGACAGAGAGTTAGAAGCATCGATGAGAGAGAATCATTGATCAGTTGCCTCCTGCACACCCCCCACTGGGGATGTGCCTGCAACCAAGGTACATGCCCTTGGCCGGAATCGAACCTGGGACCTTTTCAGTCTGTAGGCCAACTATCCACTGAGCCAAACAGGTTTCGACGAGTGTTTACCAGTTTCAGATGAACTTTGTGGGGAAGTAACTTGGGCTGATTGTCCAGGAGTTACTTGATTGTAATCAGGGCAGTTTTCTTGTGATGGATCAGGATATCAGGAGCCGGAATCAGGCATGGGCAAGGGCAAAGGTCAACAGAGTGATCTGCAAGGGGCGATTGGGCCGCTGGGGCTGGCCAGGCCTCGGGGCCAGAGGCGGTGAGTTTGGTTTCTTCCCAGTGGCACGTGGCACCCCGTGCTCATGAGGCCGAGGTGTTCCTAGAACAGAATCTCTGCTCGGGGCCACAGGCAGCACCACCATTCGTTACCAGCTTCCCATGGTTCACAGGGACCGGGGTCTCGGGGCACTTGTCCAGAACGAGTGTGCTCAGCCCGCCATGCTGGGACAAACGTGTGCGCCTACTAACGGCACGGTGGCCACAGCCCTTCAGCCACAAGGAGGAGAACCTGGAATGTGTTGACTGGGCTGGTGAGGAGGGTGCTTGGAAATCTTTAGTTTTTAACCATCTCTTAAGTCTCCACTATAAAACCCTGTGCTTGTTGCCAAAACCGGTGTGGCTCAGTGGATAGAGCATCTGGCCTGCGGACTGAAAGGTTCGATTCCAGTCAAGGGCATGTACCTTGGTTGCGGGCACATCCCCAGTGGGGGGTGTGCAGGAGGCAGCTGGTTGATGATTCTCTCTCATTGACATTTCTAACTCTATTATCCCTCTCCCTTCTACTCTATAAAAAATAAATAAAATATATTTAAAAAAATAAAGTAAAACCCTGTGCTTGTGAAAGGCGCTGTCACCTGGAGGCTCTTCTGCCTCCTTCCTGTGCCCATGTCTGTGCCCATGTCTGTGGGATGCCAATCCCACACGTTGAGTAACTTTAGGACCTAGTGCAGTTGTCGGCAAACTGCGGCTCATGAGCCACATGCAGCTCTTTGGCCCTTTGAGTGTGGCTCTTCCACAAAATACCACGGCCTGGGCGAGTCTATGTTGAAGAAATGGCGTTAGAAGAAGTTTAAGTTTAAAAAATTTGGCTCTCTCTTGCCGAAACCAATTTGGCTCAGTGGATAGAGCGTCGGCCTGCGGACTGAAGGGTCCTGGGTTTGATTCTGGTCAAGGGCATGTGCCTTGGTTGCAGGCACATCCCCAGTGGGGGGTGTGCAGGAGGCAGCTGACCGATGTTTCTCTCTCATCAATGTTTCTAACTCTCTATCCTTCTCCCTTCCTCTCTATAAAAAAAAAAAAAAAAAAAAAAAATCAATGAAATATATTAAAAAAATAAAAAATTTGGCTCTCAAAAGATATTTCGGTCGTTGTACTGTTGATATCTGGCTCTGTGGACTAAAGAGTTTGCCGACCACTGGCCTCGGGGATGCCCACCGGCCTCTGCAGCATGCTCACCAGGCTCTCCTTTGCTCTGCTTGTGCCCACAGGACCCTGCCTTCCCCGCCGTCATCCACGACAAGCTGCAGGTCCCCAACGCCACCCGGAAGGCCTGGAATGATAGGGACAACCGCTGCGACATCTGCGCCACGCACCTGAACCAGCTGAAGCAGGAGGCCGTCCAGAGGGTGCTGGCCTTGGAGCAGGCCGCCGCGGGCAGCGAGCACTACGACGGCTCCCCCGGCTCGCCGCCGCCGCCCCTGCCCGGCATGCCCGCGCTGGTGGGGTCCCGGCACGCGGGCGGGCTGCCGCCGCCCCGGGACTGGGCCTTCGTGCCCGCCTCCTACGCCTCCTCCGCCTACACGGCCTTCGTCAGCAACAAGCACAACGGCAAGCCCAGCAGCCTCGGCGTCGGCAGTGGGGCCGCCGAGAGGAAGAGCGTGTCCCCCACGCACCCGGGCAAGGTCGGCCTCCAGATGGCCACCAGCCCCAGCAACGGGAACATCCTGGGCTCTGTGGCCATCCAGGCCCACCAGTACCTGGACGGCACCTGGTCCCTGTCCAGGACCAACGGGGTCACCCTGTACCCCTACCAGGTGAGTCCCTGTGTGTGTGTGTGGGGGGGCTATTTCTCTGTTTTCCTCGACCCCCATGGAAAACAACAGGTTCTTGAGTGGAGGAGCTGGGAATTAAGAAATTAAAGAAAAAAAAGAGAAAAAAGACACAGAAATAGATGCAAAAGCTGGGACCCGGGTGGGAGGCTGCCACTCTGATGGAGAGACAGTCAACCACCCACCACAGACAGCACAGCAGTGCATTTGTTGATTTCCAGAGGGGGGGGGGGTTAAGGTCAAAGGAGTTTTGGGTGTGCCCAGGTCCTATCCATTCCCTCATGCAGGGATTTAGCATATCCAGACCTGGGTAAGTCAAGGTCCTATTTGTTCCTCATTCCCAGCACCTGGATAAAGATAAGAAATCAGTACTGAGCACAGTCTCCCACATCTTGGGGAAACGTGTTCCCAGGGCATGGCTCTGCTTACACCTCGAGTTCAGCTGGTGATAATGAAAGGTCACCCATGGGCCTTCCCAGGGGGCCCTCTAAATTAGCCTCTGAGCTAGGAGGAGCAGGGCTGGTTAGAGTCCAAGCAGAGACCTGGGCTGGTGACACTGCCTTTCTCTGCTCTTGTCCCTCTGGAAACGCCCCGGCTCAGAGCCCGATGCGTCACGTGGCCCCAGGGGACGTGGCTACACACAGATAAAACATGTGGGGAACCGTGGACCCATGTTAACACTGCTTCTGTGGTCTTCCGTGTCTGCAGGAGGTGTAGACGCCCCTCCCAACCTCTCTCTCTTGAGGGACCAGAACCCTTTGCTGTTTGCACCCATCCTCGGTGCTGTGGCCGTGAGGTTGCACGTGTGTTTCCGTTCTGGCCATTATCTTTTTCCAGTTGTTTAATTGAGCACATGCTCTGGAGGTTTCCTATGGCCGTGGTTGGCAAACTGCGGCTTGCGAGCCGCAGGCGGCTCTTTGGCCCCTTGAGGGTGGCTCTTCCACAAAATACCACGGCCTGGGCGAGCCTATGTTGAAGAAGTGGCATTAGAAGAAGTTTAAGTTTAAAAAATGTGGCTCTCCAAAGAAATGTCAATCATTGTACTGTTGATATTTGGCTCTGCGGACTGTTGAGTTTGCCGACCACTGTCCTATGGGAATAAGAGAGCAGGTCTTAAATCTGCCAAGGAATCGCAACAAATTCTCTTAATTTTTCTTGGCTGAGTTTTCTGAGGAACAGGGTTGGGTTTACCGTATATGTTTCCTCCTGTCCCCTGCGTAAGTGTTGGCCGTCACTATGGAGTGGAGAGGTGCCCAGGGTCATGAAGTGTATCAGTCAGGGAAGATAAGTGGCGTAACAAATGAGCTCAGGGTAGTGTTTGTCATATCTCTGTTGTATTGGTGTTTTGTTTGGGGCGGGGTGGCCTTCCACTGAGATGTCGGGACTCAGGCTCCCCTCCCTAACATGCAGGGGCCTCAGAGCCTCCTGCCACATCTTGCACAACCAGCAGGACCTGGGTAGAAGGATGTGCACCAGGCGATTTACATGGAGCAGCAAAACCCTACACTCCGCGACTCGATGCCTGGCCATATAAATCAGGGCCTATTCCTACAATGGAGCGTGCTTGTAGAATGGAATGTGACGCTACCGTTAGACCTCACACTTGAGCAGAATAGATGATGGCATGGGAAATGCACCCAGGATGTGAAGCAGGAAGCACGGAGGAGGGGGAGGGAGGGTCTCCGAGGGAGGCTGGCAGCCCAGCCTGGAAGGATGTCCTTAACGTCCATCTACATCCCAGTGGCAGGAGGCCAGGCTCCCGGCCCCGCCTTCCCGCCGGGGAGCCAGGGAGGGTCCACCCGTCCACGTGCCCAAGAGAAGCAAGCATCATGCTGAGTGGGCACAGAGCATCGTTTCTGTCCCCGGGGCACAGGGACAGGGAGACATAAATGAGTTTACCGCGGCCGATGGACTTCCTGGTAAGTCTCTTGAGTGTGAAAGGGAATATAGATTGCTTCTCGTGATTCCTTGAAAAAAAAAAGGAGCATAAATTATCTTTTTTTAAAATATTTTTTATTGATTTATCACAGAGAGGAAAGAGAGGGATAGAAAGCTAGAAACATCGATGAGAGAGAAACATCGACCAGCTGCCTCCTGCACACCCCCCACCGGAAATGTGCCCGCAACCAAGGTACATGCCCTTGACCGGAATTGAACCTGGGACCCTTCAGTCCGCAGGCCGACGCTCTATCCACTGAGCCAAACCGGTTTCAGCTAGATTATTATTTCGAAAAGGACACATTTTTAGACGGCCAGACACTGATTCATTGTAAGCTTTGTAGCTTATAAAATACAGCGCCCAGGATGTATTAAACCCTGGAACAGGCCTACAGGGGGGCGGGGGCAGGGCGGATGCCAGCTTTTCCTTTGAGTTTGAAGTTGATTGGCCTGTGGCCACCAGTTAGTGACAGAAGCAAGACCAGCTCTCTCCTGCCCAGAGGAAGGGGTTCCCCTACATGGCTGCTCCCGGCGTCCCCAGAGCTGCCTGCTGCCCACAGCGTTTCCGGGGTGGCTCCTTCACAGACACGCCCCCCAAACAAAAGGACTCCTATTTTGACCTGTAGAGGCCCGGCTGCCACGTCACTCTCGGGCAGAGCTTTCTGGGCTGTGGGGATAAGTATAGTGAGGGGCCAGTGGCACCCTGGGTGACTTCAAGGTCGAGAGCTTGAACTTGACCATCGAGGGCAGGGAGCAGAAGAGCAAATAACATACCTCTTCCATTTGCAATTTCAAAACAGGGCTATTTTGAAAACTACAGTAAGTAAGCCATGTCTAAGGCAAAATAAAATAATATATGCAAAAGTTCAAATAAGACTTTAAAAAATCAACTTCCCTCAGAAATAGATGGTGTGATATTTGGGTGTTTCTGCCAGGTGCCCTGTACACCCGCCATGGGTAAAATGGTGACCATGTCCCACTCTGCGACCTGCTTTTTGCTGGATACACCGCTGTTCTCTGTTTTGCTAAAATGTGATCTAAGGTAGCATAACATCCCGCTATGTAAACCCTATCCATTCTGTGGCTGCAGCCTAATTTATACGACCGGGCGTCACTCCGAGTGTAGGGTTTTGCTGCTCTACGTAAAACGGTCTGGTGCACATCCCTCTCCCACGTCGGATCTCCAGCGCATCTCAGATTGTGCTTGTCACATCATCCACAGGTGACTCCCCTTTCCCCTCCCGGCCCCGAAGCTCCTGTAACATGAGCCAGGGGCTGACCAGGAGGTGCAGCCGCTGCCCCACGCCGCCGATGGGCACAGACAGAGGGAAGTGGTGCTTCCGTATAAAACATTCCAGGTGCCAGGAGGCAGTGTGAGACGGAGGGATAGCTGGAGCTGCTGCTTAAAATAAGGTGACCAAGCCCTAACTGGTTTGGCTCAGTGGATAGAGCGTCGGCATGCGGACTGAAGGGTCCCAGGTTCGATTCTGGTCAAGGGCACGTGCCTTGGTTGCGGGCACATCCCCAGTAGGCAGCTGATTAATGTTTCTCTCTCTCATCGATGTTTCTATCTATCTATTCCTCTCCTTTCTTCTCTGTAAAACTCAGTAAAAAAAAAAAAAAAAAAAAAAAAAAAAAAATATATATATATATATATATATATATATATATATATATATATATATATATATATATATAAATAAGGTGAGCAGACGTCCTGCTTTTGGCGGGACAGTCTCGATTTTTAACAGTTTGTCCCGCGTCCCGCAGGGTTTTTTAAAAAAAAAAGTCCCGAAAGACTATTTCCAAAAATCGGGACTTTTTCAAAACGCCGCAGGATGCAGGACAAATGGTTAAAAATCGGGACTGTCCCGCCAAAAGTGGGACGTCTGGCCACCTTAGCTTAAAAGGGAGCTCTGGTGGCGGCACATGGCTGTTGTCTGGGCAGGAGTGCTCTCTGCCCCTCCTCTTCGACCCCAGCTCCACTGAGGAGTACGTTCCTGAGCAATAGCAGGTGTTTACTGAGCTCTAACCCAGTGCCAGGTGCCGGCCTGGGTGCTGGGCGGGGCTCCTGCTTCGGGCCGGAAACTCGGGCCCCTGTCCCGTGGTCCTCAGGGGAGGAGCGGCTGAGCCTCCTGGGGTAAGCCAGGGAGGTCAGTGGTGAGGGGCAGAGGTGCCCGGGCCACTGGGCGGACACGCAGGAGGGCTCCCAGTTCAGCCCATGGGGCTAGGGTGGGCGCTGGACCTAAAGCCAGCTGCAAAAAGCTTCCCGCCAGCCACCCCCTGGATTGTCCTGGGTCCGTGGTCGGCAAACGGTGGCTTGTGAGCCACATGCGGCTCTTTGGCTCCTTGAGTGTGGCTCTTCCACAAAATACCACGGCCTGGGCGAGTCTAATTTGAAGAAATGGGCATTATTAAGGGGACCAGATCGTCCCGCTTTTGGCGGGACAGTCCTGATTTCTAACAATTTTCCCCGCATCCCACAGAGTTTTTAAAAAAAGTCCCGATTTTTGGAAAGAATCTTTCCAATCATCTTTCCAAAAATCGGGACTTTTTATAAAAGCTCTGGGGGACGTGGGAAAAATTGTTAGAAATCAGGACTGTCCCGCCAAAAGCGGGACGATCTGGTCACCTTACCTTAGAAGAAGTTTAAGTTTCAAAAATGTGGCTCTCCAAAGACATTTCAATCATTGTCCTGTTGCTATTTGGCTCCGTGGACGAATGGAGTTTGCCGACCACTGTCCTGGGCGGATCTGATGGCTTCCGGCCAACCCCACAGCAGCTTGATTGATTCATGCATTTCCCCGGAGCAATAGCTGAAGCGAGGGGAGGAAGTCTCTCTGGGGGAAAGCGACTCGGTCCCTGGCTGTGAGTCAGTGTCCCCGTGGCGCGGCTGCCCTCCTGGTGCCCTGTGGCACGGGCTCCGGGCCAGGCCAGACTGAGTGTCTCCTGCTGGACGTCTCCCTGCAGTCAATTCTCCGCACGTCGCAGGCTGGCCCTCCTGGCAGAGACGGCTGACTGCTCTGAGGGAGACCTCACTTTTCCTGCTCACCACCCCGCCCCCCCCCCCCCCCCCCCACTCCGCCGCCTTCCACACCGAGCAGCTGGCCCGCTGGGGCTGTGCCAGGGCCGGGCATGGGCAGAGAGGTACCCATGTGTGCAACCGTGAAAGCAGAAAAGGCGGCTCTTTGGCCCCTTGAGTGTGGCTCTTCCACAAAATACCACGGCCTGGGCGAGTCTATGTTGAAGAAGTGGCATTAGAAGCAGTTGAAGTTTAAAAAATGTGGCTCTCAAAAGAAATGTCCATCGTTGTGCTGTTGATATTTGGCTCTGTGGACTCATGAGTTTGCTGACCACTGGTCTAGAATAAGCATGTCAAACTCAAAGGCTAACAGGGGCCAAATAAACAAGGTATGTGGCCCGCAGGGCACGAGTTTGACATGCTTGCTCTAGACCCTTCATCGACCTCATGAGTTTTGGCTGATGAGTTTCTTGTGGTCAGCCATACATCTGCTGGTTTTGAAGGGCAGCTGCTTTTGCGTGCTTTACGTTCACGACAGTAAGTAAACTGCAGAAAAGACTACTCATAACACTCAGCACCATAGAAGTTTCCAGAATCACAGAATCACAGCGACCACTCTTGTAATATGCAGGAGTGGATGCCTCGTTCAAGCCCACGATCCCATCAGTTATCGAACCTCAGTTTAGCAGCTTCGCATCTCAGTCTGTCTTCTTCCTATGAATTCCCGGCCTTGTACGATTACTGTGGAGGACAATTAAGAGAAACATGAAGCTGTTTTATAAAGTGTAAGGCAGGGAGACCAACGTGGATTACCTGTTCCGACCCCCTCATTTGCTAGAGAACCCCGAGGCTGAGAGAGATGAAGTTCGTCTTGTTCAGTTTCCTGACTCTTGGTTTGGTCTCTTCTGCTGGATCACAGCCTCCCTGAGCACATGGGGCCATTTTGTTATCATGTCCCTCCCAACAGCTAAACGTGTAAACCTGGGTGCTTGTTAGAGAAAGCTTCAGTCTCAGGGAAACATGAGGGGTGTTTCTTACAATGGGCCCTGGATTTGGGGGGGAAATTGCAGGCCAAAGAATCTATTCAGACCCTGAGATTTTTGGTGGAGACCACCAGTTAGTTGGGGCCAAAGCTAATCTTTAACCGGGAGTATCCTTGATGATAATAAGTCCTTGGTGACAATGAGTAGAATTTTGATGCCACACTCATTCCAGGGACATTTGGAAGGGTAGAAGTACTTCGTTTCATAGGGTTTTGGTAAATTGACCTTGTCAAGAAAATTCCGGAAGCTGTTAGATGAATGCCCAAGTAACAAATCCAGTGTGGGTCATTCAGCGTGCATTCCTCGAGTGAGGGAAGCGACTTCGGTGAAAATGATCCTTCTTTCTCACCAAGCTTCCCTGGGAGTCCATGTCCAGGACATGCTAGACTGAACTCCGGCTGTTACATCTTTAGGAATGCATGATGTCTAGAAAGCACGGCATTATGGGAGTTCACACCTTAAGAGTGTGAACAAGAGGGACGTGGCAGCACCAACCAGGAAACCATGGAGTTTGCTAAGCCCTGGGGCCTCCGCAGGACCAGACCATGCTCTGCAGAGGTCGGAGGCCTTGGGGGGACATGGTGCTGCCCTTTATTTAAAAAAAAAAAAATATTTTTATTGATTTCAGAGAGGAAGCGAGAGGGAGAGAGAGGAACATCAATGATGAGAGAGCATCAGTGACTGGCTGCCTCCTGCACACCCCACACTGGGAATCAAGCCTGCAACCTGGACTTGTGCCCTGACCGGGAATCGAACTGTGACTTCCTGGCTCATAGGTTGACACTCAACCATTGAGTCACGCCAGCTGGGCAAGTGCTGGCCCTTTTCCTGGAGGACTGGAGAGACGGGCGAGCCTTAGGGAGGCAGCTGTGCTCCGGACTCAGAGCCCTTGTTGGTGACGGACACATGGAGCCCAGAAGCAGCCGGTGTCCAAAGTGCACGGCGCCCTGTGCACTGTCCTGGCCGGGCCACGTGCCGAGGAGCAGCAGGGCCAGGGGCGAGCAGTGGGCCAGGAGCAGAGTATTCCCTTCCATTCATGTCCTCTGCTCAGCCGTCTGTGCCCTGTACTGCACAGGCCCTTCCTCTCCCGGCCCCGGTGTGTCCGTTGGCTGCCCCTCGGCGCTGCTCCTGCCGGCCAGAGCAGGAGATGCCACCGTCCGACCGGTCGTGACATCAAAAGGCCTTTCTCTTTAGCATCCTGGCTTTTGTTTGCTCTTGTTTATAGATGGCCCAGGGAGTTATTTATCCTTCTGCTTCTTGACAAACCGTGGACATCAGGACAGGAACCAGCTGTGTATTCGGTCGCAGACAGAGGCCTTCTCTAGGAAGTGCTGTCGGTAGAATGCCGAAGGGGTTGTCACGTCTCCGAGGCGGGCCTATGGCGGGAAGGGAACACACAGACTTCACCAGGAAATGTCAGAAATAGCGCTTCTCTGGTCATGGCCCTGGTGTGTGGGGTTGAACAAGTCCCCCCTGGCCCCCCTTGGGACAGTCACATCCCGATCCCCTGTGCATTGACAAGGGGGTGCCTGGCAGCTGTGACTAAGGTAAGGGCTTTGAGACGGGGAGACCATTCCGGATTATCTAGGAGGGCCCCTACAAGAGGGCGATCGGAGGGAGGCAGGGTGAGGATGACAGCCGAGAGCAGGAAAGGGCAGGAGGCCATGCTGCTGGCTTTGAGGCCGGCAGCCCAGGGGTGAAGGCAGCCTGTCCACTGAGGGTGGGGAATCTTTCCTGCCTGGGGCCGTGTGGATATTTATATCATCATCCGAGGGCCGCACAACAGTATCAGCTTAACAAGGAGCTGCTGTGTTTGGTCAGACATGGAACTCACTCACCCTGAATGCCTTGGTGGGGCCAGGCCACGTGCGTTTGCTGGCCTTACGTGGCCCTTGGCCTGGGCGTTCCCCATCCCTGCTCTGGAAGCTGGAAAAGTCAAGGAGTCAGCGTCTCTCTCTTGAGCCCCCAGCGCTCTGACCCGCTTCAGACTTGCGGCCTGTAGGGGATACATTTGCGTGACTTGAAGCGGCAGAGTCTGTGGTGTTCTGCCTCGGCTGCCATAGGGACCCCAGGCCCTGAGAGACATTGGTGGCCGAAAAGCTGAGCAGGGGATACTGGATGAGGTGTGCGGCCGAGGAGGTGTGGCCAGGGTCCTGGGTTCGATTCCAGTCAGGGGCACATCCCTGGTGTGTGTCCTGCCTGGCAGCTGCCCGGCCCTGTGGGTCAAACAGCACATGAGCAAGTCAGACTGTGCGGTGACCGGCCTGTAGAAGGCCCTCCATTTTCCATCCGCGCAGCAAACGTCTGAGCCGGCGCTGTGCTTTCGGCCTGCGGGGGGCCTGGCCTGTGGTCAGTGCCGAGGTGTCGGGAGCCAGGGAAATGCTTTGACTCCTCTCTCCTTTGCACTGATGTGGGGCGTGGGGTGCAGGGGCACCCAGGGGTGTGTGTTCAGGATGGGCGCAGTGACCCCCGGGCACTTGATGGGGGGGCAGAGCTGTGGTCACTCTGCGGGCAGTGTGCTCAGGGCTCCTGCCGCCCAGCGGGTCGCAGCTACAGAGCACTAACCTTCGACCACCCAGAGCAGAAGAGTGTCCCCCCCCCCCCCCCGCCCCGCAAACACTGCAGGGTCCCAGGGACCCCCTGGCCGGGCTGTGAGACCCGCGTGAGCCCTGTGTCCGCCTTCTTAAAGCTGCCCACGGAAGGGTGAGTGACCTATGCAGATGTCCCCTCTCCTCAGTCCCCCTGGCCTGGGAGGAGGAGGACTTCAGTGGTGAGACTCCCACCATATGCCAGGTGTCAGGTTTGGGAAGTAAAGATGAGTACACACACTCACATGCACAC
This sequence comes from Pipistrellus kuhlii, assembly GCF_014108245.1. Classification (NCBI taxonomy): domain Eukaryota; kingdom Metazoa; phylum Chordata; class Mammalia; order Chiroptera; family Vespertilionidae; genus Pipistrellus; species Pipistrellus kuhlii. Next base: position 8,497,380 of record NW_023425524.1, read on the forward strand.
GTGAACATGCGCACACACGAACATGCACACACATTCACACACATTCACACACGTGCACAAATCACTCACATGTGCACACACTCACGTGCACACACACACTCACATGTGCACACATGCTCACACACTCCTAAGTGCACAAACACACACATGCACACACTCATGTGCACATACACTTGCACACACTCACGCACACACACAGTCACATGTGCACACACACAGCTCTCCTGGCTTCACGGGAAGGTTATAACTTATCCACCTTTATTGCAGGAGTTGGCTGACAAAGAGCTATCGCTTACCTTCCATCTACATGAAAAATGGGATTATATTTCAAGCTCAGTGTACATAATTGTGTTTATCCTTTGAAGGGTTGTTCTAATCCCTTGAATATTTGAAGCAGTAAATTACGTTTTGGAGGAATGCTGTAATTACTTAAGCATTTTTAGATGTTTAAATTTTTAGAAATTGTCTTTTGTGTTAATTTTCAAAATTAAATGGCATGTACGCAAGAGTCTGTCACTCGCCAAGATGACACAGGAGACACTGCCCGTCGCCGGAGTGCTGGCGCCTCCTGCCGGCAGGGGTTCACCTTCAGATCATGCCGTACTGTTCGTCTACTTACTTTTTGGTTTACTGTCCATTTATTTAGCTTTAAATTGCCTCTCATGGCAGTTCTCAACGTGTGCTTAATGAATGATTAGCGTCCCTAAAACCATTTCATCGTGTCTATGAGGTCAAAATTATTTTTGTTAGGTGGTGGTAGGTTGGGTGGTGGTGAGTTGGATGGTGGTGAGTTGGTGGTAGGTTGGGTGGTGGTAGGTTGGGTGGTGGTGAGTTGGGTGGTGGTGAGTTGGGTGGTGGGGAGGTGGGTGGTGGTGAGGTGGGTGGTGATAAGTTAGGTAATGATGAGATGGATGGTGGTGAGTTGGGTGGTGGGGAGTTGGGTGGTGGTGAGGTGGGTGGTGGTGGGTTGGGTGGTGGTGGGTTGGGTGGTGGTGAGGTGGGTGGTGGTGGGTTGGGTGGTGGTAAGTGACATGGTGGTGGTGAGTTGGGTGGTGCTGGGTTGGATGGTGATGAGTTGGGTGGTGGTGGGTTGGGTAGTGGTTGGGTGGTGGTAAGTTGGGTGGTGGTGGGTTGGGTGGTGATGAGTTGGTGGTAGTTTGGGTGGTGGTGGGTTGGGTGGTGGTGGGTTAGGTGGTGATGAGTTGGGTGGTGGTGGGTTGAGTAGTGGTCGGTTGGGTGGTGGTAAGTTGGGTGGTGGTGAGTTGGGTGGTGATGAGTTGGTGGTAGGTTGGGGGGTGGTGAGGTGGGTGGTGGTGGGTTGGATGGTGATGAGTTGGGTGGTGGTGGGTTGGGTGGTGGTCGGTTGGGTGGTGGTAAGTTGGGTAGTGGTCGGTTGGGTGGTGATGAGTTGGTGGTAGTTTGGGTGGTGGTGGGTTGGGTGGTGGTGGGTTAGATGGTGATGAGTTGGGTGGTGGTGGGTTGAGTAGTGGTCGGTTGGGTGGTGGTAAGTTGGGTGGTGGTGAGTTGGGTGGTGATGAGTTGGGTGGTGGTAGGTTGGGTGGTGGTGAGGTGAGTGGTGGTGAGGTGGGTGGTGGTGAGGTGGGTGGTGGTGAGTGAGATGGTGGAGGGGACACAATTTAAGGGAAATGTGGACTTTCCCCGCTCACTGAGGAGCTAATCAGGTGCAAGTAGACTTTCTTGGGACAACCACCTAGGAACAAGCCCTAGATCATTGGTTGTTGGAGTCTGGGCCTCTGCCGGGCTGGGAGTATTTACACCCTGGGCATTGGCGATGCCCCGATCATGGCTTTGTGTAACACTCAGGCATGTTTCATCTTCTCTTTTACTGTGTTGACATTTGCTGGGATGGCTCAAAGACAACAACGGTGACCTGCTGGCACGTTTGGATGAATCAAGGCGGTGGCACCAGACCACATGCATCATTGATCCCTCGTTGTTTTTCTCTTTGGATTAGATGCTTCCTCAGATATTTGTGATCCTTGGCTGGCTGATCGTATTTACGAGTGAGAGCCTGGGAGGGTCATACCTGTAGGGTAACCTGGAGGAGCCACTTCAAACATTTCTTTAGTCTTTTCTTTGCAGTTGGTCAGATCCCCCCAAAGAAATGTTAGCTTCCAGTTTTCTGGGAGCGGAGAGGAAGGAGACAGGGAGACCTCAAGTTATTACGTGAAGTTTGGCTGAATTGCCGCTTTATGAGTTCCCTTTTCCTAACTTCACCCAATACAGTGGTTGGCAAACTCATTCGTCCACAGAGCCAAATATCAACAGTACAACGATTCAGATTCCTTTTGAGAGCCAACATTTTTAAACTTGAACTTCTTTTAACGCCACTTCTTCAAAATAGACTCGCCCAGGCCATGGTATTTTGTGGAAGAGCCACCCTCAGGAGGCCAAAGAGCCGCATGTGGCTCTCGAGCCGCAGTTTGCCGACCACGGGCCTAATGGGTTCTGGTCTAGAGACCCTGGGTTTTATCTTCTGAGACTGAACGTTCAGTCCCTGCCCCTGGGCAGAGAAGGGGCCGAAGTTCTAACTGCTTCACTAACAGGGTTCCAGCCAGGCCCCTGGGCTCAGCTCCCCCGTCACCCCTACTTCCCGGCACCCGGTGCCCTCAGTCCTTGGGCCTTTGGGGGGGGTGTTGAGGTGTAACCTGGGCTGTTCGCAGCTTTGCCCGTCACTAGCTGGAGATTCGTCTCTTTCGGATTTAAGTTATAATACTTAGCGATCATCATCCTGGTTCCAGCGTCCAACACTGTGCTGTGTTTACTTCCTGCCGTGTGTCCTCTTCAAACCGATGCTGCCATCCTATCAGGACGGCAGCAAAGAGCGTTGCTAAAGGCCCGTGTTTAACCCACCATCTCCAGCCAGCAGTGTGCGCGCGTGTGCGTGTGCGTGTGCGTGTGTGTGTGTGTGTGTGTGTGTGTGTGTTTAATTTGAGAAGCAGAAATAATACCTCCCAGGTATTTTCTTAGGAGGTGAAATAGCTAATAGTAAGAAGCGTTTATTCAGCTCCTACTGTTTCTTGAACAAACATTAAAAACAATTATTTAGCCGAAACCGGTTTGGCTCAGTGGATAGAGCGTTGGCCTGGGGACTGAAAGGTCCCAGTTTCGATTCCGGTCAAGGGCATGTACCTTGGTTGCGGGCACATCCCCAGTAGGGGGTGTGCAAGAGGCAGCTGATCAATGATTCTCTCTCATCAGTGTTTCTAACTCTCTATCCCTTTCTCTTCCTCTCTGTAAAAAATAAAAAATATATATTAAAACACACACACACACACACAAAACAAAAACAAAAACCCCACAATTATTCATATCTAAGATATTACAGGCCTAATAGAGAAGTGAGCAGTTTGATTTTAACGTTGAGCAGTCACGTGTAATCGATACCAGGCTCAGGCGCAGTAGACGTGGGCACAGATATGTGTTGAAGATGAAGCCGCTATTGAGTTTTAAGGATGCTCTGGCTTTCCGAGATGGGATTTCCCGTCGCCTGGATTTGCTTGCGTTGGTCCATCTGTAGTCCATTCTCCCCTTCCCTTTTCCAGAAACGGCTCACATTAGGAAATGAAATTGAGAGGTCCGTAAGGTGGCGGTGCAGGGAAATATGGGATTTCCCTGCCCACTGAGGAGCTACAGGTGCAAGCAGACTCTTTGGGAGACGGCCACCTGGGAACACATCCTGGATCCGGCGGTCATTGGAGCGCGTGCCTCTGCCGCGGTGGGAGTATTGACACCTTGGGCATTGGCGATGCCACAGGTCACGGTCTGCTTTTCTGGAAAACTGGTTTTTAAATATTTTCTTTCAGCCGAGACCTGACTTTGCTCACAGGGTAGCCTGACGAAGCCCCAGAGCTTCATAAGTATGTCATCGTATGTCCGTTACGTGACCTTGTATGTACTCACCGCACCGAGGCGCAGGGAGGCCGGGGGACACAATGAGCAGAATACCACACTTAGAGGCGGACAGCTCGCCATTTCGATCCCCCCGTGGCTCCCTCCGGCTCCGGGACCTCTGGCAGATCCCTCTGAGCCCCGGCTTCGGTTTCCGAATCGGCAGAACCTGAGAGACAGTGCCCGCCTCCTGGCAGGACTGTTGTAAAAAGTAACGACTGTGACCGTCTGACTGACACCACACCTGCGGGAAGCCGGCTGTATGGGGAGGGACGTCGGTGGCCTCGCTGTGTATTTCAGCAGAGGCGTGACATCTTCGGCTAGGATTCTTATTTTTGTAACAAAAGACCAACGTTTCCTTATGTTTATCTGGTCTCCGAAATTTATGAAGCCACTTAATTAAGCATCTCGGATCTGTACTCTTCAGACTCTTCCCAAGAGAGAGTGTAATTCCAAACCGTCCCCCCTCCGGGCCTCAGAGTCCCGCAGGAGGCGGCGGCTGGTTGGGGGTGAGTGACTCAAAGCACCGCTAACACGCGATCCAGGGCTCTCTCTCCGTTGCATCCCACCGTCAGATGAAAACACCGAGGAAGATATTTAGGTATTTGGACCAAATCAGCGCCACCCACGCTGGCTCGTGTCTTGTCTTTCGCCTTCCCGCTGTGATCAGAAAGGACTCTGAGGAGCGCCGTGTTAATTCTGCCTCGGCGCCGGCTGTGGGCGTTGAACAGAGAATGTTGAGTAGCCATCTCATGGCTCAGTTCCCCGGGCGTACGATGCCCATCCTGCACAAGACACCGTCCTGGTCCCAGGGAATAACTGTGTCTTTTCTGAGGAGCTGTCTGCTCTCCGCCTGCACACACAGATGCACGGTCAGGCCTCCCTGCCCACCGTGGGGCCAGGCGCCTGGGAATCCAGCCTCAGGACCATCCCCAAGAAGGGCATGAACTTCCTGTTTGGCTCGTGAGCGCTCCTCCAGGTCTGTTGTATGAATCATCTTGTATTTGCCTTAAAAAAAAAAAAAAAAAAAAAAAAAAAAAATATATATATATATATATATATATATATATATATATATATATATTTCTTTATTAATTTCAAAGAGGAAGAGAGAGAGAGATAGAAACGTCAACAATAGGAGAGAATCATTGATCGGCTGCCTCCTGCATGCCCCCTACTAGGGATGGAGCCCACAACCTGGACATGTGACCTCCTGGCTCTTGGCTCGACACTCAACCTCGGAGGAGCCACGCCGGTCTGGCTGCGTGAGCCTCTGTGTCCGAATACTTCATGGGCATCTGCTAGGAAACAGGATGTCCCTCGGTGTGGTCAGAGCGCAGTACCACATTCAGCAGAATTAACACCGATGTGTGACCTGATCTGGCCTGCCATGCACGGTGTGTTCCAGTTGTTGTCAGTTCCCCCAGTAACGCCCTGTATGGCACTGTTTCCCTTCCCGGGCAGGGCTCTGAGGAGGTGACGACTCATGGTCATGTCTCTTTTTGGAGATCTTTATTTCGGTTAATTGGTCATTTTAGCGGCTTCGATAAACCTTTAGCTAAAACGACTTCTAACCGTGGGCTACATTTAACCCCTTTTGTTCACTTGAAAACCAAGGCTACGTTCTTGGAAACCAAATGTCTTTCACACGGGGGTGAGGGGGGGGCAGGAACGGGGGTAGAGCGCGGGGTGTGCGTTTCAGACAGGGGTGCCTTTTTATCTGACTCAACACACACAACAAACACAGATCAGGGACTTGGGACTCACACTCCGTGACCCTGTTCTCAATCCGCCTTCTCGCCCAGAGGCCTTTCCTTCGTCCTGGAGGAGAAACAAAGACCATTTTGAGATTCCTTTATTTATTTATTTTGAAACAACACACTCTTATTTACGAATCTAGGAACAGATAAAAAAAAAAAAAAGCTTATCTTTACATGCACACAGCCCTCATCACATGATCTCCACACTCTTCTGTGTCAGCGGCACAGAGAACCGAGTGTTTCTGCACGGGCAGTGCTGTGGTAGCTCAGGACAGGATGCATGCTGCAATGTTGGTCTCCGCCCTTTAGAATCGTCTGCTTCACAGGCATCAACATGCATGTCTGACAGTAATAACATGGCAGGGAAGACACGCAAGACACAACACAGACTCCGGATTGTGGGCAACAGTGAACCCCAGAGAAATGGAACAATTGGCCAAAACTTACTTTAAAAAAACCCAGAGCTATCGTCCCTCTTGCCTGCGGCGTGGCTCAGTGGTTGAGCGTCGACCTGTGAACTGGGAGGTTGTGGTTCCATTTTTGGACAGGACACACGCCCAGGTTGTGGGCTCGGTCTCCAGCCAAGGGCTTACGGGAGGCAGCTGAGTGGTGATTCCCTCTCATCATTGATGTCTCTCTCCTTCTCTTCCTCTCCCTTTCTCTCTCCGAAATCAATAAAAAAAACATATTCTTGGTTTACTCCCTCACTTGGCAAATGCCCTGTCTGAATGTCTTCTTTAGTATCCACTCTGGGAAACAGAGGGGCGATGGATATAGAAGATACCAGTTTTTGAAGGTTACAGAGATCTGGACCCATAGATTCTTTAAGAAACATTTTTAAATGAAAAAAAAAAATTGGTTTTTCGTTTTCCAAGGGAAGGAAACTGTGTAAGAGGCTGCGGGAGCTCTGATTGGCTGGGAGGGAGGTCAGATTGGTCACTTTCTAGCTTACCTCTGATAACTCTTAACATAGCCTTTTTTTTTTTTTCCAACGATTTCTCCTTTCACCTAGTTTGGTTTCCCTTTACCTATTTTGCTATGAATGATTGACAGACAAAATGGGCTTTAGAGGTGACATGATTTTAGTATTAATATTTTTGAGTTTGTGGCGTCTGTAGTTTGTATTGTAGATTCTGAGCTTACAGCGTCTGGCTCATGGTATCTAGTAATGAGTAGTTTATAGCGGCTGCTAGGACACACTCAGGCTGCCTTGTGGCTGCCCTCATATTTCCGTTGGACAATGCTATCTAGAAGGAAAAGGAATGCAAGTCAATGCCCCGACTCACTCAGTGAATTTGGGGGGGTGTTCCTGTGGAAAGATGGAATCTGGCGAGTCCCCGTGTTTTTTTTTTTAATTTTTAAATTTTTTTATTTCATTAAGCTTCTTTAATGAAATCTATTGTAAATCTGCTCCAAAGTCCAAGCTGGGAAGAGAATTGGATCTTTCTCTTTGCTTACAAGAATTCTAAGAAAATACTGAACCCATTTAAGAAGTGATTTGTTGTGTGTGTGTGTGTGTGTGTGTTTTCTTTTTAATATATTTTATTGATTTTTTTTTACAGAGAGGAAGAGAGAGGGATAGAGAGTTAGAAACATTGATGAGAGAGAATCATCGATCAGCTGCCTCCTACACACCCTCTACTGGGGATGTGCCCGCAACCAAGGTACATGCCCTTGACCGGAATCGAACCTGGGACCTTTCAGTCTGCAGGCTGATGGTCTATCCACTGAGCCAAACCGGTTTCGGCAAGAAGTGATTTGTTTTGAAAAGTTTTGGGAAAGGTGTGGTTGACACTGAGTTCTTAAGAGGCTCGAGAACTGGGAGACGTTCCCAGAACTCTCAGGAAGGACCTCCCTGGCCTCACGGAGAGGCAGCCAGGGAGACAGACGTAAAGGCCCTGGGAAGCCACTGATCAGCCACGGGCCCTGTGTTCACACCTTCCCTCCCGCCAACGAAAACATTGGCAAAGATAAAAAATTTTATTCCTAAGCGTCTATAACGGGATTTATGTGTGTATCGTGCCGGGTGTTATTGCCTGTGTAAACCCACGTAACTGTGCACGTAAAGCATGTTTTTATTAGTTCCGACATAAAGTTTTTATGGTAATGGCAAACAAAGGGCCAATTTGGTGTAGCTGAGCTTGTTCTTATGACTCAGAGAGATAAGCAACAGTGCAAATAACAGCAGGCGGTGGGAGAATGCCGAGCTCCCGGGCCCGGACGCCTGGCCCCGTGGGTCCCCGAGATTGGACGGGCTGCCCGGTAGGGAGCCCCCAAAGGCCTGGCCAGAAGGTAGTAGGGTGAGGCTGGGGGGAGGGAGGCCTTGCCATTAGCTTTCAAGTCGGTTGTTGAGCAGTTATATACCCAGTGGCGTATTCAAATTCAGTGTCTGAAAAGGCCCGCATAGCTGCTATTGAAAGAACGCCCACATACTGGATTTCAGCTGGAGACTCACAGAGAAAAGAGGTTCAAGTGGCTATTGTGGGCCATCTCCCACTCGGGGAGTTAGACAAAGCACGCCCAGAACAAAGTTCCTTTACACGGGGTGCCTTCATCTGAGCTCCTCCTGTCTGCGGCCTGGCGGGCTCCCGGGGTGCCGAGCGGGCCCGCCCCTCCCGTTCCCACCACCGCCTTTTCATGTTTGACCCTTGGATGCGGCACATGATCCCCACGGTGACCTGGATCGGAGGGGAGTTTCTCTAGAATGTGGAGATAAGGCGGGCTTTCAGACAATCGGCATTTTTTTTCTTCCCAAACGACTCGTTAAAAAGTCGATAGTGACTCTGTGATTCGGAGCAAGTATGATTCCTGAACCAAAAAAAAAAAAAAAAAGAAAATTCAGGAGACAGGATTGGACACAGGTAGATCTACGTAGGAGCCATAACCGGAAATATGTTACGTTGACTGAGGCTAGAAAATGAAGGATGCGATTATCATAGATATGCAACAATGAGGACTATCTTAGAAAGCAATCAGCCGAGACAGCTGGCAGGCCTGGGACACGCTAGGTTCATGCTGGGCTAAGGTCTGTCTGGGACATTGGTGCAATGGCAGCCTGGCTGGGAGAGAGCTGCGCTGGCCTAGATTGTAGACTTGGGAAGTGTTTAAGCATCAGGTTCATACTTGAGCAGAGTTCTCGTCCAGGCATCTGGTATCCCTCCTTCCCAGTAGAGCTACACGAGAGTCATTCAGGATAGCCGGCTACTTTGATTGACCTAAAAGGTCTCTATAGAAGGAAGGACCTTCCAGAACTTCTAGCAGCCCCACTTTGGGGATGTGTCCTCCAATCTTACCTGACATGCTTACTGATTTTCAACTGTGTCTTAGTATGGTTGGCAAGTGGTCTCTTAACACTCTTTCCCCCAGAGGAGGGATTGTTGTTCTTTCTCAGAGACACCGCTGGAGCAGAATTCCTCTCCTAAACTTTTTATTGGTTTTATTGGGATGGCGCTGGTTAATAAAATTATATAGGGTTCCAGCGTCTAATTCTATAAAACATCATCTGTATAGTGTGTGTTCACCACCCAATGTCAAGTCTCTGTCCATCCATGTTTATTCCCCCTTTATCTTCTTCTACCTCCCCCACCCCCTTTCCCTCTGGCCATCACCATGCTCTTGTTTGTTGGAAGGACAATTCTGGTGTGTGTGTGTACACACGTGTGCTGACTTAGACTCTGGGTGGAAAAACAACCAACCAGCTCTTAAGCCAACTATGAAACGTGTGCATGTTGACCTGCTCTGGCTGACAGTTTACGAATATGCTGGTGGTAACCCCCGTAGAAAGTCAAATAGCAGAGTGTCCCCCACTTCCTCCGTGGGGGTCACTTGGAGTAGTAACTGCTCCGAAGGCAAGCTTTGTTTCTGCCTTCATGCGACCGACCTTCCAGAGGTGGTGCTGTCCATGAGGACAGAGGGAACTGCCCGCCCCGTGTCTTCTCGGCTGGTCTTGAATGTTGGAGCTATTGGCCACCATGTCTCTCTGAGATGGCCTGCTGGACGCCACGCCCTGGATTTATACCTGCTCTTTCTCCGCGTGCAAGTTCCGCACATGTCACGTTCCTTGGTGTTCAGGGCAGATGCGTGGTTTGGGGAGGTGTGGAAGACGACACACAGACTTCACTGAGATGTTCACGTTGCTCTTTCTCGAGGCTTCTAAGGGAATCATTCCATTTAGGGGAATTGCAACAAGACTGACTGATTCCTTAACACAGTTGAGAGTCTTTTAACTCGGCATTGGATGAATGGCTTTTCAAGTGTGTATGAAAGAGAAGAGTCCCTAAAGATCGGTCCTGTTTTCAAGAGCAGACCCCAGGGACTCCAGGTCTGTGACAAAAGGGCAGCTATGGGAGGGAGGAAGCCCGGGTCCGACTGTGTTTGAGAACAGAGCGCACTGGCCGGGGTCCCTGAGGGGACCGGGCCCGCCAATCTCGCTGGCTCTGGTTTGTCAGGGAGGGGAATCTAGTCAGATCGCTCACAATGAGCTCGCTGGCATTGACTTTGCTGGGCCTGACCCATATTATGAAGTTCTAACGAGTGGAAAGCGTAGCCGAGCTTTGGGAAAAGCCATGGCATGCACAATAGAAGAAAAAAATCCCAACATCTTAAGTGAACAGAGGAGAGAAACTTGAGCGGGATCACCAAGTAAGAAAACCAGGACATGGGATGGAATGTTGCAGCCACAACAGAAAAAGGAAGCCGAATTTTCATTTAGTGAAGACATAATGAGATTATACAATTCCCTGGTGCCAACTCCCAGAAAATCCTCGTCTCTCTGCTAATTATGTTCAAAGCTAAGGGGTGCTGAGAGACTACACAGACTTGAGGGAATCTGACAGCAGCAAAATTAATTTCAGAATTCGGTTTTACAACTTACGAGGCCCAAGGTTTTAAAATATCCCTAAATTTGAGAATTCAGAGCTCAGGAAGGATTTAAGGACTATCCAAACATCACTAACCTCCGAAAGCATCCTCAGTGTCAATTTTACCAGTGAAATAGGCACCGAAGACACACATATGTAAATAAGTGTATTTCATGAATAATCTGAATTACCTGGGTGAACTAATTTAGAAAACCATCAACGGAGAGTCTGCCCTGGGTCAGGTGGCAGGGCTCAGGGTGGTCCTGATGGGGATGAGCACTCAGAGTTACCCAGCGAGCAGCCCTGTTGAGCTGATCACTGAATTCTGGATGGTAGGGACGATATGAAGTTTATTTTTATTTTTAAAATATATTTTATTGATTTTGTACAGAGAGGAAGGGAGAGAGATAGAGAGTTAGAAACATCGATGAGAGAGAGTCATCGATCAGCTGCCTCTTGCACATCCCCTACTGGGGATATGCCCGTAACCAAGGTACATGCCCTTGACCGGAATCGAACCCGGAACCCTTCAGTCCCCAAGCCGACGCTCTATCCATTGAGCCAAATCAGTTTCGGCTGAAGTTTATTTTTTATTTTTTTAAAAATACTTTTATTTCAAAGAGGATGAGAGAAAGAGAGAGAGAGAGAGAGAGAGAGAGAGAGAGAGAGAGAGAGACATCAATGATGAGAGAGAATCATTGATCTGCTGCCTCCTGCATACCCCCCACGGTGGATCAAGCCTGCAACCCGGGCATGTGCCCTGACCGGGAATTGAACCCTGACCTCCTGGTTCATAGGTCCACGCTCAACCCCTGAGCCCTTGGTCTTGAGTCGGAAGCCGTTGTTCTTTGCGGAGAAGGATGCTCGCGAGTGTGTGTATTTAATATTCCTGGTGGCAGAGCTTGCTTTTGGGAGCTCCGTCGCAGCGAGGTTAATCCACTTTATTCAGGCCCCACAGCTGGCCTCTCGGCTAGAACCGAGCCCTGGCTTACGGACAAACTGCAGGCGCTCTCTCTGCAGTCCAGGGATTTGCAGTCATTTTCGAATTCTGCCCTCGTTCTGCTACTACAATAGTTTCTAATGCATAAGCTGGCCCTGCAATTGGCTGGCTGTGCCATAAGCGAGGTGTGCAATTTTGGACACCTCACTCACCCGTCCGGGCCACGTCTCTTCACGTGGGCACGGTGAACGTTGGCCTAGAACAGTGGTCGGCAAACTCATTAGTCCGCAGAGCCAAATATCAATAGTACAATGACTGAAATTTCTTTTGAGAGCCAAATTTTTAAAACTTACACTTCTAATACCACTTCTTCAACATAGACTCGCCCAGGCCGGGGTATTTTGTGGAAGAGCCACCCTCAAGGGGCCAGAGAGCCGCATGTGGCTCATGAGCCGCAGTTTGCTGCCTGCAGGCCTAGAATGCACTGAAGGACTTTTCCGGCTCCATTCAAAGGTTGTTTTGAAAATTGCATCCGGATGATGTAGCATGTGGCGTTCTGCAGCTGGCGGCCAGGAGAGGAGAGACGTGAGGTCAGGCCATGAGGGACCACGGAAGTCCGTGCGTCTCGGAGAAGCCCCCAGCGGGCCCCTAACCTCGGCTCCTTGTTCCCCGTCGGTGGTCTGCGACAGCATTGGAGAACGTTGTTGTCTTCTTTGCTGTGTTTGAGTCAAGTCCACACAAACGTCCACACAACGTTGAAGATGATGGGGACCGTGTCTACACGCCCCAGCGTTCTATCTGACCGTGACCTTAGGGACCACAGGACCCGTGCAGCTGCGTCACCCCACTTCACCCCAGGAGGGACGGGGGGTCGGGGCTAAGAGAGTCCCTCGTGCTGTCATCCATCGAGCCAGGCCTCACGTGGCTCTCATCCTTCAGGGCAACTTGGGCTGAGGCCCAAGTGCGGTCCACCCTTTGCCGGGCACTGGGGTCGCACTGGTTATTCCATTTGGTCCAGCCCGTTTCCGGTCTGACCGTGTGTCCTTTGTGGCTGTGGTTCGGAGCAGCCAGGGCCGAGCGGGATGAATCCTGCCCTCGAGAGCCTTGCTCCGAGCAGCCAGGCTGAGTGCTACAGCCTCCTTCAGGCCCGGCACCGGGGCTGTGCTCCCAGGGCTCCTGCTGCCGGACTCCAGCAGCTGCTGGCCTCACCCTTCCGCCTTACATGGGTACCACCCAGCATCCTGAGGGGTGCGTGCATGTGTAGGTGTGCATGCATACATGCCTATGCATGCATGTGTCCATGCGTGTGTATGTGTGCACGTGTGTGCATGTGTGTGGGTGCATGCCTTTGCTTCCCCAGTTTTGCTCAGAATGCAAGGTTGCTTTTGCATCCACCAAACGGGCCATTCTGCAGACTGGAGGCGGGTCCCTCAGAGCCAAGACTTGCCTACAGGTCCCTCTAGACTTTTTCGCAAGCGTGGAATGAAAACAGGAGGAAGTAAGGTGCCTGCGAGGAATGCATAGTTAAGATTCCAGGCCACCGAGCACCACTGGCTTCCTGGAAAGTTCTCCAAGCATTAGCCACGACTTAAATGAAGGGCTGTGCCGCATGCCCCGGAAAGGGCCTGCTTCTTGAGACACGACGATGTCCTCTGCAGACACACACAGCCGACGTAGCAGGGACGGGCAAGGTCATGCGCTGTGTGAGGACTGGCTGCTGCCTCAGCTCCAGCGAATCTGAGTGCAGCCTCTGAGTCTTACTGTTCTCCCCTTACTGTAGCAAACAGTGCTGTTCTGCAAGGTGACCTCACGTAGGTATCTGGGAATTCCAACGTTCCAAGCCGTTTTCCTCAAAGGTTGGGGTTGTTTATTTTATTTTTTTAAATGCAAAAGGGAGAGAGCGCTCAGTTTTGTGCCCTGGATCTTCCAGATTCCTGGGTGCACCTTGATCTTCTAGGCCTTGGGTTTACCCTCCAGAGTGTAGCTGAGACTCCTGCCTAGTACCAGGGGCTCCGGGCGGGCAGCGAGCCCCCAGTCTCTGCTTGGCTTCTCCCCTCCTGAGAGCCCGAGGCCTAGGCTCCTGTGTCCAATGTTCCAGAGAATTCCAGCTCCCTACCTGTGGCTCTCACACTCACACTCACGCTGGCTGAGAGGGACAATCGCTGGTCATCTCTCCTCCCCTTGTTAAATCTTGTTATGTGCCGAAACCGGTTTGGCTCAGTGGATAGAGCATCGGCCAGTGGACTGAGGGATCCCGAGTTCAATTCCGGTCAAGGGCATGTACCTGGGTTGCGGGCACATCCCCAGTGGGGGTTTTGCAGGGGGCAGCTGATCGATGTTTCTCTCTCATCGATGTTTCTAACTCTCTGTCCCTCTCTCTTCCTCTCTGTAAAAAAATCAATAAAATATATTAAAAAAAAATCTTGTTACATAAATTTCTTTTTCTCTTTCTTTCTTTTCTTTCCCTTTCTCTTGTCTCTCTCTGTTTCCCTGGGTCTCTGTGTTTGCCCTTTCTTTCCGCCACTCAGTCACGTGTCTCCCGGCTCTACGGAATTAAGATAAGCTGCAGTGTGTTATTTTTGTTGAATACAGCTTTATGCACCCTATCCATAGTTTTTCAAGTCAGGCGAAAATAACCTGTTTCCTTAAAATCCAACAAACTCCAGCAATCCCAATGCAGCTAAATGAACTTCATTTTTATTTGCATGCATTCGTTAAGTAGTGTATTAATTGAGGTACTTATTCGATATATTCCCTATCTAGACTCTAGGCTGTGCTCGTGATACTGAGGTGAGCAAGACCCCGTCTACTGTTTTTTTTTTGGTTGTTGTTGTTTTTTTTAAATGTATCGCGCCGAAACTGGTTTGGCTCAATGGGTAGAGCGTCAGCTTGGGGACTGAAGGGTCCTGGGTTCGATTCCGGTCAAGGGCATGTACGTTGGTTGCAGGCACACTCCTGTCTGCGTCCCTGAGCCATGAGCCATGCATATATGCATACAAGTTCCTGATCAATCTCCCCTCCCCCACACCCCTTCCCTCTGGAATTCATCAGTCTGCTCATGGTTCTGGATCTCTGGGTTCATTAGATTCCACACATGAGTGGGATCGTGTGATACTTATCTTTCTCTGAAGAGCCCGTCCCTATTGTCACAGGTCTGGCCGTGATTAGGCAGAGAGACCAGTGTCATCAGTTACCCGACAAACAAGTGCTCTCCTATCGTGAGGACAGGGCTGGGGGCACCCAAGGGTTGGCCCTGATTGTCCGTGTGGGGAAGGGTGCTCAGGGCATGCGTTGTTGGGCCCTGGCTCTTAGGTGGGTGGGTGGGGCTGGGAAGCAATGGTAACCTCCCTCCAATAGGAGAGCAGCTCCCCGTAATTCACACAGGACGAATGGGGTTCTTCCTCCAGGCCCCTGGTGTGTTGACCCTGATGTCAAGGTTGGGCGGATACGGGTTTCGATTTCCTCTTGACTCCTCAGTCTGAGTCCGCTCCGTTGCAGGTTGAATGTGAGATCAGTTACATCAAGATTCAGACACTTGATTTTAGTTTCCTTCGAGTATAAAAGCCACAGAGCACTTGGGTAGAGTGAGTTGTTGGTGCCCATTGGGAAGTTAGTCACATGATCGTGTTCTCGGCTCTCTGTCTGGTCTTTTGTGGTGGCCCGTGTTCTGACTGGGAGCCAGAGTAGAACTGCGAGGAGTTGAAGCTATTATCTATAATAATAAAAGCGTGATATGCTAATTAGGCCGGACTTCCTTCCAGACGAAGCCAGGGCTGTGAGGGAGGCCTGGGTCCCGGGTGCGAGAGGGAAGCTGGAGCCAACAGCCGTGGGAAGGAAGGCTTACTCTTGCACGGATTTTGTGCTTCGGGCCTCTTGTTTTATAATAATGGTGCCTACTTCATAGGGTTTTTGTCAGGATTAAATAGGACAGGACATAGGCAAAGCTCACCTGATGTCCTTCCTCAAAATCATGTCAACTGGACTCCTTGTGTCGTTACATGTCATTGAATAGGTCACCAAAACCACCCCGCAAAACAGCGTTGAGGATTAAGTATTTTTAAAAATACGTATTTTATTGATTTTTTTTATAGAGAGGAGGGAGAGGGATAGAGAGTTAGAAACATCGATGAGAGAGAAACCTCGATCAGCTGCCTCCTGCACACCTCCTACTGGGGATGTGCCTGCAACCAAGGTACATGCCCTTGACCGGAATCGAACTTGGGACCCTTCAGTCCGCAGGCCAACGCTCTATCCACTGAGCCGAACCGGTTAGGGCGAGGATTAAGTATTAAAATTACTGGGGCCGAGACCGGTTTGGCTCAGTGGATAGAGCGTCTGCCTGAGGACTGAGAGGTCCCAGGTTTGATTCCGGTCAAGGGCATGTACCTTGGTTGCGGGCACATCCCCAGTGGGGGAGGGGGGTGGGGGTGCAGGAAGCAGCTGATCGATGCTTCTAATTCTCTATCCCTCTCCCTTCCTCTCTGTAAAAAAAAAAAAAAAAATCAATAAAATATATTTAAAAAAAAATAACATTACTCGGATTCAAGGTATCTGCCAGGTGAAGTTAAATGCACACGGAGAAACACCGCAGGCTCCATGGCACGGCTTGAGCATTTGTTAAGAGAAACTCTGTGCAAGGACATTGAGCCTTAGCCTGCCCTCCCGGAATGAAGGAACCTCAGGGCAGAGGCCAGAACAGAAGGTCCTTGCTCCACCCTGCAGCTCAGTCCTCTCCGAAGCCTGTGGGTGGCCCTGCCTCTACCGCCCAGCCCAGCAGCACAGGGAGGGAAAGAGAACAGCCGCCCGTCGGCGGGGCCTCCTGCAGTGGAGCAGTCTCTTCTGTTTGCCCAGGCTCATCCCGCAGGGCAGACCTGGGTGGGGGTGGGCTGGGCTGTAAACCCAGGTGGAGGAAGGAGGCTCTCCCGGGCCCTCGCCAGCCCGGTGTGCGGAATTATCTTTCGCAAGAGGTCACTGAGTCAAATGCTATGGCTGGATAATTTTATGGCTGCTAATAAAGTTTATAGCCAAAGCAAGCTGAGATAATAAGGGTAATCAGGCCCCCAGCCCTGGGACAGGAGAATCCTGGCTGGGCCCCTTGGTGCTGGCGGGGGGCCGAGCAGCAGGGGGTGTCTGTCTGTCTGTCTCTCTGACCCCTCAAGGCCAGTGACAGAGGCTCCGAGCCAGGCCCAGGTACAAGCTGCAAGGTAGGTGGTAACTGCTGTGCTTGGGGCAGCAGGCCAAGAGCCACAGGCAAATTATTTGTGGTATTTATATTTAATTTAAAAAAAAAAACTTTTTTAAATCTTCACCTGAGCGTATTTTTCCATTGATTTCAGGAAGAGTGGAAAAGAGAGGGAAAGAGAGAGAGAACCATCCTGTGAGAGAAACACGTTGACTGGTTGCCATCTGCACGCTTCCTGACCAGGGCCTGGGCCGGGTCGAGAAGCCTGCAACTGACGTACCTGCCCTTGACTGGAATCGAACCTGGAACCCTTCCGTCTACAGGCTGATACTCTATCCACTGAGCCAGACCAGCTAGGGCACTGTCCTATTCAAATGCCTATCATATCAGCAATCAGTGAGCATAAGAAAGGCTCAGAACCAACCCAGTTCTGGATACCGAATTATGGAAAGTAGGTTAATCGGCTGCTTGGGATGATGTGGCTTGGCGCGATGTGGCTGGACATGTCGTGGCTCGACTGTGATGCGGCTCGAGCGTGACATGACTCGGCTCAGTGAGATGTGGCTCGAATATGACTTGGCTTGTGTATAACATGTCTCAGCGTGATGTAACTCAGTGTGATGTAACTCAGTGTGATGTGGCTCGGTGTGACGTGGCTCGGTGTGACAGGGCTCGGTGTGACGTGGCTCAGTGTGACGTGGCTCGGTGTGACAGGGCTCGGTGTGACAGGGCTCGGTGTGACGGCTCGGTGTGACGTGGCTCGGTGTGACAGGGCTCGGTGTGACAGGGCTCGGTGTGACGTGGCTCGGTGTGACGTGGCTTGGTGTGACGTGGCTCGGTGTGACAGGGCTCGGTGTGACAGGGCTCGGTGTGACGTGGCTCGGTGTGACAGGGCTCGGTGTGACGTGGCTCGGTGTGAAAGGGCTTGGTGTGACGTGGCTCGGTGTGACGGGGCTCGGTGTGACGGGGCTTGGTGTGACAGGGCTCGGTGTGACGTGGCTCGGTGTGACAGGGCTCGGTGTGATGTGGCTCGGTGTGACGGGGCTCGGTGTGACAGGGCTTGGTGTGATGTGGCTCGGTGTGACGGGGCTCGGTGTGACAGGGCTCGGCGTGACATGGCTCGGAGTGACAGGGCTCGGTGTGACAGGGCTCAGTGTGACAGGGCTCGGTGTGACGTGGCTCGGTGTGACAGGGCTTGGTGTGACAGGGCTCGGGGTGACAGGGCTCGGTGTGACGTGGCTCGGTGTGACATGGCTCGGAGTGACAGGGCTCGGTGTGACAGGGCTCAGTGTGACGGGGCTCGGTGTGACGGGGCTCGGTGTGACGTGGCTCGGTGTGACAGGGCTCGGTGTTACGTGGCTCAGTGTGACAGGGCTTGGTGTGACGTGGCTCGGTGTGACGGGGCTCGGTGTGACGGGGCTCGGTGTGACAGGGCTCGGTGTGATGTGGCTCGGTGTGACAGGGCTCGGTGTGATGTGGCTCGGTGTGACGGGGCTCGGTGTGACAGGGCTCGGTGTGATGTGGCTCGGTGTGACGGGGCTCGGTGTGACAGGGCTCGGCGTGACGGGGCTCAGTGTGACGTGGCTCAGTGTGACGGGGCTCGGTGTGACGGGGCTCGGTGTGACGTGGCTCGGTGTGACAGGGCTCGGTGTGACGTGGCTCGGTGTGACAGGGCTCGGTGTGATGTGGCTCGGTGTGACGGGGCTCGGTGTGACAGGGCTCGGCGTGACATGGCTCGGAGTGACAGGGCTCGGTGTGACAGGGCTCGGTGTGACAGGGCTCGGCGTGACATGGCTCAGAGTGACAGGGCTCGGTGTGACAGGGCTTGGTGTGACAGGGCTCGAGGTGACAGGGCTCGGTGTGACGTGGCTCGGTGTGACAGGGCTTGGTGTGACAGGGCTCGAGGTGACAGGGCTCGGTGTGAAAGGGCTCGGTGTGACGTGGCTCGGTGTGACGTGGCTCGGTGTGACGGGGCTCGGTGTGACGGGGCTCGGTGTGACAGGGCTCGGTGTGACGTGGCTTGGTGTGACAGGGCTCGGTGTGAAGTGGCTCGGTGTGACGGGGCTCGGTGTGACAGGGCTCGGCGTGACATGGCTCGGTGTGACGTGGCTCGGTGTGACAGGGCTTGGTGTGACAGGGCTCGAGGTGACAGGGCTCGGTGTGAAAGGGCTTGGTGTGACGTGGCTCGGTGTGACGTGGCTCGGTGTGACGGGGCTCGGTGTGACGGGGCTCGGTGTGACAGGGCTCGGTGTGACGTGGCTTGGTGTGACAGGGCTCGGTGTGAAGTGGCTCGGTGTGACGGGGCTCGGTGTGACAGGGCTCAGTGTGACAGGGCTCGGTGTGACGTGGCTCGGTGTGACAGGGCTCGGTGTGAAAGGGCTTGGTGTGACGTGGCTCGGTGTGACGTGGCTCGGTGTGACGGGGCTCGGTGTGACGGGGCTCGGTGTGACGTGGCTCGGTGTGAAAGGGCTTGGTGTGACGTGGCTCGGTGTGACGTGGCTCGGTGTGACGGGGCTCGGTGTGACAGGGCTCGGTGTGACAGGGCTCGAGGTGACAGGGCTCGGTGTGAAAGGGCTCGGTGTGACAGGGCTCGGTGTGACGTGGCTCGGTGTGACGTGGCTCAGTGTGACAGGGCTCGGTGTGATGTGGCTCGGTGTGACGGGGCTCGGTGTGACGTGGCTCGGTGTGACAGGGCTCGGTGTGACGTGGCTCGGTGTGACGTGGCTCGGTGTGACAGGGCTCGGTGTGACGTGGCTCGGTGTGACAGGGCTTGGTGTGACGTGGCTCGGTGTGACGTGGCTCGGTGTGACAGGGCTTGGTGTGACGTGGCTCGTTGTGACGTGGCTCAGTGTGACGTGGCTCGGTGTGACAGGGCTCGTTGTGACGTGGCTCGGTGTGACAGGGCTCGTTGTGACGTGGGGTCGTTGTGACTCTGCTTGGTGTGATGTGGCTCAGAGTGCTGTAGGAGCCGGGGCGCCCTGCCCTGCCCTGCCCAGGCTCTCCAGAAAGGAGGGTGTCTGGCTTCCCGACTTCCCAGTGCTCCCCTCTCGAGCGGGCGATTCTTTCGTTTCCGTGCCAGCGAAGAGAACATAAGCCTGCCTCAGACAGGAAGCCTCCTGGCCCAGCAGGAGTGGTACCAAAGCTAACGCCGGGTGCGTGCTTGCTAAGGCAGGAGCACTTTGTGCAGAGTGCAGGCTGCCAGGGTGAGGGGAGCTGGGCGAGGGGGGATAGTGAGGGGCGGAGCCTGCTCTGTGCCATCAGAGCCGGCGTGTACGTGACTCTGAGAGGGGATTGCCACACCTTCCTGCAGCCAGAGCTAAGACCCGGATAGGAAGATAAAAACAGCTGGGATGCACTTACCCCTCGGGACACTATGACACAGCAAAAAAGAAGGAGCTCTCACCCTCTGAGACAGCATGAGGGGCCTGGAGAGTATTACGCTAAGTGAAACAAGCCAGTCAGAGACAGACAAGTGTCACATGACCTCTCTCATAGGTGGAAGGTAAAGAACAAAATAAACTGATGAGAAAAACAGATCCAGAGACATACCAGCATGAAATAGACTGTGGAATCTCAGGGAAAGCAGGAGAGGGTGGGTGTGGAGAGATTAATGGGGGAACTTACATCCATATTAGAGGCCCATTGCACGAAATTTGTGCACGGGTAGAATTCTCAAGGCCTGGCTGGTGATCAGGCCAAAGGGGGCCTTTTCAGCTGCTGGCCAGGGCCTTCCTTCTCCCAGCTGCTGGCTGCTGGCCAGGGCCTTCCTTCGTTCTGCACCGCCCCCTGGTAGTCAGCGCATAGTGGGTGGTCAGCACATAGTGGGTGGTCAAACACCTGGTAGGTGGAACTCCTGAGGGGACAATTTGCATATTAGCCTTTTATTGTATAGGATAGGCCTGCCCTATAGGATATATTGTATAGGATAGGTGATGTCCTCATCACCCATGGACACAGACAGTAGGGTGGTGAGGGCCTGGGGCAGGGGCAGGCTAGAAGGGGTTAATGGGGGAAAGAAAAGGGGGCATCTGTAATACATTCAACAATAAAGATAAAAAAAAAAGGCCGCATATGTTTAAAACGTGGCCTGGGTGCTGCACGGAGTGGGGGTCTGTCTGTGCACGTCAGCCGCCCCGTGGCTCAGGTGGGGCGCTGGCGTGAGCCGTGCGCTTGGCTTTCTCTTTGCTTTGGGAATGCGTTTTTTATCTTCTCTGTTGGCAGACACGCTTCCCTGGTTTATGTCTCACGTGGGCTGTTTGAGAGTGTATCCTGGCGTCCTAAGCGCTCGACAGCCGACAGCGCAGATGAACCCATGCCTGTAGGGAGGGTCACCTTTTCTGAGAGGATGGCGAGGTGGTTTGTGCACGGAGATATTTCCTGAGCACCCTCTGTTGGCACAGCCAGGAGGGCCTGAAGCCGCGGGCGGTGGTCGGTGACAGTAAAAGACAGGGCCCCGGACTGTGAGACCGTGGCTGCCCGGAGACGCTGACGGCTCGGCGCCGCCGTCAGCGCGGGTGAGAGGTCAATGGCTCACAGACTGCCGTTCGCGATGTGGCAGCAACCTGGGCCAGGCATCTTTTGTCTTGACCCCGTGGGCAGGCGCGTCGCCAAGCTGAAGGTTTTCCTGTTTCTTTGGGACGGATTTGCTGTTCCTCATATTGAACCATGCGAGCAAATGTGTACGTGGTGGGAGACACGGATCTGGCTATGTCTGTGAGGTCTGTGAAGAGCAGCCTCCGTGCACATGAGCGATAGCTGGGGCTCTCATGCATGCCGAGGGCCCACATGGACAAGCACACGCAAGCACAGGCACACACATGTAAACACATATGAGCACACACACGTGCAAACATGCACGCACGGGCACATTTGTTCAAAGCACACACGCACACACACAAACATACACTGTAAAACACATGTACATGCAACACATGCCCAAACATGTACACATACAATGTACAAAACATGCATGTGCAAACACACGTGTGCACGCTCTCCCTGCGACACGGTGTTTTGAAAGTATCAGACACCACTGCTTCCGTGAACTGGTCCCAAGGAGCGGCGTGGAGAGCATACGTGTTGTATGACGGGGCTGCAGCTGGTGGCACAGGGTCTGCTTCCTCCAGAAGCTGGTGGGTGACCAGCTTCAGGCCTCCTCCTCCTCCTCCTCCTCCGGCCCCCACGCCCAGGGCAGGCCTGAGGCTGCTCCCCGGCGGACACGGGGCTGTTTGGGGGTGAGGACGGTGTGATGGCCGTGTCTTCAGCCCCCCGGTTGTTTCAGGGGTCCCTGAGGGGAGGGGCAGCCGGTGGAGGGGAGCCCGCAGCAGCGGGCCTCGGAGGCTGCCCTGGGAGAGGTGGCCGGTCCTGCACTGGGCAGCGCCTTGCTGAGCCCGGGGCGGGCTCCGGGCACCGTGGCCTCCGCTGCCTCCCCTCTGCCCTCTCTCCCGTGGGCCGGGGTTCCTTGCAGCGCGGAGTGAGTGGGGAGAAGAGAGTGTGCGCTGGCAGAGTTTCAGCCGCAGAATGCCAAGGCTTTCCGAGTGAGCGCGTGAGTGTCAGCAGAGCCAAGAGCCAGGTCCGCGGGGCTCAGGGTAATGGCCGTGCGGCCAGGAATGAAAAGTGCAAATGCGTTTGTGTTCAAAGGTCAGCACGTGGGCCTCTCCCCGGCGGCTCCGTCACGAAGTGGAAACTGCCCGCCCTCCTCCTCCCCTCCCCCAGCCTCCTCGCTTTATTGCACTGGCATTTTCTAGAATTAGAAGCATTGTCCACTTAGCCTTTGAGAAGCTGGAGCTAGCCAAAACCGGTTTGGCTCAGTGGATAGAGCTTCGGCCTTGCGGACTGAAAGGTCCCAGGTTCGATTCCGGTCAAGGGCATGGACCTTGGTTTCGGGCACATCCCCAGTGGGGGGTGTGCAAGAGGCAGCTGATTGATCTTTCTCTCTCATTGATGTTTCTAACTCTCTATCCCTCTCTCTTCCTCTCTGTAAAAATCAATAAAATAAAATAAAATAAAATAAAATAAAATAAAATAAAATAAAATAAAATAAAAAAAAAGAAGCTGGAGCTGGCTGGAGGCTTTTTTTTTTTTTTTAAATCTTTACCCCAGGATATTCCCCCCCCCCCCCCATTAATTTCTAGAGAGTGGAAGGGGGGTGGGGGGAGGAGGCGGAGGGAGAGTGAAACATCGATGTGAGAGAGAGAGATAATAATTGGTTGCCTCCCCAGGGCTGGGGAACCTGCAGCCGAGGTGCATGCCCTTGACCAGGAATCCAACCCCCAACTCTCTGGCCCACAGGCTGATGCTCTAACCACTGAGCAACCGGCCAGGGCTGTCTGGAGACTTTCTCTTTTGAACTAAAGTGTCCCTGTTCTTTGTTTTTTTAAAAACAATTTTTGCTTTTTACAGGTAGACCCAAGTTTTAAAGTAACGGGTTTTCGAAATGGCACCCTAGACATGCCTGCGTCATTATGACACTTGTCACAGGGTTAGCGTTTTCTGGAGTAGAATTTCTATGCAAGCGGCTCATGGCCCCGGGGGTACAGTTCTCCATAGCATACGATGTGGATGTAGGCAGAACGGACCAGAACTCCTGTTACAAAGGCAGCGATTGCAAATAGGATGGGAGCCCTTTGTCTCAATGACCCGGGAGGAAAACGGGAGGATCTAAAACCCTCCCCGGGACCCACTGGAGTCCATGGCGACTCTTGTCTATTTCTACGGGCTTTTCAGTCCTCTGCGTGCCGACTGCCTACAGCGACAAACAGCAAGCAATGCTTTAACCCCTCATGCCCGGCATGAGCAGGCTCACGTCTCCCCTAAGAAAACGGTGCCTGTGCCCCCCTCGGCCGTTGGAGGGCATTGGGTAAGGTGAGCAGACATCTTGCTTTTGGCGGGGCAGTCCCGATTTTTAGCAATTTGTCCCACGTCCCGCGGCGTTTTAAAAAAGTCCCGATTTTTGGAAAGAATGCACGACAAGCTAGGGAACGGCGGGGGGACGGGAAGGGAATAGACGGTTTTAGGGCGGCCGTGGGGCTATGTAGCCAGGATATGAGCTTTATGTTATTTCTGTTCATTTTTATCATGTTAAACTTTAATTATAACAAATAATTGTTGAGAACTGATTATCGAGAACTGCTTATCAAGGTTCGCATGGTTGATCAGTTGTTAGAATTCGACCACCATTGTTTGGACTTCATGAACAATGGCATTTTGGGGGGTTGGCAACGACGAAAACATTTTGTAACTGTGTCTCAGACGATACACATCATACTGCGTGCTAGTGAGCTCGTTAAACAAGTGATGTCATTACAAATCAGCTATTCATATTATTTATATTTTATTGTGGCTGGCAAAAAGCCTAGCACCGGCCTTGAAAGTGACACTTACGACTATACATAATTTTTATTTACCGTATTTTTTGGACCATAAGATGCTCCTGACCATAAGACGCACCAGTTTTTAGAGAAGGGAAATGAAGAAAAAAAGATTCTGAAACAAATAGTGTCCTAAAATATTTTATGTGCATTAAAACCCAACATCACAGTCATAAACACATGTAATCAACCCTGTAAAGTAAACAGCAGCATTTAGAACCATTTTAGAGCCGGGCAAGCACACAGAGACCACACAGAGCCGGGCAAGTAAAAAAACTTTTTTTTTAAAGTATATGTGTAGGCTATATTTGGACCATAAGACACAGGGACGTTTTCCCCCCACTTCTGGGGGAAAAAAAGTGCGTCTTATGGTCCGAAAAATACGGTACTTATTATATTTGTAAATTGTACTTATGTTGAAATTTAAAAAAATAAAATATTACAATACTATTTTTGCGTTCTGTAAAAATTTTTGTTGCTCCATCTAGACCAAATTTTTAATCAAGAACCCCCACCCCAGGTCAATGGTGTCCCTCCCGCTTTACCAATGTAAAAATCTGGTCACCTGAGCATTGTTGGCACTCCTGGTAAGACACTAGCGGGCACTGGCCGATGACACTGGCCTGGCCTTGGGCTGCAGACAGAGCGGATAATGGCTCACACTCTCCCCTCCAGTGGCAGGGGAGACGGACATAATGGAGATGCACCGTGTCAGCGGGTGATTTTATCCCATTATTTTGATCGCAAGTGCGGAGGCATCCGGGCTGAGATGCCGGAGAGTGGCCTTGTAGGAGGCCTGAGAGCTGTGTGGGCTGTGTGATGGGCAGGAGTGCTCCCCCCTCCCCCGCCCCCCATGCTGGCAGGGAGCGGTCAGGGTGCATGCCGAGCCCCGGTAATGAGCTCCGTGTCCACTTCCTCCTCAGATCTCCCAGCTGATGACGGAGACTGGCCGGGAGGGCCTGTCCGAAGCGGCTCTGAATCGCTACAATGCAGACAAGCCGTCGGCCGCCGGCGCCCCCGCCTCCCAGGGCTCCTGCGTGGCCCCCGAGCCCTCCACGGGCACCTCCGTGGCCGCCTCCTTCTTCGCAAGGTAAGAGAGAGGCTTCCGGAGCCTCGGTTCTCTCCGGTCAGCCCGTCCGTCTGGTTGGCCTCTCGCGTGGGCCAGTTCCGATAAAACACTAGGAAGAGCCCTGGCTGGTGCGGCTCAGGAGGTTGGGCGTCTCATGCTCTGAAAGGTCGCTGTTTGATTCCCGGCCGGGGCACAACGCGGGGTGGTGGGCTTGATCTCCTGCAGGGGGCGTGCATGAGGCAGCCAATCAGATAACCTGACGTTTTACTCTCACATCAACGTTTCACTCGCTCTCTTTCTCCCTTACCCTCTCTCTAAAAATCTATAAAATATATCTATATTATATAAAAGCCTAAGCACTGAATGATCGAACAACCGGTCGACCGGTTGCTATGACATGCACTGACCACCAGGGGGCAGATGCTCCATGCAGGAGCTGCCCCCTGGTGGTCAGTTTGCTCCCACAGTGGGAGCGCCGCTCAGCCAGAAGCCGGGCTCACAGCTGGTGAGCACAGGTGCAGTGGTGGGAACCTCTCCCACCTCCGCCACCACAGCAGCAGGCGTGGAGGGGCCGGGGTGAATGAAAGCAGAGCCTGGTCCCAGCTCAGGCTCCTCCCTGCTTGCCTACCGCTTCCTGCACTGCTACATCCCGAGGCTGAGACCGGCAGTCTGACATCCCCCAAGGGGTCCCGGATTGGGAGAGGGTGCAGGCCAGGCTGAGGGACCCCGCCAGTGCACAAATCTGTGCACTGGGCCTCTAGTTAAAAATAAAACACTAGGGAGAGTTTGGGGCCATTCTCTGACCTCACCCTTTAAGACGGGACTCTCTGCCTCAGCACCATGGGCAGCTCGGGCCAGATCCCTCTGGGTTGTGGGGACCATCCTGGGCGTCGGAGGGTGAGTAGCAGCCCCCTGGCCTCTGCTCGCTGCATCCCTATGACACCTTCCCCATCGCACCTGCCCCCCGGGTGCTGAGAACCGCGGTTCTGAGAACACGTGGCAGGCTGTCAGGGTGCTATCGCGTGGGGTGAGGGCCTTCGTGGGTGCCGCCCTGTGGCTGGCGGGGCCAGATTCATCTTCTCATCCCAGAAGGAGCTGCTTAAGCTCGGACAGTGTATAGACGGCAGTTTTCGTCCTGCTTGAGGGACCCGCTGGTAGTTACCAAACACCGCCCAGCTAATCTTAGAAACCGAAGACACGAGGGCTAATCTTAGACACTGAAGACACGAGGAACACTAAAAGAGAAAGGCATGCCAGCCACGTCCTCTGCCTAATTTTAGCAGCTCGGTGGCGACAGGGCCGCAGACGGGGGACAGCTGGGAGGCGGGCACGGCAGGGCCGTCTGACCTCAGTCCCCCGATCTTAGGAATGAGGACAGCGGGGGCCCGAGGCGTGAGCTTGGGGGTTCATTCGCAGCAAAGCTCAGGACAGAAACCGGTTCCTCTGCTGTTTCCCCCTCTCTGTGGCGCCTTCTTTACTTGTTGCTTGGAACTTGCCCGGAGCAAACGTGTCCTGCCTCAGATTTCTAAGATCCCGTCATTGAAATAAATGCAGAACCAGATGACCCCTTGCGCTCCAGGTCCAGGCCTGCCTCAGTTTCCTCGTGTGTCAAGCGAGGAGGGCTGCTCTGAAGGTTGAGACACGTGTGGTGTACAGTGCTAGCTCAGAATGGATGTCACTAGCATGTCTGCGGAGCCATGCTGGATGGCTTTTCTCGTTACCAGCATCTCATTACCAACATACATGTCACTAGCATGTCTGCGGAGCCATGCTGGATGGCTTTTCTCATTACCAGCATCTCATTACCAACATTCTCAGATGTTAGCTCAGAATGGATGTCGCTAGCATGTCTGTAGAGCCATGCTGGATGGCTTTTCTCCTTCCCCCCATGGATGGTAACATCGAAAGCTCAGAGGACCTGGCTCAAGGGGCGGGAGGAGGGTTGGAAGGCTGATCCCCGGGGTTAAGATGCAGGAAAGGCAGCAGGTGGGCTTGTTGGAAGACTGGCTTTGAGGTCATGTTTACTGTCCTATGCACCATCGGGCCAACTTGAAGGCGTGGGAAGTAACAGGAAACATGTATGTGCAGCCCCCGCGTGCTAGCTCTGTGTGGACATGGGTTCCTGTGTTGGTGGGACCTTTGCACACGCTCTCTGGGAGGTCACGTCTGTGCCGTTCGGGGAGGGAATAGAGAGGTGGAACGGAGTATGAGGAAACGCCACTGCACAGAGGACTGGGACCTGGGCAGGCCGTCGGAGCCGTCAGAGGGGAGGTGGCTGGAGTGTGGAGGAACCCGGAAGCCATCTCCTGGCGGGCTCCATGTGGAGAAGAGTCCTCAGCTGCCCCGGGCTGGTGCGTCAGAGAGATGTGGTTGGTTCTGCAGATCACCGGGCCGGCCAGCCGGCCGTGTGGGCAGAGGCTGGGTAACCCCTGGTGATGGCAGGGAGATAACTCCCAGGTCAGAACGCAGGCGAACTTGCTCTCCAGGCAAACTGCCCTGGGGAGAGCGAGGTCCCGTCCCTGGGGGAGATCCAGCTTGCTTTGGCCTCGCTGCGGGCGAACGGTCAGTGCTTGGCTGGGCGTTGATCTCCAGCGCACCTCCTAACCTGAAGTTCTTTGACTGTGAAGAGCCATCGGGTCAGAGTTTACCCACAGCTTTTGTTCCCACTGTGTTGACTGACAGACCCCGGAGGAGGATCTGAAGCAGGAGAAGTGGCGGGTGAGGCTCCCGGCAGGCAGTGTTTAGGGAGAACAGGTATTTCCTGCACAGGACAATCCGCAGCAAATTGCTTGTCTCTTGCTTCTCTCCCCAGAATTCCTCCCCCTTCCTGAATTTCTTTATGTCTCTAAATCTCAACATATTGGTAAAAGACCTTTGCCTCAGGATTACTGTGCTCAGTTATAGGAAAAAGACGTTATTTTTTTGTTTTTTTTTTTTTTGGGGGGGGGAATATAGTAACACTGGCATAGTAAAAAGAACACTAAAAATGTGAATAGTAATCCAACAAGGATGTTGACCCAACTGGTCATCAGGTTGGTTAACGATTGTGCTGCCTTTGAACTTTTCAAACGAGGGGATGTCCTTTGCCTGGGTCCCACATCCATCTGAAGTGGTGCATGACGTAGGTGCGATGCAGTTTTGTTTTCCCATTTGTTGACGGTTAATTTTGCATAAAGATTTCATTATGTGCCCAGCCTTTAAAGACAGGAAGCGGTAGGTCAAGGTACCTTATTTTTATGTGAAGAGCAGCGGACAGATTCCGGGTTGTGCACAGCATTGCCTTGAACCCTGGTCCACAAGGCAAGATGCCTTTCAGATGATCTCATCGCATTGATGTTCTTTCCCAAATAAGCATTCAATTCGCGTTGTTGTTGTTGTAAATCACGGAGTGAATGAGCCTCTGGAGGCTTTGAATCTTCAGGGTTTGGAAAATGGTGAGAACTGCCAACTCGCACATGCGCTTCGAAGAGTCGAGTCCGTGTGGGGACGCGTAGGACCCTGCCCCGCTGTGGAGCCGAGAAGCACGTGTGGCTTCGGTTCCGTTTGCAGACACCAAATCGTACCTCGGTTGCAGGCTGCTCCCTGGCCTGGCCCATGGTTGGAGCTCATGCACGAGGCAACTTCTGAGTGGGATGGTGTTTGCTTCCAGTTGTTAGGTTTTGGTCACAACCTCTGTAAGACCATTGCCTTTTATTTACTTTTTTTTAAATTTGTATAATACGCTTTTATTATTATAGATGCCTTGAAGGCTCCTCTGAGTATGAAAGGAGGAGTCTAAGACATGGTCAGGGAACAAGTAGGGATGTGTGCATTTTCCACTTCTATTTCCCAAGGAAGTTTTAGCCAGACCAATCAGGCAAGATAAGGAAATAAAAGGCATCCAAAGTGAAGTAATCACAGTTGACATGAACTTATATATAAAAAGCCTAAAGATTTCTCTCACACACACAAATGCTTTTTATCAAATTCAAGTCAAATTTTCAAGTGAAATTATTTAAGGGCATTTTTGAGTACCAATGGTTTTTTTGTGTGTGTGTGTGTGTGTGTGTGTGTGTGTGTGTGTGTGTGTTAACTCTCTACATTTTTAGTGTAAATAAATGCCTCTAAAACCTGTTTCTGTAGGTTTGGGTTCATTCAGAAGACTCAGTGCCTTTCATATGCTCGATTCGTGGTCCTTTTGCTCATTACATGGTCCGTCATGTTACTCAGCACATCTGCCTCTTCCTCTCTTTCTGTTTTTCAAGAACAGGGTTCTTCTGTGCTTTCTTCTTAAAGGCTTTATCTTTTACACAGTTTTTTTTTTGCTGTTGATTAAGAATCCCTCTGCCCTTGGGTTTGGAGTTTCTGGGTGAATGTGGTGTTCACCTCGTTACCAGTTGCTCTGAAATTCACTCTGGGGGACCCATTTGCTGTTCTTCCCACTTGCCAAGCCGGCCCTTATTCCCTCCCACCAACTCCTGCGGCTCCTTGACTTTGTCCCAAACTCACCGTTCTCTCAGGGATGCCGTTATATTCCTGTCCATCTCACTCTCCCTGGCGGTCCCTTCCACCTTTGGTTCTCGGTGGCTTCTGTGTTACCTGGCGGCCTTCTCCGAGCCCCTGGAGGGCATGGCTGGCACTGTGACGGACCTGACGGGCATCCCTCCGAGACCAGAGGTGGTGGTGGCGGTAAAACCGGGGCCCGCTCAGGGTCCTGGGATCAGGAGCTCCGCTGAGCCGAGAGGGTTGACTCTGGCCTCTGAGCCCCTTTCGTAGGTCCGCTCACCCCTATGGGACCCGTCTCAGTGCCGGGTTCCCACGCGCTGCGGTGCCTGCAGGGAGGTCCCGCCCACCCGCCATCTCCTCATCCTGCCCACAGCCAGCTCAGCGGTGCCCGCCCCGCCGGTCACGGCAAAGGCCTTTCTTGTAGAATCTGTTCAGCGAGGGCCTTCTTGAGTCACACACAGGAGAGCTTGGTTCTGAGCTAGGAGGGCAGTAAGTCCAGGAAGGATGCGGAGGGTGTGGCACTGCTCTCGGTCCCGGTCCCTCCATCAGGTACGGTTCCCTCCAGGGACGCTCACGTCTTCCCGTTATCAACACACCAACGATCAGGACCCGAGGAAGTCCAGGCGGTGCCCGCCGCGGCTGGTCTCCGGCAGCCTCGGAGGCGGGAAGCGGAGCAGGTGCGACTCTTACCCGCCAGTCGCTGGGGGGGAGAGGCAGCGTGTCCGCCCTGTCTTACAGGATGGACGTCAGTTTCTAGCCCCGTGTCCCCATTTATCATAAATGATCTGCCCCCGAGAGGGAGGTGACCAGTGGCGGTGATCGGAGGATGGGGCTGGCCCCACAGTTAGACATCCCCAGATTGTGAGAGTGCACAGGCTGGGCTGGGTCCCCCCCACCCCATGCACAAATTTCGTGCACCAGGCCTCTAGTTTTAAATATATTTTTATTAATTTCAGAGAGGAAGACAGAAGGAGAGAGAGAGAGAGAAACATCAATGAGGAAGAAATGACGCCTCTACAAAACACACAATGGGGAGCTTTTAGGAGCTCAGGCTGTGGGACTTCTCTGAATCATTATGTTTTTCCTGTTTCTCGTTTCACTGTCACTGAAGCACATTGTACCGCCCCTGCCCCTTCCCTCGTGCCAGCGTCCCATTCTGACTGGTGTCTGTGGTTCCCTTTGCCCATCCCTGACCCCCCCTTACACCCTACCCCCTACCGGCTCCCTCCCTATTCCAGGCTCCCACTGAAATGGGGCTTTCCCTGAGCTCCGACAGGACCTCGTGGTCAGGGCCGACATGTAGAATCAGGACAAGAGCAACAGTGGAAGGAGCGGGTCGGCGAGTGGGGCTTACCTGTGGCCACCGCGCTGCTGGCTGGGCCCAGTGCCCCCTGCTGGGCCCCATCCCTCCAGCCGGATGCCCCTTTCAAAGGTGCAGCCTGGGCTCCAGTTACACCACCGCCCATGCCCCTTCTCTGGTGGCCAGGCAGCCTCGGCGTGAGCTTTGAAGGCCCGAGCAGGAGGCCAGCCCCTGCCCTCTGGGCTCCTGCTTGTTTATGTCTGGCAGGTCACACCTTCCCTCTTCCTGGAAAAGGCTCCCTGGGCTTCTCGGAAAACAAGGGCCCCTTTCTCCTGTGCATTGGTGAGGTGAGCGTTTAGGAGTCTTAGTTTAAAAAAAAAAAATAATAATAATATATATATATATATATATATAATATATATATATATATATATATTTTTTTTTATTGACTTTTTACAGAGAGGCAGGGAGAGGGATAGAGAGTTAGAAACATCGATGAGAGAGAGACATTGATCAGCTGCCTCCAGCACACCTCCTACTGGGAATGTGCCCACAACTAAGGTAGATGCCCTTGACCGGAATCGAACCTGGGACCTTTCAGTCCGCAGGCCGACGGTCTATCCACTGAGCCAAACCGGTTTCAGCAGGAATCATAGTTACCATAGGAGCATAGTTTTGCTGGAATGCAGGTCAGACACAGTGCGGAAGGCACACACCGAGAGGCACATGTGTGTTTGGTGCCATCGGATTATAAGGGCCCCCAGGAAGTCTCAGGTGTTTGTGGAACAAAGAGGTAAATCTTTGCCCGGCTCAGTGGTTGAGAGTCGTCCTGTGAACCAAGAGGTCTCGGTTTGATTCCTAGTCAGGGCACATGCCCAGGTTGTGGGCTCAATTCCACAGTAGGGGGCATGCAGGAGGCAGCTGATCCATGATTCTCTCTCATTGCTATTTCTCTCTCTCTCTCTTTCCTTCTGCCTTCCTCTCTGAAATCAATAAAAATATATTTTAAACTAGAGGCCTGGTGCACAAAATTTGTGCACAAGGTGGGCGGGTCCCTCAGCCCAGCCTATGCACTCTTGCAAAATGGGACCCCCTCAGGGAATGTCTAACTGCGGGGCCAGCCGGTCACCTCCCTCTGGAGTAGGGGTGTCGAACTCAATCAGAGAAGGGGCCAAAATCTAAAATCCAGCCTAAATCGCGGGCCGAATGGTTTACTGAACAGTCATAAACTGTCATTGTGATGGAAACGCAGTGGAGTGCAGTGATGACAGCAAGGTGCGGGCCACATTGCAAGGCCTGGCAGGACGGATTTGGCCCGCGGGCCTTGTGTTTGACACATGTGCTCTGGAGGGTGGGGAGCAGATCCTCAACACAGGAGGCAACTCCTGCATTGAGCGTCTGCCCCTGGTGGTCAGAATGCATCATAGCAACCGGTTGTTCCGCCCGTCATTCTGTTATTTGGTCGATTTGCATATTAGGGTTTTATTATCTAGGATAAAGAGGAGGTAAACACTTGACTGCTTATGAGAGACAGCAGTAGAGCTGAAGGAAAAGTGGCCTAATTCAGTGTCTGCACTATTATCCTTTATGTTGAAAAGAAACAAATTCTCAAACTCTCCAGCTAGAGAACCGAGCCCCACAGCCCCCAGGACGCTTCGCTTTGGGGCTGTGCAGACCCTAACAGAGTGGCATTCATGGCCGGCCATGCCACCCTGGCTGGAGATCTGTCCCAGAGAAAATGGCCAGTGCCCGCAGCCCCTCCCCACCTCCCACTGCCGCAGGGTGTGTGTGAAATGGGGCATTTTCCGATTAAACAAGCCCTTTGTCCGCCTGAGGCCGGTTGGGTGTTGGCAGTCAGCTCACAACATCTGGGAGTCGTTTGCACCGCGAGCCGCGGCTGGAAACCCAGTTCCTGCCTCGGGGTGGGGGTGTGCAGGCAGAGTGAGCCCGAAGGAGCAGGGGTTCCCGACAGGTCTCCCCAAGGCTGAGAGGTTTCGTTCTTCGTGACGCTTTGAATGTCTTCTTGGTGATGTGGGTGGGGGTAGGGAAGAGGGCACTGGGCAACGCCAAGGGAAAGGCGGGCGGCCTGGCGTGGAATCTGGAGCCTGCTGTCGCCAGGCGTCACTGCGCCCCTCTGAGCCTCAGTTTCTCCTACTGAATGGCGACACCACGCCTCCTTCCCAGGACTGTGGAGGGTTAAATCCAAGGTGAGAGCTCTGTGCCAAGTCCATCTAAGTTAAGGTGACCAGATTTTAGCATTGGTAAAGCGGGAGGGACACCATTCACTAGGGGGGGGGGGGGGGGGGGGGGGGGGGGGGGGTGTTCTTGATTAAAAATTTGGTCTATATGGAGCAACAAAGATTTATAGAACGCAAAAATAGTATTGTAATACATTTTTAAAAAATTTCAACCTAAGTACAATTTATAAATATAATAAATTAAAAAATTTTGTATAGTATTATTTTATTCTTTAGCATATTTCTCATTTGAGTGAATTCTAACAACTGGTCAACAATGCGATAATGTTGATAAGCAGTTCTCGATAACCAGTTCTCAACAGTTATTTGTTATGATTAAAGTTTAACATTATAAAGTTAACAAAAACAACATAAAACTCATATCCTGGCTAAATAGCCACATGGCCGCCGAAAACCGTCTATTCCCTTCCCGTTCTCCCGCCGTTCCCTAGCTTGTCGTGCATTCTTTCCAAAAATGGGGACTTTTTAAAAACGCCGTGGGACGCGGGACAAATTGTTAAAAATCGGGACTGTCCCGCCAAAAGCGGGACGCCTGCTCACCTTAATCTAAGTCCCATAGCGGATGTGAAGACAGGCTTCTTGTAAGAAGGAGGGGATCTGCTGTCCGTGGGAAATCCACGAATTCTCATCGGCGTCTCTTGAGTGGAGGACGTGTCAGGCCTGCCTTTGCAGCGTGTTCACTTGGTGCGGGGCCTCAAGACACCTGGGGCCGCTGTGGCAGATCAGCACCCTGCCTCCAGGACCCTGAGAGCCTCGGCTAGAAAGAGCCAGGCGCCCCTGGTGGTGGGAAACGGTAGTGACCCACACGGAGAGAAACTCTGCCCTCCCTCTTGGGCTGTCTGTGCAGTTCTAAACCTCTTGCAAGGCTTCCTTTTGTAGCTTTATGCCCTGGAAAAACCCTCACAGGGCCAGGAGGACAGCAAGGGAAAAGGGAGGAGCACCTAAGCATTCTGCTACCACCTGGCGTGGTGGTGACTCAGGAGCAGGGAGCTGGAACTCAGCCATGACACTGACCCGGGGTATGAACCAGAGCAGAGAGTGAAAGAGAAGCGAAAGGGGGAAACATGCCCCTCGTTTTCTAATGCCTCTGGGTTTGAAGGGGGGGCTGGAGAGCGGGAGTGAGGTGGCATGGCGTCCATTCAGACAGAGCACGGAGTGACCGGTGGTTGGCGGAGAAGATGGGTGGAGAGCGGATACAGTCTATCTACTAGGGATTCTTTTTTTACATTTTTTAATTTTTAATTTTAAAATATATTTTATTATTATTATTATTATTATTATTATTATTTTTTTTACAGAGAGGAAAAGAGAGGGATAGAGAGCTAGAAACATCGATGAGAGAGAAACATCCACCAGCTGCCTCCTGCACACCCCCTACTGGGGATGTGCCCACAACCAAGGCACATGCCCTTGACCAGACTCAAATCTGGGACTGTTCCGTCTGCAGACTGATGCTCTATCCACTGAGCAACACCGGTTTCGGCTCTACTAGGGATTCTTAAAATGTGGGTCCCAGGCTCTGCTTCCTCCACCTAGTGCCATGCCTCGATAGCTCATGTCCTTCCTTCAGTACTTGCTCACGTAGCAGCAATGGCCTATCTTTGTCGAGGGTTTCCTACACTACTCTGAGCTTTTTACAGAAATTTAAACTTTAAATCCCACACCCTCCCATCTCTGACGATCCCGTTGTTTAGATGTGGAAACACGGTCAGTAGCCATTCCGTGAGGAGCAGCTATCTGAGCCCGGCCATGGGAGCCGGTGGACCAGAGGGTAAGCCCCCAGGGGGCAGCCATTGTCTCTCTGATTTTGGCCGAAGAGACGTCCGTGGAATGAATCTCGGCGCCCATGTCCTCCTGCCGCCACCCTCCAGGTTGTGGTGGTGGCGATCACATGATCATGGCACGAGGTTGGCGAAGCAGACCCAGGGAGGCTCAGCAGCCACGGAAGCTGCAGGGAGGACGCTGGGCCAGCTCCTCCTCATTGGCCTCATGTCTCTAGTTACTGAAATACTAGAGGCCCGATGCCCGAAATTCGTGAAGAATAGGCTGTCCTTCCCCTGGCTCCCAGCACCGGCTTCCCTCTGGCCCTGTCTTCGTCTGGAAGGAGGTCTGGAATGACATCTGGAAGGACATCTGGTCTAATTAGCATATTCCCCTTTTATTATTATAGACTGGTGCTGAGGCAGGGGGAGCAGCCTGAGGCCCCCTAGCCCAGCACCAGGACAGGAAGTGCACCTTGAGGTCCCCTATCAAGTCCTGCCGGGTGGGGGGTGTGGCCTGAGGTCCCCTGTCAAGCCCCACGGGTTGGGGGAGGGCATAGCATCAGGTCCCTGTTGATTGCTCGTCAAGGCTCCTATGGGAGCATGGTCTCAGCTGTGGGTGCAGCCATCTTTGTGATGGAGTGACGGTCAATTAGCATATTTGCTCTTTATTAGATAGGATCGCTTCCTCTGTTACTCAGAGGGGAAGCTAACGGGTTTTCAGTGACACGCAAGGCTTTCTCTACAGACTGCTCTCTCCGCTCCCTCTCTCCCTCTTGTTTGTTCTGCTCTGGGTACCCGGACCTCCATGCTTTCCCTCAACAAGTGCCAGGACCACCCACACCCCCTGGGCTTCATTCTTTCTGTCCCTCTGCCCTCCACTTATCGGCATCCTTCTCCGCCCTCCCGTTTAATGGGACAACTGTCCCGTGTCTGCATGTCAGGCCTACGGTCTTCAGAGTATTCGTTAATTGAATGAATGAGTGAATGAATGAATGGATGAGCCTCAGGCAAACAGGGAGACGGGCAGCTCTGTCTCTGGATTGCTCTCCACTCCAGTTCTTGGAGGGGTGCCCATCCTCTTTCACTCAGTCCAAGCTCCATGCTCGAGGTTTAAATGACTCTCCCAGCTCCAGGACACTCTGGGGAGATAGCAACACAGTGCAGCGTGGCAGAGGCATCGCTGGGAAATGGAGATTCTTTTTTTAAAAATTTAAAAAATATATATTTTATTGACTTTTTACAGAGAGGAAGAGAGAGGGATAGAGAGCTAGAAACGTCGATGAGAGAGAAACATCGACCAGCTACTTCCTGCACACCCCTACCGGGGATGTGCTCGCAACCCATGTACATGCCCTTGACCGCAATCGAACCCGGGACCTTTCAGTCCGCATGCCGACGCTCTATCCACTGAGCCAAACCGGTGTAGGCGGAAATGGAGATTCTTATCAACATGGAAGTGCCCCGTCGCCTCTCACGAGGCTGTGTGAGAGGCGGGCCACGTGGTGCTGCCTGAGACGGCA
Source organism: Pipistrellus kuhlii (assembly GCF_014108245.1). Lineage (NCBI taxonomy): Eukaryota > Metazoa > Chordata > Mammalia > Chiroptera > Vespertilionidae > Pipistrellus > Pipistrellus kuhlii. The sequence goes on from NW_023425524.1 coordinate 8,533,798, forward strand.
GACCCAGGAAGGAGTTAAAGCCCAGAGAGGAGCTTGAGCTGCAGGGCGAGCACCATGGGGGTGGCGGGCTCTCCATCTTCCTCCCCGCCTCGCCGAAAACCTGCCTTTTCCTCCCTCGAACAGACCTCTGTGGGTTCCGTCCCCGCGTTGATTTATTATTTTAATTCCGCGGCTGTCTCGGTGAAGTATGTAAAGCATTTGCGGGGAGAGTCATGTGGAAGACATTATGGGAACTAAAGATGTATTGCGTTCTGTGGGGCCGGTGAGTGCTGGCTGAGGAGTCACGTTGTTGATGAAAACGCAGATCCCGTCCCTGGGTTGTCTGGCAGCCGAGGCAGAAGGCGGCTCCTGGCTGGGGGCAGGGAGGAGGATTGCAGGGAGCACGGTGGTGAGGCTTCGGCTGGGAGTGGGTAGAACCGAGGCGTGAGGGGACGAGTCGAAGGCTCGGCTGTTTATGCTCCAACGTGTCCCTGAAGGCGGGGCTCTCGTCCTCTCGCCTCTAAAATGGAAATCAGCTGAAACCGCTTTAGCTCAGTGGATAGAGCGTCGGCCTGCGGACTGGAAGGTCCCGGGTTCGATTCCGGTCAAGGGCATGTACCCTGGTTGCAGGCACATCCCCAGGGGAGGGCATGCAGGAGGCAGCTGGTCGGTGTTTCTCTCTCATCGATGTTTCTAACTCTCTATCCCTTTGTCTTCCTCTCTGTAAAAAAAATCAATAAAATATATTTTAAAAAATAAAATAAAATAAAATGGAAATCATGGGTTTTCCTTTGCTTCTACCTGGTTCCCAAGGTATAGATCTCATGAGGATGGGAGCAGTGTGTAACTGTCCCTCCTCCCCCACGCACACACATACACACACTCTTAGATCACGCCTGGTGTATCGGACCAGCTCAGTGAATGAACGATGCAGGAACAAATCAGCCGTGCTTGCAAACTGAGGCCAGCCCTGCTGCTCACAGGGCGAAATGCTCCAAGAACGAACACTGAGCAGCACCCGCATGGATTGTGCTCGGAAACGTCTACGCTGACTGCGTAGCCTCCGAGTTGTCCTTATTGCGAGCTACCAGGATTCCTGACAAAAACCATTCTGATTCATGAAAAGCGAAAGGAACCCTTCTCCTTGTTGAGTGCAGCACAGATTCCGCAGGACACTCCTTCGGATACTCTCCTCACTTTGCAGCTCCTGCAAAACCGCCAGAGCATAGAACTGCGATGCGACGCTTCTCTCAGCACGGGGCTGCAGTTGGTGGCGGACACTGGAATTCGGGAAACTGGGTCTTAGGGGCCTGGAAACAATGGCCTGTCTCATTTTCTTGGCATCCTCCACACCCAGAGCCTGAAGAGTCCCGTTTGTCCTTTTAAACCCCAGCAGAGGACAGAAGGGGCCTGGCCGAGGCTGAGAGAGAAAAGCTCTCTGGGCACCTGTGGCGAGAAGGGTGGGGTCAGCACCAGACAAGCCACTTTGGATCAACAGCAAGCGTATCAGCCATTCCCGCCATTTATTTCCAGTCTCCTGGGCGCTTCAAAAATACATAAGTGTGGGTCGTTTTTCTCAAATTTCCACTTATCATCATCTCGGGCTCTTTGGCGCTCACCCTGACGTGGCAAGGTGGCGTTGGTGGAGAAAGCAGACTCCTCCTGTCTGACCTGACTGCCCAGCCTTTCAGAGGCACCTTCTGGGGATAAAACACCCAGCAAACAGCGTTAAGCCCCTGTACGCACTCGCACCGCTTACAAGTGTTTAAACTCCAAAACAAGTCCTTGTTTCCACCCTTGAGGGGCTCCGAGCGTCAGGTTGGAATTGAGAGGGAGTGGAAGAGGGCCAAGGATTGCCTGTGAGGCTGAAAGTCTGCCCTGGCCCGAGTCCAGGCTGTTCCCAGAACCTGCCCTCCCCCCCGCCGCACTCCCCCCTGCTGCTCCACAGCCCCTCTCACAGCGCGGTCTGCAGGTCCCCCTGGAATTCTCCAGGTGGATGGAGGTGGCTGCAGCAGGTCACCCAGGCCCCTATGATTCTCTGAGCAAAGCCTCTTGCTCCAGGACTCAGCCCTGTATTGCTCGATTGCTCAGGGTTTTCTCTGGCTGCCGGAGTCCCCTGGGCTCACAGGTAGGGCAGCCAGGGTGCCAGGGATGTGGTCCTCTTGGGGGCAGGTCCCAAATGAGGCTGCCGGGGTTGGGGGAAAGTACCTCCAGCTTCATTGGCCCTTGGTTGGGATAACACTGAGACAATGTCCACCATGTGTCCCAGATTTCATAAGTAGGATTGAGCCTCACTTGCCCACATCAGCTCCATGCCACCCCCTCTGGTGGCATCTTTCCCTTCCTGTCTCATTTTCCCACTCCCCTCCCATGCTTGCTGGAATTACCTCCTAATTAAACCTGCTAGCACTCTCATCTTTTCCCTGAGATGCTTCTATAGAAACCCAGCATAAGATATTGGCAATATATCCCCATCCATCCATCCATCCATCCATCCATTTATCCATCCATCCATCCATCCATCCATCCATCCACCCACACATCCATCCACACATCTATTTATTCATCCATCTATCCATCCATCCATCCATCCATCCATCATCTATTTATCGATCCATCCATCCATCCATCCATCCATTCATCCATTTATCCATCCATTTATCCATCCATCGATCCATCCATCCATCCATCCATCCATCCATCCATCCATTTATCCATCCATCCATCCATCCATCCATCCATCCATCCATCCATCCATCCACACACCTATTCATCCATCAGTCCATCCATCCATCCATCCATCCATCCATCCATCCATCCATTTATCCATCCATCCACCCACCCATCCACCCACCCACCCATCTATCCATCCAGCAAGCTGGCTGTTCATCCCTCCCTCCCTCCATCCCTCCCTCCTGCTCTTTCTCCCTCCCTCCCTCCCTCCCTCCCTCTCTCCCTTCTTCCCTTTCTTTCTTCCTCCTCCCCTTTCCTCCTCCCCCCAGCATTTGGCAAGCCCATACTGCATTACAGACATGACATGAGACACTGAGGATAGCAAGCAGCAGCCACTGCCATCAGAGAGCGCTAGTCCACCTGCTGGACAGAAGCAACAGGGATGCTCAGGACACAGGCTCCCAGCACCGCCCTCCCCGAGGCCTCAGGTTGCCTGGAGGCTAAAGGTGACTTCCCGGCACCTGCGATGATCAGCAATCACCTCGGTCACTTGCCTCCTTGTTGCCGGCTCCCCTTCCAGCACGTAAGATCCGGGGGAAGAGGCACTTGTCCGTCTCATTCCATCCTCGCATCCTCAGCTCCCAGAACGGGGCCGGAACGCAGTGAATGCTGGTTGAATGCCTCTCAGAGCCTGCCGGGTCTGCCGGGAGACTTTCCGTGGCCCCGGAGGAGCCCCTGTGTTACAGAAAAGCTAAGCTCCTCTCTGAAGGCAGAGTCTCCCACACCCCTGACAGCCTGGCTTGGGCAGGGGGGAGGAGTCCCCACCCCACCACCCAGGCCACCACTCTGAGGCTGAGGGCAGGCTTCCTCCCCTCCCCCTCCTGAGGAACTAAGGTAATATATCCCCATCCATCCATCCATCCATCCATCCATCCATCCATCCATTTATCCATCCATCCATCCATCCATCCATCCATCCATCCATTTATCCATCCATCCATCCATCCATCCATCCATCCATCCATCCATCCATCCATTTATCCATCCATCCACCCATCCATCCATCCATCCATCCATTTATCCATCCATCCATCCATCCATCCATCCATCCATTTATCCATCCATCCATTTATCCATCCATTTATCCATCCATTTATCCATCCATCCATCTATCCATCCATCCATTTATCCATCCATTTATCCATCCATCCATCCATCCATCCATCCATCCATCCATCCATCCATCCATTTATCCATCCACCCACCCACCCACCCACCCAAAGGCAATGTAAGGACTTTGCCCAATGTTACCTGAGGTGAACGCTTTCCTTTTACATAGTGGAGGCTGATGTGCTTCCTCAGAGCCTATTGGCCTAAATGTGAGTCACCCCCCAAAATGCCTTCAGAGCAGCACGCAGGCTGGTGTTTGACCAGGCAGCCGGGCACCGTAGCCCCCAGCTGGCCATCTCACCGAGAGTCAGTGCCACGCGTTACCGAAAACACTTCCCATCCGTTTGGGCGGCCTGCCCTGCTGGAGCTCAGGCGGCTGCCTCGGTCCCTCCCTCGCTCACCTCCATCTTCATCCCGTGCTTCCGTGGTCTCTGCCGTTGGCACGTGTAACCGAATCCTCAGGCCTCTTGATATATCGGAGGGCCTCTTATCATTTGAAACTTTACGACGTGAGCGTTCATTATTTTCGCCTTTGCACCAAAGCTGGAGAAAATACAACCGGATGTCGTTCCCCTTTAAGCTTCTCAGAGGCCCTGATCGCCCACCGCAGCCTCCTGGATGTGCCGTGGGCTTACAGCCTGCATGGCCTCCCTTTCCTTTAAGCTGGATCTGTGAGGGGAATTGATGGATGGCGCCTAGATCTTGCTTTAGTTAGGGGGAGGGAAGCAAGGTGTTGCTAAAGCGAGCGGCAGTAAATTTAAACATCACTAGCGGTTTTTTTACACGTTCAGGAGAAAAAGTCAAGTTCAGTGCGTTACTATTGCTACGGGAGCTCGTAAATTAAACACAACAAGTCTGCGTCCTGAGCACCTGGGACTTCAAAATCACAATCTGCTCATTCTACGACTCCCCCTTTGCTAAAGGGGGATGGGGTGGCGGCGTTAAGGCTCAAACAGGCTCCCCCAGGAAGGTAGAGGAGGGTGGGGGCAAAGGGGAGAGATCAACCAAAGGACTTGTGTGCATGCATATGAGCCTAACCAGTGGTCATGGACAACAAGGGGTGGGCATGCGTGAGGAGGGGTTTGGGATGGGAATGGGGGATGAGAATAATTATATGACACCATAATTAATAAAGAAATTAAAAAAATAAAGTATTACAAATAGTAAAAAAAAAAAAAAAAAATCCAAGCAATGATTCCTCTATGTCTTTGCTTAAAAAAATGGGGGGAGGGGAGGAGGGATAAGAAAGTTACTTACCTGAAATGTGGACTCTTAAGAATTTTGTGCCATTATTTCCCCTCCTCTGACCTTCCTCTTTTCTTACTTGTTATCTCTCTCCTCTCTCTCTCTCTCGTTTTAGATTTTTTATTTTGCACACATTTCAAAACAAGTCTAGCAGCATCAGAAACAAAACATTGGAAAAGTCTTTCTTTGCTTTCTCCCTGCGCTGAGCCGTAGCTGCCTCCGTGTCCTCAAACAGCCCTCCCAGGAGGCCAGGAAGAATGTGATGAACTCTGTCCTGTTTGGGCACCACTTACCACAGAGCTCCAGAGAGCAGGGACACAGTTTCCCCGCCCATCGCTGAGGGCGTGCTTGCCACCTGGCCATGTGGCTTCTGGGGGCCCCTTTACGAGGTCAGGTCTGTGCAGCCCTGGTGGACAGTGGCCTGCAGATGCAATGGCACAACGTCGAGGCGCCATAGGCTTGTACGTCTTCATTTTGTTCTTTGAGAACTATGTTTACTTTGTTTTGGAGCAAGCGCATAAATCAAGGAGAAGGGAAGGCTATACTTTAATTAGATTGTGAAGTAAGCCTTTAAAAATAAGTCATACTGGAAGCAGTAGAAATCAGTTTTCACTGCCCTACCATCCAGCCCTCCTCACTTAGGTTTTTTCCGAAGAGAAATGAAGGCATGTTCCCACAAACTCTTGTGCATGAATGTTCATAGCAATCCTATTTAAAAGGCTAATATGCAAATCAACCGAATGTTAAGACACCCAGTTGCTATGACTCACACTGACCACCAGGGGGCAGACACTGAATGCAGGAGCTGACGCCTGGTGGTCAGTGGAGTGCTGCTCAGCCAGAAGCTGGGCTCATGGCTGGCAGGAGCAGTGGCTCCCCTCCAAGGCAGCGCTAAGGATGTCTGACCTGGCCTAAGCCACAGTCCACAGTCGGACATCCCCCTAGTAAGGTGACCAGACGTCCCGCTTTTGGCGGGACAGTCCCGATTTTTAACAGTTTGTCCCGTGTCCCGCGGCGTTTTAAAAAAGTCCAAAAGATTTAAAAGAATCTTTCAAAAAATCAGGACTTTTTTAAAACGCCGTGGGACACAAGACAAATTGTTAAAAATGGAGACTGTCCCACCCAAAGCAGGACATCTGGTCACCTTATCCTAGGGAATTCAGGCTGTGAAAGAGTGCATGCCAGGCTGAAGGACCACCCCCTGTCCCCCCCAACCCCCCATCCCCTGCGTGCATGAATGTCGTACACCAGGCCTCTAGTTTTACTCATAATAACCAAAAACTGGCAACAACTCAAGGGCCCACAACTGATAATGGATGAACAAAATGTGGTGCATGCGTACTATGGAATGCGACTGAGGGCGTTTGAATTGTTGGTATATGCAACGGCATGGATAAACCTCAGATAATGATAGTGAGTGAAAAAACCCAGACTCCCCCACAAAAAAACAGAAGACTGCCTATGTAGTCTATGATTTCATTTATTTTAAATCATAGGCACTGCAAACTAATCTATGATGACAGAAAGCAGAGCCGTCGGCTAGAAATGGCCGTGAGAGGAAGAGCCCAGCCACAAAGGGGCATGGGGAGAATGGGCGTGCCCATCACCTGGTCATGGGTACATAGACACAGGTGTACACATATGACCAAACCCATGGAGTTGTCTACTTCAATGTGCACAGTTGCTTCTATGTCAGTTATACCTCACGAAAGCGAAACCAACGAGTTTTGTTGGGGTTAGAGGAAACGTTTTGCGATGGGGAGAGAATGGCCTTAGACTAGAGAGTAAGTAAAGCGTTGGGATATTTGGAGGGCAAAGGGTTCCTAACGGGAACCAGTAGAAAAGCATATTGAACAGAACCTCATTGACATTTCCCCGAGGGATCAAGATATTTTTTATTTTTTAAATATATTTTATTACATTTTTTTACAGAGAGAGGAAGAGAGAGGGATAGAGAGTTAGAAACATCGATGAGAGAGAATCACCGATCAGCTGCCTCCTGCACATCTCCTTTTGAGGATGTGCCTGCAACCAAGGTACATGCCCTTGACCGGAATCGAACCTGGGACCTTTCAGTCCGCAGGCTGACGCTCTATCCACTGAGCCAAACCGGTGGGATCCAGATAAAGAAGTGGCATGGGGAAATCTCCAAATGTGCGTGCAAAGAGAGCTTCCGTTCGCCCTATCATGTCATTATTTCCGGATGCTCCATCCTGCTTCCCGCCTCCTCCCGCCTCCCTGCTGCCCCCATGTCATCTGTGGGCTCTGAGGGTTGGAGGTTCCAGCCCATTTGTCTAGCGAGGGTGTGATTCGGATGGTAACGAGCAACAGGAGCGAGCCTGGGAGAGACGTGAGAACAGGACGGTCCTGCATTTTCATGCGGAGACGGATCGTCCAGGCTCCATCCCGGCAGGCGAAACCTTGGGGGGAAGAGAAGGAAATCGCGCCCGCTGCTCGCACTGGCTGGTGGAGACGCCCCGTATCCGGCTGCTGCGCTGCGTGGCTCGTAAAGACCCAGCCACGGCCCTCAGGGGCCTTCTTCCGAGCGGGGGACCCTTCTGTCACGCAGCTGTGGCACTTCTGCTTGCTGTCCCTGGCAGCACGGAGACCCGCAGGCGGGGCGGACCCGGCTGCAGAGGCTGCGGCTCCCCTGCGGGCCTGGGGTCACCGCTCGCCTAAGAGCACCCTCCACATGCCGATGCGGGCTCTGCGGGTGGGCACCGGGCACCTGGCATCTCACTTACCCCCGCATCTGCCAGGCAGGTATTCTCACCCTCTGCAAAAGAACCTGTGGGACACAGAGCCCGGACTCCTGCAGGAACATACACGGCCGTTAGGGGTCACGCTGCCGCAAGCCACAGGCGAGATGCCCAAGACGGGGCCCTCGCTCTGGGCCGCCCTCCTTTGCCCGTGCACGCGTGTGCTGAGAAGGAACAGAACCTTCTAGAACACGCACACTACAGGCGCGCTGGGTGACCTGCCGTTTCTCCACAAGCAGATCCTGAAGCGAGGGTTGCTGTGCGAGAGGTTTATTGGGATGTGGGACCCAGGGGACTGGGAAGAGCATGTGTGTGTGTGTGTGTGAGGGAGGCAGGGAGGGGGAGGGGAGCCAGAGAGGGCGGCAGCCTTCAGCGTCAGCCCCATCTTGCTGGGGACTCGGGGTGAGTCACACCTCAGCTCTCATACATCAGAGCTGTCCTCAGCTGGGCTTGTTCTATTCCCTGAGCACCTAGTAGGGCTGCAGGAGAAGGGCAGTTGCGGACTGTAGCCTCGGGATTGTCTCCCATGAGATGCGCACACTGTGACCACCACATACCGCAGCGTCTCTGCCAGCCAGTGCGAGCAGCAGGAAAAAGGTATTTCATTCTCTTTTCCCTCTGTTTCATATTCACCTCCTGCCAGGACTGGGGCCTGGATTATCAGTCTCCACCTGAAAGTATAGGACCGACCTGTCCTCGGGTCTCTCCTGGGGTCGCTCCTGTTTCTCGCTACCTTCTGAGTCACAACCTCCCCCCCGCCAGATGATTGGCGGTGACCGATGGAGTGACTGATGGACGGGATGGTAATATTCCCCGCGGCTTCTCCCGGTGGCATCAACTCTGCCCTCCTTCCTGAGCACGGGTGGGGCCAGCCGGCCCTGGAGCTGGTGCCTCCATAGCTGGCTCCCTGGGTGCTGCTGTGCTTTCGCCCCTACAGGTGACAGCCCCGGGCGCTCAGGTCTGCTCTGTGCCAGGCCCCGTGATAGATATGACAACACCAGGTACTCACGGGGCACGCTCTCGCCTGGATGCTTTCGTCCAGTCCTGTCCACCTTGTCTTCTGTCTTGAGTCCGCTTCTGTCTGTGAAGAGGAAGATGCCAAGTACTGGGATGCTAACGCACAGCTCTCCATAAGGACTCGTCTAGGAAAGAAGGAGTTAACACGGACCTTCTGGGAGGAGACCTGGCTCTCTGTGTGGAGCTGAGGAGCGTCATGCAAACGTGCCCGGCTGCAGTCAGTCCCAAGTCTGGTCACTGTTGTTAGATTGGGAATGGGCTGCCGTCTGTAGAGTGTCAAATCCTCTCTTGTGTACATAGAGCTAGCTACCTTGGGTTTTATTTTATTTTATTTTATTTAAAAGATATATTTTATTGATTTTTTTTTTTTACAGAGAGGAAGGGAGAGGGATAGAGAGTTAGAAACATCCATGAGAGAGAATCATCGATCAGCTGCCTCCTGCACACCCCCCACCGGGGATGTGCCTGCCACCAAGGCACATGCCCTTGACTGGAATCGAACCTGGGACCCTTCAGTCTGCAGGCCGACGCTCCATTCATTGAGCCAAACTGGCCAGGGCAACTGTCTTGGTTTTTAATGCCTTCATGCTATGCATTCATTGAGAAATACATTTCTCCAATGCCTATGGCTTCCCGGTAGCGGGGTCTGCTAGGCTTTGGCTAGCCTTGTATTCTTTTTTTTTTTTTTTTTTTTTTAATATAGTTTATTGATTTTTTACAGAGAGGAAGAGAGAGGGATAGAGAGTTAGAAACATCGATGAGAGAGAATCATGATCAGCTGCCTCTTGCACACCTCCCACTGGGGATGTGCCTGCAACCAAGGTCCATGCCCTTGACTGAAATTGAACCCGGGACCTTTCAGTCCGAAGGCCAACGCTCTATCCATTGAGCCAAATCGGTTTTGGCCAGCCTGGTTTTTTTAAAACCAGAAGCAGCAGCAGCTAGTGAGGCCTTAAAGCACATGTGTCAAACACAAGGCCCGCGGGCCAAATCCGTCCCACCAGGCCTTGCAAAGTGGCCCGCACCGCGCTGTCATCACTGCACTCCGCTGCGTTTCCATCACAATGACAGTTTATGACTGTTCAGTAAACCATTCGGCCCGCGATTTAGGCTGGATTTTAGATTTTGGCCCCTTCTCTGATTGAGTTCGACACCCCTACCTTAAAGCATCACCAGGCATTCACAGCCCGGCCTCTGAGCGTGAAGGGCCCTGGTGCTCAGTGTGGCCCATCGGTCCGTGAGGATGGAGCCTCCGTGGCTGTTTGTGGCCACGGCGTTCAGATCACATCACGTGGAGGTGGAACCCGAGTGGATGTGGCAGCTGACAGCCCATCGCGGTGACAGCAAGGCCCGGAGCCGCAGCCGCCGCCACATCAAGGCGCTTGTTTTCGGGGCTCCCGCGTCCCCACAGGCCCGGTCACGTGGAAGCGATCGGGTGGAGAGAACCCAGATGTGTCTAAACCTCAGTGAGAACGCGTGGCAAGGACGGGTCTTTGAATCGCGTTTGCTGTGCAGAGTCCGGTCTCCATGCCGTGGGGGCCTGACCGGAGGGCACTGCTCCCTCTTGGACCCAGGTCCAGGGAGGGAGCACGCCATCAGGGCTCCGTTCCCGCCGCCCTCTCCGAGGCTGACACACGTGTCCCTCCGGGCTGTTCACTGGGCTCGTACGAGGAGCTGGGAAGGCGATCGCTCAGCACCTGGCTGGCCTCGGGCTCCTCACACGGGAGACAGAAATGATAATGGCTTTTCCATTTTGGAATTCTGTAATCACGATTACTTTCAAACCCCCAGTTGACTCAAGAGGTAAAATGTCCCTGATCGCTTACAGCTGGGAGGAAATGTGTCCAGCAGAAGACAAAAACGCGCATCTCAAATAACAGTTGGTTCTGGTAAGGTGACCAGACGTCCCGCTTTTGGCGGGACAGTCCCGATTTTTAACAATTTGTCCCGTGTCCCGAGGCGTTTTAAAACAGTCCTGATTTTTTGAAAGACTCTTTCCAAAAATCTGGACTGTTTTAAAAAGCCGTGGGACGCAAGACAAATTGTTAAAAGTTGGCACGTCTGGTCACCTTATTCTAAGGACATTCCACCCACCAAAGGTGCCTTAAAAATATTTTTTAAAATTGATTTCAGAGAGGAAGGGAGAGAGAGAAAGAGAAACACACCCCATCCTGGGGGTCCAGCCCCAACTTGGGCATCTGCCTTTAACTGGATTCGAACCTGGGACCCTTCCGCCCTCAGGCTGACGCTCTATCCACTGAGCCAAGCCAGCTAGGGCCCTGGTTGCCTTTTGCAGTCTGCTTGGTATCTCAGGTGGTTATTGCCAGTGCTTTCCGCTCACGGAGTCCTTACAAGTGCGTTTGCCATACGTGGAACCTGTCTTTTCCTGTGTGAGCATGCTCCGTCCTCGTCCAGGTGCGGTATGTCCATCTGTGCCGGGCGGGCTCTCGTTGGTGAGGAGAGAAAGGTGTTGGGGTGTCAGGGTGGCCTGTACGTGCATTTTGCCTTGGGCAGCACCCACGTTGGATAGACCGTGGTCGGCAAACTCATTCATCCACAGAGCCAAACATCAACAGCACGATTGAATCAATATATATATGTATATATACATATATATATATATATATATATATATATATGTGTTTAATTGATTTTTTATAGAAAGGAAGAGAGAGGGATAGAGAGTTAGAAACATCGATGAGAGAGAATCATGGATCAGCTGCCTCTTGCACACCTCCCACTGGGGATGTGCCCACAACCAAGGTACATGCCCTTGACCGGAATCGAACCCGAGACCTTTCAGTCCGCAGGCCGACGCTCTATCCACTGAGCCAAACCGGTTTTGGCTGAAATTTCTTTGGAGAGCCACATTTTTTAAACTTAAACTTCTTCTAACGTCACTTCTTCAACATAGTCTCGCCCAGGCCGTGGCATTTTGTGGAGGAGCCACACGCAAGGGGCCAGAGAGCCGCATGTGGCTCGCGAGCCGTGGTTTGCCGACCTTGGGGATAGAAGGTACAGTTGGTGCCTGTCTAGCAGGGTGAGCGGAGCTGGCCTCGCTCTCATTCCCTGGAGCTGCCTCACCTGCTTCCCTCGAGGGAAAATGCCCCCTCACCTCGCCCTGGTCCTGGCTCTGCGTCACGGCCTCCTAATATTCGTGTGTTTCTGTCTGGTTCGTGCAGGATTGTTCTTTGAAAAGTAGCTGCTCTTTGCCGAAACTGGTTTGGCTCAGTGGATAGAGCGTCGGGCCTGTGGACTGAAAGGTCCCAGGTTCGATTCCGGTCAAGGGCATGTACCTTGGTGGCGGGCACATCCCCAGTGGGGGGTGTGCAGGAGGCAGCTGATCGATGATTCTCTCTCATCGATGTTTCTAACTCTCTATCCCTCGCCCTTCCTCTCAGTGGAAAATCAATAAAATAAATTAAAAATAAATAAAAGTGGCTGCTCTGTGGTTGGTGCAAAAATATTCGTAAAAGCCGTCCTATTGCTGTGAGCCATGGCTTTTAGTATCACCACGTCCGTCTGCCTTCTTTAATGTTTTCTTGTCTGGAATCAGAATCACAGACTCTGGGGAGGACTGGAGGTTCTAGCTACCCTGAGGCCCATCGTAGGTGGGAGAGGTTGGAATGATCACGCTCATTAAGATAAAAATGCCAATTGCTTCACTCCTAAGTGCTGATCTGATAACAACCTCAGTGTATTTCCACGGGGAAGTGGCAGCGTGCTGAGATTGTGCAAATAAAAACGACAGCGACTTTCCTATGACGTGCAAGCACTGCATGGACCCCAGGACTGCCGAGTGAGTGCATGGGACCGGCGGGCTCAGGGGAGCTCCGGCACCTGCGGTTCCGCTCAGGGGACTGACACCCACACCCACACGGGGACTGTCACCCACACCCACACCCACACGGGGACTGACACCCACACCCACGCCCACACGGGGGACTGACACCCACACCCACACGGGGACTGACACCCACACCCACTCAGGGGACTGACACCCACACCCACACGGGGACTGACACCCACACCCACTCAGGGGACTGACACCCACACCCACACGGGGACTGACACCCACACCCACACCCACACCCACTCAGGGGACTGACACCCACACCCACACGGGGACTGACACCCACACCCACACGGGGAACTGACACCCACACCCACACCCACTCAGGGGACTGACACCCACACCCACACGGGGACTCACACCCACACCCACACCCACACGGGGGACTGACACCCACACCCACACCCACTCGGGGACTGACACACCCACACGGGGACTGACACCCACACCCACATGGGGGACTGACACCCACACTCACACGGGGACTGACACCCACACCCACACGGGGGATGCCGGCCGAGGAACGCCTGTCGTGCAAGCAGCACGATCCGCCTGCTCTGTAATTTGGAAGTTCGGTTTTCGTAACGGGATTCTTGGCCTGCTTTCTGAGCTTCTGGAAGTTATTTTTCTTTGATGGGGGTGTCACTGGTTAACAAAATGAAACAGGCTTCAGGTGCACAATTCCATCATCCACCAACTGCGTATTGTTTTGTGTCACCAGCCAAAGCCAAGTCTCCTTCCGTCGCCATTTATCCCTCGTTTGCCCTCTCCGACCCCCGCACCCCCCTCCTCCCTTCCCCTCTGGTGGTCACCATATAGTTGTCTGAGTCTATAAGGTTGTTTTTTGTTTGTTTACCTTTTTCTTTCAAAAATATAATTTATTGTTTTTTTTGTTTGTTTGTTTCTTTTTTTACAGAGAGGAAGGGAGAGGGCTAGAGAGTTAGAAACATCAATGAGAGAGAAAAATCGGTCAGCTGCCTCCTGCACACCCCCTACTGGGGATGTGCCCGCAACCAAGGTACATGCCCTTGACCGGAATCGAACCTGGGACCTTTCAGTCCACAGGCTGATGCTCTATCCACTGAGCCAAACCTGGTTAGGGTTACTTTTTTTTTTTTTTTTCCTTAATCCCTCACCATTTTTTCACCCAACCACCCTCTTCCCCGCCTCCTCCCCCCCTCCCCCCACCCCTACCCCCACACACACACCTGCAGTCTGCTCTCCGTCTCTATGCGTCTGGTTCTATATAGTTTGTTAGTGTGTTTGGTTCATTAGATTTCACATGTGAGTGCGGTCCCATGGGACTTGTCTTTCTCTGACTGGCTTATCTCATCAGCACAATGCTCTCTAGGCCCACCCCTGCCATCACACAAGGCGAGAGTTCCTCCTTCTCCCGCCGAGCATCTCGAAGTTTCTCGGGGGGAGAGGCAGTTGTTTCGCTACACGGCGCAGAGTCGAGTCCCCTGATCCTTCCCGTGTGTGCTTCTTCCCGTAACTCACAGTCCCTGCGTCCACCGGCGGCTCCATGTGAACCGTTCCGCGCCCTGAGACCTTCTTATTCCCTCCCAACTAGCGCTTGTGCCCGCACTTCGAGCATCTCCGGAGGCACACCCGGAGGAGGAAGTAAAATATGGCTCCATTTTGGCCCCACCAGCCCCTTCCAAATGCATTCCTTCCATGTCCTAGAGGCAGGGAGGCAGGGATCAGACTGTCAGACCTCAGAGGGAGCGTTGGGGAGGGCGGGGATAAGGGGGAGAGATCAGCCAAAGGACTTGTGTGCATCCATATGAGCCTAACCAGCGGTCAAGGACAACGGGGGTGGGGGCATGCGTGGGTATGGGAATGGGGGGAGAGGGATGAGGACAAATATGTGATACCTTAATAAAGAAATTTAAGCAAAGACAAAACAAGCCAGAACCAGTTTGGCTCAGTGGATAGAGCGTCGGCCTGTGGACTGAAAGGTCCCCCGTTCGATTCCGGTCAAGGGCACGTACCATGGTTGTGGGCACATTCCCAGTGGGAGGTGTGCAGGAGGCAGCTGATCGATGTTTCTCTCTCATCGATGTTTCTAACTCTCTATCCCTCTCTCTTCCTCTCTGTAAAAAATCAATAAAATATATTTAAAAAAAACAAAACACAAAAAAAACAAACGCATTCCTGCCTCTCGCTGCACAAGGAGCTAAGCAAATGGGAAGAAATGACAGCAGTGGCAGCACAGGGAAGCCCTGGCCCGGGACACAGTCTTTCCCTTTGAAAGGGCCACTGGGAGCCCCACGCAATGTGTGTCCGAGAGCGGCTGCTCCGGGGCGGGGACATGAGAGCACGGTGGAGGCCTGGGCAGGGATCTGATCTGCCCCAGAAACTGCCCCAGTTCCCCGCCAGGAGCTGGGGCTGGAGGGAAGGCTGTCCCCGCCTCACAGCCTTTCTGCTCTCTCCGGGCTGCTCTCCTTTCCATTGTAAGAATTGTGGGAACGCGCTGCGAGTGGACATGACCCTGGGCCCGGCTTTGTGTTCCCAGGTGGATCCATGCCTGGGTGTCTCTGCCCTCGGGGTGGACCGGAGTCTCCGCGTTAGGCTGTAGCAGGCTCGTTTGGGACAAATGCAGGCGTTCAAGGAGAAATAAGCACGAGGTAGTGTTGTGTGTATGTGGTGGGTTTTTTTTTTAAAATATATATTTTTATTGACTTTTTTACAGAGAGGAAGAGAGAGGGATAGAGAGTTAGAAACATCGATGAGAGAGAAACATCAACCAGCTGCCTCCTGCACACCCCTACTGGGGATGTGCCCGCAACCCAGGTACATGCCCTTGACCTGGGACCTTTCAGTCTGCAGGCCGACGCTCTATCCACTGAGCCAAACCAGTTTCAGCTATGTGTATGTTTTTTTAAAAAATTAATCATTTTATGTTTTACTGATTTCAGAGAGGAAGGGAGAGAGGGAGAAACATCCATGAGGAGAGAGAATCATGGATCGGCTGCCTCCTGCACGCCCCCCACTGGGGATCGAGCCCACATCCCGGGCCTGTGCCCCAACCGGGAATCCAGCCCTGACCTCCTGGTTCAAAGGTTGACAACACTCAGCCACTGAGCCCGGGTGGCCGGGCGTGTGTGTGGTTGATAAAAGCACCTAGAAATTAAATGCTTGGTGCCCCGGCGGTGCCAGGCTGCCCGCTCCCTCCTCACTGGTCCCTGCTCGGCGCGTCTGCTCCCGGCTGCCTCCGTACCAGGTTTGTATTAGTATCCAAATCTCCTGCTTGATTTTAACCGCTCTGAGTATTTCCAAACCCCTGCACGTCTGTCACTCTTTAAAAACTCTGCTACAGCCGACACTGGTTTGGCTCAGTGGATAGAGCGTCGGTCTGCGGACTGAAGGGTCCCGGGTTCGATTCCGGTCAAGGGCATGTACCTTGGTTGCGGGCACATCCCTAGTAGGGGGTGTGCAAGAAGCAGCTGACCAATGATTCTCTCTCATCGATGTTTCTAACTCTCTATCCCTCTCTCTTCCTCTCTGTAAAAAATCAATAAAATATATATTTTTTAAAAAGTCAGCTAACAATCAAAAAAAGAACTAGACGTCATTACTTTGTAGTCACAGTTGCAGCTTACGTGGTACGCAATTCCTAAGCTGGTGATGCCGAGGGATATGAGCAGTTCAGCTCGCCGCCTTCTCTCAGTCATTGAGACGAGCCTGAGTGGGATACAGACGGAATGTTCCAGAAGTGAAAGGGCATCCCAGGAGCCATTCTCCCAGGAGTGCGAGGGGTTTTCTCTGCAAGGACCCTGGGCAGCCAGGGCCTTGCTGCTCCTCTCTGGGGGTCCCTCAGGGCCTGGCGGCCAGGCCAGGAAGGGGCACAGCCCTCCAGCTGGGGTACCACCTTCAGCGCATCCTTCCCGTCCATACACCTGACGGGTCCTCCCGCAGTCTCAGCTTCTGCAATTATCTGATCATTTGTGTTTAATTCTAAGACAGGCTCCTTGAAAAAATATTTGAAAACAACGTAAGGGTGTAGGGAAGGTAGACACCTATGAGCGAGCTCAGGAGTCTGAGCGTGTTTCCTTCCAGTCTTTTTTCCATGCAGAGACAGGTGTTTTACAGAACTGGATTCCTATGCATCGGCAGTAGTGTTGTGTCCTGGTTTCTCCTCTAACATTGTCTCTTAAACACCTGCCCGTGTTATTTAACAGAAATTAAAAGATAAATACGTATGAAGACTGCAGGTTATTACCTTGTGTAGGTACCATTGTGTATTTAACAAATACTCTGTTATATATTTAAAAGTTTTGCTTTGACAAATGATGCTGCAGTGACTATCTCTGCCCATAAATCTTTGTGTACATATTGGGCTATTTTCTTGGCACATAATCCTAGTAGGACAATCAGTGGGTCAAAGTGTTTGATATTTTTAAGGCGCCGACACATAACCAAGCGATATGTGAACGCCTAATTTCCTGAGCCCGTACCATGAGCAAATGTTACCTTTGCCAATTGGATAGTTTAACTTTGCGCATTTTACAGTTTGTCCAGCTTTTTGCTCGTTTGCCTGAAGACTTTTTGCGTCCCTCTTTGTGGTTTTGCCGTAAGAAGTACTTCTGCTGAAATGTTTCTGTCCTTCATTCATCCCTCCCATCAGGGCATTTGGGTTTTCCCTGGTGGTTTTTAAGAACTCTAACATTCTGTTATTGCAAAGTATGGACTGAGTTAGCAAAACATTTTAAATTTTAATGAAGCAACAGTCGCCAGTCTCCTTTTCCACGTAACCCTGTTATCATTTCCACGCCTTATGCCAGGAACAGAGCTGGGCATACTCAAGGGGCCGCATACATGCTTCCTGTGAGAGGATGATCTATTATCAAAGCATGCCACTGATGCACAGGCTGGTTGGGAGAGCTAAGATGCGGATTTTTAGTCCACTCGGAGTTACAATAGGAAATTTTTGTTTTTGGGACATAATCCTACTAAGACAATCATAATTTATTTTTTATTTTTTTTTTTATAATGAGTCATCCCAGAAAGGGAAGACAGAAAAATAAAAATAAATTACTTTCAGAACTGTGACCAGACATCACAAAGGACAAATGTTACAAATCAAAGTAAAAGGACAACTCAGAATTTCAAAAGATGAAGCAATACTTCACGCAAAAATATAAATCGAATGATCTATAAACTTAATTTAAATCTTTATTTTCTGATCGTATTTTAAAGAAATAAAACATTCCCAGGAGAGTAGAATTCCTGAATTCCTTTCTCCCATCTCATTCCCCCTTTCTCCCCAGAGGTGGCTGTTATTCTGAATACGGTACTTTTCACTCGAGTGCGTGCTTTCATATTTTTATGGCTTAGGCATCTGTAAGGAATATGGGGTCTTGTTTTTCATTTTTCAACTTTTATAAATGGTATCATGCTGTACGTTTCTTACTGCAACATTTCTTTTCTCATTTAAGGTCAAGTCCGGGGGCCCTGATCCATTTCCATCGTATTTCATCATGCAAATTTCACACCTTATTTACCCACGTTCCCGCTGGTGTTCATTCTCATGTTTTGCTCTTGCAAATGTCGCGGTGATGAGCAATGTTGATGGTGTTCCCTTGTTCACATGTGTGGGTTTCTCTAGGGTAGCAATGGAATTGCTAAGTCATAGCTATGTGCACCTCCTTTTCCAGAAAGTTCCACATGGTTCTCATGGGTTTACTAGTAACCTATTATATAAATACCCGAGTCCCCCATGGACATTTAGATGAATAATGCCAGGGACTATTTTGTGAGTGCTTCCTGTGGACAGGAAATGATCTAAGGGTTTTTACATATTTCAGCATATTTAATCTTCACTTCATCTATGTATATAAAAGCCTAAGTGACCATTCAACCATTCGATCATTCGACCATTTGACCAATAGCTATGACATGCACTGACCACCAGGGGACAGACGCTCAACTCACAGGCATGGAAACATGGAACAGATTGATGAATCTCAGAGGAAAGGAAGGGAAGGCAGAGATTAACCAAAGATCTTATATGCATACTAGAGGCCTGGTGTATGGATTTGTGCACACAGGTGGGGTCCCTCGGCCTGGCCTATGTGGATAGGACCGAATCCATACACCAGGCCTCTAGCATCCCCCGAGGGGTCCCAGAATGCGAGAGGGTGCAGGCCAGGCCGAGGGACCCCACCAGTGCACAAATCCGTGCACCGGGCCTCTAGTCATTTTATAAGTGAGGAAACCAAGACACAGTGAACTTGCAGATCTTGCCTAAGGTCACACAGTGAGCAACAAGGGCCCGTGGAGTTCCCAAACCCCAACTCTGAACCCTAGACTCTGCCCCCGGCATAGGGAGGTGCCACCCAGGCCACGTGCACGATGGCACAAAGACAGCAGCCAGTGGGCCGACAGGAAACCCCTGGAGAAGGAGGCAGCCTTGCTGGAGTGTGGCTGCTTCGCCAATTAGGAAAAGGCGGAGTAGTGGCAGGACCAAGTGCAAACCCAGGCCCGGCAGCAGCAGCAGCAGCAGCGGCGAGCCAGCCATACGGCTCTTTCCGGCTCCCTCCACCGGTGTGAGCACACGGGCACACAGCTCCACCTCCATGCACCTCCGTTTCTTCCCCGCCGGGTAGGCAGCTGGCAACAGCAAGGCCACATGCAGATGTCAGGAGAAGAAACGCTATCATCTAATCGCACCTTCTCATCGCAAGGCTTTAGTCCCCAGTCTCGGCGCCCAGCTTTCCGGATTAATTTGCCGCATCTGGAGGCAACGGGGCACCAGATTCCTCGCCCTGGGGCCCTCATTTCCTGACGAGCAATCGCTGTGGTGTTCAGAGGAACCGCTGCCAGGCCCGTCCCGCGTGGACATCCGTCAGACGTGACGCGGGCCCGCTCGGGAGAGGAGGCGGTGCCCTCAGCCTGCAAACAAGGGCATGGAACGCGCCCTCCCTCCGGACCCTGTAATTTTCGGGGGTCAGAGCTTCCGGAGCCGTCGGTGACGACACTCCTCCCGGCCCTGCAGCCCCGGGGCTGGGCCGGGCCTGGCCGGGCTCACGGAGCGGCTGGCTGGCCGGCTGCAGTCCTGCGGCCACTTGCCTTTTCCCATCCAGGCCGCTCTGTGGAAGGACAAGGCAGAGGCGGGAGGAAGCCGCCCCAGGGATGTACCCGCCCGTGCACACATCACAGACACGCAGCAGCATCATCGACAGACTAATTACAGCTGCAGGGGGAGCATTCCCGCCTCCGGCTCAGTTTGCAAACAGCCAATTATCTCCATCCTGTGCGCCGGGAAGCACAGCTCCAGGAGAGTCCAGCTGGCCACCGCCTGCCCTCTTCGGTGTCCATGGGTTGATGGATGGGTGGGGGTTGGGGTTCCCACTCCCCTTCCATCCCCGCCCCGTTAGTTATTGATTTTGCTGAGCCTCTCTGACCTGCCTTCGGAGCAGGGACTGGGAATGTCAGGGTCCTGTTAGCTCTCCCGTGCACAGCCTTGTCTCCGGTGGAATGTGCCTTGAGGTGGAATCACCAATGCTTAATACCCTCAGGGTCACCAGGACCTCTATCCCCCAGCACACAGGTGTGTCTCCCCTCCGCACGTGAGGCCGGCCGCCAGACGGTGAGGCGGAATATAGAGGGGAATGTGACCATGCCGTAGAGGGCCTTGGGGTGGACCGAGTCAGCAAGAGGATGCTCAAGTCGCTGTGGGGTCACTGGGGCTGGGAAAGAACCGGAAGGAAGGTGTAGCGGAGGTGGAGGAGCGGGTGACACCCAGCCCCGTGGCCCAGGCTGGGCCCAGCTCTCAGTCTCTGCCCATGTGGGGGCGTGTGACCTGGCTGCAGCTGATGTAACATCTGCGAGCCCAGGGTCAGAGGTCGCTCCCGGGCCCTCTCGTGTGTTTCTGCCGTGACCTCTGTAGGCTGAGGAAGGCAGGAAAAGCCCTCGGTTAGTTGTCGCTCACGTATGGACAGGGTTTCCTTACAGCAGTTAGCTTACCGCCGTCTCCTGGATCGAGTAATCCTGCGGTGGGTGCTTCTCCTTTTTCTGCTGTCTCAGAGGACAGGGCGTCCCACACGGAAAGGGAGAAGGACAGGATCCTGCGTGGAGGAGCTGGGGATTAAGAGATAAAAGAAAGAAAGAGACAAGAGGCAGACAGAGATCCAAAAGCTGGGTGCTGGGTGGGAGGCTGCCACTCTGATGGAGGGACAGTCAACACCCACCACAGACAACACAGTGCGTTTACTGATTTCCAGAGGGGGGTTCAAGGTCAAAGGAGTTTTGGGTGTGCCCAGGTCCTATCCATTCCCTCATGCCTGGGATTTAGCATAGCAAGACCTGGGCAAGTCAAGGTCCTATTCGTTCCTCATTCCCAGCACCTGGATAAAGATAAGAAATCGGTACTGATCGCAGTCTCCCACATTTGGGAGGCTGTTTCCCGGGGGACGGCCGTGCCAGTCACCTTGGACTCAGCTGACTTTAATGTAAAGGTGATCCATGTGCATTCCCAGGGGGCCCTCTACAAAATCCAGCCCGAACACCTGAGTTTGTAAATAAGGTTTCCTTGTGACTTAGTCACCCCTCACCCTCCCCATGCCCCCACTCCCCGCCATTTGTTTCTGGATGGTGTGGGCAGCTACGATCCTGGAGGGAGGGAAATGGACAGAGACCGCTCCGCTTAACATGCTTACCGGTGAGCTCTGCAGAAAGCTCGCCTCCCACACCCCCGGAGAGAAGACGTGGAGGAATGCCAGTGTGGGAGTTCTTGCAGAAAAGTTCTTTGGCCCCGCAGAGCTGGGCGAGAGAGGGCCGTGCTTTCTGGAGGAAACGCAGGCGTGTGGACAGGTGCCAGCCGCCTTCTCTCCAGTGGCGGGAGCACACAGCCTCGCGTCTGTGTGAGGGGGAGCCGGTACACGTCTCCCGAGTGAGACACATGGCTCCTGAGGGAGGCCACCCTCTCTAGTGGGATTTGGGCCAGCCTGGCCCAAGTTCATTCCACAGATTTTCTTGAACTTCTGCACTCAGCACAGGAGACCTGACGGTGAGGAAGGCAGAAGCAAGCCCTTCTGAGAAGCGGGGGGAGCAGGCAGGCAAGCACATTTTGCAAACAGACGTGACCCGAGTGCCTGGCCGGTGTGGCTCAGGGGTTGAGTGTCGACCTATAAACCAGGAGGTCACAGTTCAGTTCCCGATCAGGCACATGCCTGGGTCGCAAGCTCCATTCCCAGTATGGGGTGTGCAGGAGGCAGCAGATCAATGACTCTCTCTCTCTCATCAATGATGTTTCTGTCTCTCTCCCTCTCCCTTCCTCTTTGAAATCAATAAAATATATGTACTTTTACAAAAAGTGACCAACGTCAAATCTCCCAGCGTGAGTCCCTGTGGACACACAGGGGCAGGGTTGACGGGAGCCCGGAGGAGGCCTGACCCTGAGGTTCGGGGTGTCCTCGTTCCTTCCATCCCCATGAGAGAGAGACCCTTCCGGTCCATTCCCTGAGGCCACGAAGCCCTCCCTGGCACAGCTCAGCGGACACTCAGGAAAACGCATTCTTAGGGGGACGGGGAGAGACCGTGAGTCCTGACCCCATTCTCCAGCCAGGTTTGGGGGAGCCGATGTGGAAGGCTGGGTTGCTGAAACCGGGACTCGCTCTGTGGCTCTCTCTGCTTCCTCAGCTCCCTGTCCTGACCTGTGACCAGCGGCTGAGCTAATAATGTGTTCAACAAGCAGACAGCGCTCAGCCGGCGTGCTTAACGACAGCGGTCAGTGTCATCCTGTTGCGGGAAACCCACCCAGGAGGAGGGAAATTAGTATCCATGGTTCCCTCCAATTAGCCGGAGCTGCTGGAGCCCGCCTAGGCCTGCAGGGAGCCTCTGGGCCTGCCCGTGGCTCCTGGGGGGGTGGGGGAGGGAGAGGGCTGAGGGCTCTGTGCTCGGCTTCCCGTGGCATCTGTGGTCCCCTAAGTGCTGGCTGCGCGCTCGACATGCTCCGAGGCGCTGTCTCAGAGGACAGGGCCTTCCTGGAGATGGAAGGCAGAGATGCCAATGATTTGCCATCGCCACAGGAAGTTACTGTGAGGTGTCCTGAAGTCGGGAGATTTTGACTGGGAACGGTGGGAGGATCTTGCAAAACTCCAGGAACCAACCTTATCCCTCAGGAATACCATGGAGAGTGGAGTGAGCTACACCAGAATCCGGTCAGATGGGGCCCGGCTGGTGTGGTGCAGTGGTTGAGCCACACCAGCCTAGGAACCAGGAGGTCATGGTTTGATTCCCGGTCATGGCACATGCCCAGGTGGCGGGCTCGATCCCCAGTGTGGGGCGTGCAGGAGGCAGCCCCTGGGTGATTGATTATCTCTCTCATCATGGACGTTTCTATCTCTCTCCCTCTCCCTTCATCTCTGAAATCAATAAAAAAAATATGATCAAATGCAATGGCTTCAAGACATGCCAAGGGAATGCCCTTACACAGACTTGTGCTTTTGTTTCTGTAATATATTTTTTTTAAAGTTAATATCTGAGCTGTTTTGAAGTCCAGTTTTGCACTAACATCCTGAAACATGTAACTTGTGCCTATGTTATGTTAGTGAGTATTTCCGCCAGCAGATCAGTGCCACGGGCAGGTCCAGCTCTGAAGGAGGAAGAGGAGGGGTGGCCACGGCCACGAATCCCTTCAGGGGAGTCTCCCCTGTGTCCCCCGTGTCCCCACAGTGCGAGGAATGGCAGCCATCGCTGATTAGGGTCTTGCAAGGCCAGTCCCCTTCAGATGAGCACTGCACACGTGCTGTCCTGTTCTGTGCTCACAGTGTCCCCATAGGGTGCAGAGGCATAGACAGTGAGACTTGTGGCTGCCGGTGGCTCAGGGCTGGGACTGAACTCCGATGGCCTGGCTCCCATGGCCACACTCTCTGCTCCCCTTGCTGCCTCCTCTGGGGAATTGGTATGAATGGATGAATGGGTGGAATCTGCTGAGGTGAGCAGGCTCTGGGGACCCAGAGAGAGAGCTCCTGGCCCACGTTTATGACCAAGTTGAGGGGACAAGGCTTGGCACAAAACGCGTACCCACAAATGGGGCAGCATGGATGAATGCATGCCCACCAGGTGGGTCACATGACTGCAGGGAGCTTCCCCCGGGCTTCCGGCCACGCTTTCCCAAAGGTACCCTCCCCGAAGGACCCAGGGCAGGTCATGGCCAGTGACACCAGCTGCTCGTTCCTTGCACTGAACACATCACACACATCGCCATGCCCAGGCCTCAGCTCCAGGAGGTGGGACTGTTATTCCCATTTCATAGAAGAGGGGACCAAGGCTCACGCAGGCCAAGCAATTGCCCGGATCCCACAGCCGAGACGTGGGCCGTCAGGGCCCATGCAGTGGTGGGTGGGCAGACCAAAGAGCCTGAGGGCTGCCATGGTGTTGGGTCTCCCATGGATACACATCAGCACTGTGGTGGGTTCATTTCTTCCTGGCCGGTGAGGGCAGCGGGGGCCAGAGAGCTCAGGAGGGTGACAAGGAACGGGGCGCACGGGAGGTACTGGGACCATCAGGAAGATCACAGGTCAGTTCCTTTCAGGTTTCCTGAGCAATGCAGTCAGTGGTTACAGAGATTACTCTCCATCGGCTCGTTCTGAGACCTGGGAGTCCAGCACGTTACCCCTCCCCCTAGGTGTACCTCTGGGACCCGCACTTGTCTGCATGGTGGCTGACGGAGGAAGAGGAGGGGAAAACAGGAAGCTAAGAGTGCAGTGTGGCTGTTACAGTGCAATAGGAGTGCAGTGTGGCTGTTACAGGGAACTAGGAGTGCAGTGTGGCTGTTACAGGAAGCTAGGAGTGCAGTGTGGCTGTTACAGGAAGCTAGGAGTGCAGTGTGGTTGTTACAGGAAGCTAGGAGTGCAGTGTGGCTGTTACAGGAAGCTAGGAGTGCAGTGTGGCTGTTACAGGAAGCTAGGAGTGCAGTGTGGCTGTTACAGGAAGCTAGGAGTGCAGTGTGGCTGTTACAGGAAGCTAGGAGTGTGGTGTGGCTGTTACAGGAAGCTAGGAGTGTGGTGTGGCTGTTACAGGAAGCTGGGAGTTCAGTGTGGCTGTTACAGGAAGCTAGGAGTGCAGTGTGGCTGTTACAGGAAGCTAGGAGTGCAGTGTGGCTGTTACAGTGCAATAGGTGTGCAGTGTGGCTGTTACAGGAAGCTGGGAGTGCAGTGTGGCTGTTACAGGAAGCTAGGAGTGCGGTGTGGCTGTTAGAGGGAACTAGGAGTGCAGTGTGGCTGTTACAGGAAGCTAGGAGAGCAGTGTACAGGAAGCTAGGAGTGCAGTGTGGCTGTTACAGGAAGCTAGGAGTGCAGTGTGGCTGTTACAGGAAGCTAGGAGTGTGGTGTGGCTGTTAGAGGGAACTAGGTGTGCAGTGTGACTATAACAAGAAACTGAGAGTGTAGTGTGGCTCTTACAGGATCTGGAAATGGGATGTGCAGGACATGCAAACTCCTCAGAGAGGAATCCGTTTCACACGTTTTCTGCTTGTAGGCGTGCTGTGAGGTCTGTTGTCAAAGGCTTTCCCGTAATGATTTTGGAAATGATCCATTCCTCAATTAGTGATGTTTTATTGCAGCTTTCGAATTCCTTCCTCCTCCTCCTGAAAACGTGCCCAGTCTCTGCCAATCTGCATCGTGCCACCCCCACCCTTTCCTTCTGTCCTCGATCTCCTGTCCGTTCCCTCCTGTGTCTCTGAGACGAGAGGGGCCCACGGTAATCCCAGGAAATACACAGCGGGAACGAGACACACTGGTCTCTGATTCCAGAGCTGCTGCTGCTGCTCCGGGGGCCACGCTGGGCTGTTTAAGAGCCGTGAGGAGTGGGGTCGAGGCTGCAGGAGATGAGGGGCCAGACAGAGTGGGGCAGGTCCACTGACCTGGTGAGTGAGTGCGTGCGTGCGTGCGTGCGTGCGTGTGTGTGTGTGTGTGTGTGTATGCATGCACCAGGCACATGTCTATATGCATGGACTTGTGTGTACGTGTGTACACATGTATATGTAGGTGGGCATGCAGTGAACACGTGTGTCCGTGCAGATGTGTGTGTGTTTCTTTCTGGACAAGGTGGTGGCATCCATTATCCCGGAGACAAGCACCCAAAGTTGTGTGCTAGGGAGGGCACCGGTGTGGCATCAAAGGAGCAGGTGGTGGTATGTCATTCTCTCGAGAGGGTCCTCTTTGCAAAACGTCCGTGTGTCATGTGCCATTTCTATGAAAATCTGAAGAGGAAAGAATAAGAAAAGAATAAGGAGGCTTTTGCTGGAAAGAAGGGAGCTATTTGCCAAAGGAGGGAACCAGGCTTAGAAAGTCATTGTTTGGAATTCTTCTATGTTAAAGAAGGGAGGGGGGGAGGAGAGAGAGAGAAGGGGAGAGAGAGAGAGAGAGAGAGAGAGAGAGAGAGAGAGAGAGAGAGAGAGATAATGCCCTTGTTACCGAGTCGAGTGGCGTTTTTGTTTTCTTTATTAAAAGGTGATGGAGTCTGGCAGCAGAGCCGGGCGGGTAACAGCTCAGTTACACTCTGTGGTTTGGTTTGTTTCATTCCTGCGAGCTGTGTTCTCTGAACAGTTCGCATCTGGACTGCTGGATTAGGGGTTCTTACAGGGGAGACATTATGGATTCAGCAAGTGAGGCTGCTTGCTAAAGTATTTAAATATATATATATATATATATATATATATACTACATATACACATTATATCCTCACACACTAAATATGAGTGTGTGTTGTTTTGTTTTGTAACCTCAGCTGGGGTAGAAAGAGAAGGGTATCGCCTGGCCAGCATGGCTTAGGGGTTGAGCATTGACCTATGAACCAGGAGATCACGGTTCGATTCCTGGTCAGGGCACATGCCTGGGTTGCGGGCTCGATCCCGGTGTGGGGCGTGCAGGAGACAGCAGATCGGTGATTCTCTCTCATCATTGGTGTTTCTCTCTCCCTCTCCCGTCCTCTCTGAAATCAATAAAAATGTATATATTTTTAAAAAGGGCTCTATGCTGGGAGAGTCGTTGCCACCTGGGGCGTGAAGAGACCCCGGCTTGGACCTGCCCCCTCCTCCCGCCAGTGTGGCCGCGTTCAGCACCAGCACCTGCTTGTCGTGTGGAAACGCAGCCTCAGTGTGTCGGCTGTGCTTCCGAGTCATGGCCACAGAGCCGTGGTCCCTCCGGGCAGAATGCCGGGAAGGGGTGACCTGCCTTCACTTAGCATGGCCTGGCTTCCCCTCTCAATGAAAACCAAGTCCTGAACTTGGCTTTAATGCGGGGATTTCGTGGTTCACCTTTCTCCTCGCAGGCGCGCGCGCGCGCATGCATGCGTGTGTGTGTGTGTGTGTGTGTGTGTGTGTAACATGTACGCGCATGTGTGTAATGTGTGTGTATAATGTGTGTGTGTGCAGTTCATTTTTCTTTGGTGGTATCCATTAAGGGGGGTATCCATAAGGGGACAATAGCCAAATGGATTGGCAGAGCCCTCAGGCATTTGGGGTGTATTATTACTATCGGGATGTACTTTAACCTTCCCCACCTGTAGCAAAAGCTATCGTGGCTTAATCAGTGCTATCTTTTACTCCAGAATTAAACCATGATTTTTTTGTGTGTGTGTGGTTACTGTGAGGCAAGGCACAGCGAAGTGACTTTTTCAAGTGACTTTTGTATTAGTCAGGTCTTTTAAAAAATATATATATTTTTATTGATTTTTCACAGAGAGGAAGGGAGAAGGATGGAGAGCTAGAAGCATCTATGAGAAAGAAACACCGACCAGCTGTCTCCTGCACACCCTGCACTGGGGATGTGCCCGCAACCAAAGTACATGCCCTTGACCGGAATCAAACCCGGGACCCTTCAGTCCGCAGGCTGACGCTCTATCCACTGAGCCAAACCGGTTTCAGCCTAGTCAGATCTTTTAAAAACAGCCACGCAGACCGGTAAAAACTTACACTTAATTATCCTTGTACATATCCCTGACTGAGCAGCATGGCTGCTGCCCGTGTTTAACAAGAGGACAACCTGGAGCCCCAATGCAGCGAATCCCGAACCCAGTGCCTTACACGGTGGAATCCTCTTTGCCATCCACCTGCAGTATGTGCGGGGTGGGGTGCGCTCCGGGGGGGCCGGGGGGGGAGGATAGGATCCAGGCCCCGCTTTTAGGAATCCGAGATCTCACTGGAAAGCCTCAAAGGTGCACAGGGAAACAGACACACATGGAAGTCCAGGGATACGGGCCCACAGAGTAGAACCAGAAGGGAATTCCATGGGGTCAGAGGAGCTGCAGGTCACGGTGGATTGCGTTGGGGAAGAAATGGGGGGTGACTTAGGTCTTTAAAGAACCAAGAGGACTCGGAGGAGCAGAATGCTCCAGGGCACACGTTCAGGTTATTCAGAACTGGGGACTCTGGGCCCAGGGCACTGAGATGGGGGGTGAGTGTGACTGGAGGGCACCTGGCACCCAGGCTTAGCTGCTGTGGCCGGTGGGGAGTTCTCTGAGGGGCTATGAGCGCGGAGAGCTAGAGTTGCTATGGGTTGGGCAGAAGGGGGATGAACGGGGCTGTTGCGATGGTCAAGGCTGCCGTTACTGAGCATCTGGGTCAGGAGGACGCGCACAGAAAGCAGTGGGTTTGAGTCATGGAGGGAGGATTGGCAAAGGCAGCCAAGCAGTTCATGGAGAAGAACTCTGTGGTCTGGAGCACTCCACAGTCCTCGTCTGACCCCCTGGAGGACGGACGAGAGGCCTTCCTGGGCTGTTTGAAATTCCCTGACTATTGGTGCACGAACTATATATATATAAAAGGCTAATATGCAAAGTGTCCCCTCGGGAGTTCGACTCAGAGACCGGGAGTTTGATTGCTCGCTATGACATGTGCTGACCACCTGGGGTGGCATGAAAAATGGCAGGCGACCAGTGGCGGTGGGGCGCTGAGGGAGTGAGGGAAGGAGGAGGCGGGGAGGTGGGGAACCTGACTGGCCCTGGGGACCCTACCTGTGCACGAATTTCATGCACCGGGCCTCTAGTTTTAAATAATCTCTATGTAACTTTCAGATGCTCATTTCCTTCTGGATTCCCTGGCACAGTTTCATATTCTCTCTCCCCTCCCCCTCTTTCTGGCTCAGAAATATATGTGTTTGATTTGATAACTGGCTCAAGCATTTCCAGTTACATTCTGTTCCTCTTCAGCTCCTGAAGATACTTGGGAAGTAGCCAGTGGGAGGGAAAGTGAGAACATAAAAATAAACCCAAAGATTTTGGCTTGATCGACGGGAAGGGGCAAGCCGCCATTCGTGAGACAGAAAAGGCAGGAGAAGGAGGAAGACAGGGGTCCAGTTTGGAAATGAGGCGATGAACTGCTCCTGACATCCGTGAGGGGCTGTCTCGCGGGGCGGTTTGACAAATGAGTCTGGCGGGCAGGAAGCAGTCTGGCCTGGGGATATAAATCTGGGCTCATTGGCATAGAGACGGTGCTTAAAACCACGGAACTGAGCAGGGTCACCAAGGCTCCCATTCATCTTAAGGACAAAATAACATAAACGTGGAGAGGACGGTAGTATTTTCTGTTTATTGAGATCTAACAATGAGCGCAAGTCATAACGGAACACACGCATCACAGATAAGCTTCTCTAGGAACTCGTGTGTTCCATGGTTGAGCTGCGTCCGATATGTACACGTTTCTACGTGCTGGCACCCAGGGTGCGCGTGCAGGAGTCATCGGTGACCCCTGGGGCCTGGGCATCCCTGGTGGGTGTGGTCCCTTCCTTCCCGCTCGTTGTCCACGTTTGGGTTATTTTTCTGTTCTCTTACATGCGCCGTGCTTTGCAGGAATGATTGTTTGGCTGAAACGTTGGTCAAAAGCGGGTGGCAACTTTACCTGCCAGTAACTTGACTCGTTGGAGGGCAGAGGATGGTGAAAATCAACCCTTGCTGAAACCGGTTTGGCTCAGTGGATAGAGCGTCAGCTTGCGGACTGAAAGGTCCCAGGTTTGATTCTGGTCAGGGGCATGTACCTTGGTTGCGGGCACATCCCCAGTAGGGGGTGTGCAGGAGGCAGCTGGTCGATGATTCTCTCTCATCGATGTTTCTAACTCTCTCTCTCTCTCTCTCTCTCTCTCTCTTCCTCTCTGTGAAAAATCAATGAAATATATTAAAAAAAGAAAATTAACCCTAACCCTTGACGTTTTTAGATGACTGACCACTGTACCAAGGCATCAAGTCATCAGGGAGAGCCAAGTGGGATGCTGGCTGGCCCGGAAGGCATGTCAGGGAGGAGTAACTGTAGACCTGAGGGATGCAGCCGGGAGGAGATGGAAGGGAGGAAGAGGGGGAGTTATTATCGGGTATTTGAAAGGGCACAGACGTGTATGTGGCTCTAGAGTCTAGACAGAACTAGGATTCCTGGGTAAGGATTACAAATAGATAAATCTCCATTTAAATGGAACTTCTCTGCACCCACCACTCTGTTGGCATAGCGTATGTCAGCGGGGTGACCACCAGTCAGGGGCACAACCAGAGAGACTTTCATGGGCCAGGACGTCTCACAGCTCTGCCAGCTTATGAATCCCATGGGTCTACTAAAAATTGCAAGATGGCGACGGCGCAGTGTTAAACCTAGTATGAGGCCTGGACAAGCCGGCGTGCAGAAGCCCTGAGCTGCTCTGCAGGTCGCCTCTGCTGGTGCTCAGGGCAGTGGGGGGGCTGGGGGCAGCCTTCCCTCATCTTCCTTTTGTTTGTTTCACATTTTTTTTATTTTCTCAGCATTGTTGAGGTATAATTGACAAATTGTAAGACACTCAAAGTGAGCATCGTGATGGTTTGAAATACTGACACATTGTGAAAGGATTCCCATCTGGTTAATCATCGCATCCATGCCCTCACGTATTTCTTTTTTGTGTGTGTGTGCATGAGCATGTGTGTGCGCGCGCATGTGTGTATGCGTGTGCATATGTACGTGTGTGCATGTGTGTGCACGTGTGTGTGTGTGTGTGTGTGTGAACATTTAAGCTCTTCCCTCTCAGCATTTTTCAATTATCCAGTAGAGTATTATCTTCTCTAATGACCATGTTAAGGCCTCGTGCATCTTATCGCTGCAAGCCTGTCCACTCCCCCACGCTTTCACGGGTTCCATGCCCCTCGCCGTGGCATCGGTGAAGAGTTACAGGAAAGGTGGGTTGGTCGTCCTGAGACCCGGACCCTCTCCTCCAACCCGCAGTTCTTGGTTGGGCGTCTGCTTCGTGTCCTCCGAGCATGAGACTGTCCTGCTGGTACCGAGCCTTCTCTCCTCACTGCTTTGCTGGCGCCTGTCAGGCTCACGTAGCTTGAAAAGCCGCCCCCAACATCCCGGCCACGTGATAAAAAAGGAGCCAGAGGCTTCCCACCCCCCTGACCTGGGACCGCCGTTTTGCCAGCAGATCCCAGGGGGTCTACACTCCCTGCAAACACTGACCGAGCAGACCCCGGTCCTCGCAGGCCAGGCAGGTGCCAGGGAACGTGCGGGGAGGGGCTGGCGGGGGCTCCTGCCACATCTTGGGCTGGGCAGGACCCGGAGCCCAGCTCCTGAAGGAACAGCCTCCTGGGAGTGATCCCCCATTAGCCTGGAGGACCCTGGCACCTCCTGGCGGGTCTGAGATTGGGGTCAGATCTGGCCCAGGGATCCCTGACCGCCTCCAGCCGCCTTCTGAGGGGCGGAGACGGAGTCCCGGCTGGCTCTGATGCAGACAGACTTCCAGGGGAGGGAAGCGCTCCAGCTGTAAGAAGATTATTATAATCATCCCCAGGCACCGCAAGGGGCCCCATTTGCATTTCAGACGCCGAGATCAGAGGGCAGATCGCTCGGAGGTTAATTTTGTGGGGGAGTCCTTCACCACGGAGGCGGGCGACGGGTTCTGTGCGCCCCGGGCCGGGCGTGCAGCGGGAAGATGCAAAGACCCCAGACGAGGAAGATGAAAGCTCCTCTAGGGCTCTCCAGCGAGCCTGCCGCACGCGCTTTTATTGGCAAAGGGCCTCCCGCCTCCATCTCTGAGGACCCCCGGGGCTCCTCCTCGTGCATTTCAGGGATGGGAAGGCAGGTCTTCCTCTCTGGTCCCAGCCGCCCCGTTCTGGCAGCTCGGCCTCCTCACTGGGGTCCAGGGAAAGGCTGCGTGTTGATCATCGCACACGTGCCCATCATAAAGCAGTCCTTCCCTCAGCACTGCAGGCCTTTTCTCGGACAAACTTATTGAAACGCAGCCCGGGGGGGGGGGGGGGGGGGACTAATGCATCCTATTCATCCCTCAGGAGCGGAGGAGAGAGAGAGCCGCATTGGCTAAATTGCAGTTGCATTTAATCACGAAGAGACATGGACTGGACTCGTGATGCTCACTCAGGGAAGATGTTTCTGCCTCCCGGGAGGAAATCGGAGGGCCCATTTTCTTTTAAAAATGATCCAATCGACGATCAGGTCCTGGCGTGGAAACCCACGAGGTGTCCGGCCGCACGGGTTGAAATGACGGGCGACAGCCCGCAGGCATCCGCTCCGCTGCTCACGTCCCAAGGCAGCCAGACGCCCTGCGTCTTAAATGTATTTTTATTGACTTCAGAGAGAAAGGGAGAGGGAGAGAGAGAGACATAGAAGCATCCATGATGAGAGTGAATCATGGATCGGCTGCCTCCTGCACGCCCCCTACTGGGGATCGAGCCCACAACCCGGGCATGTGCGCTGACCGGGAATCGAACCGCAACCTCCTGGTTCACAGGTTGATGCTCAGCCACGGAGCCACGCCAGTCGGGCCAGACTCAGTGCACGTTAAACACAGGATGCATCCCTTTCAAAAGATTTGATGGTAGCGTGTGCGAGGTTTATAATTTTTTAAAGCAAGAAAACGTGTGTGTCCCATTCCTGAGTCCTGGCACTGGGCTAAGAACTTCATATTGAAGTGAATAACCTGATCTTATCGAAGGAGAGACGGAGGGCCAGGGAGGAGAGCTAACCTGTGCCAGGGCAGGTGGTCGGCAAGCTCATTAGTCAGCAGAGCCAAATATCAACAGCACAACGATTGAAATTTCTTTTGAAAGCCACATTTAAAAAATATATATTGTATTGATTTTTTCACAGAGAGGAAGGGAGAGGGATAGAGAGTTAGAAACATCGATGGGAGAGAATCATCGATCAGCTGCCTCCTGCACACCCCCTACTGGGGATGTGCCCGCAACCAATGTACGTGCCCTTGACCGGAATCGAACGTGGGCCAACACTCTATCCACTGAGCCAAACCGGTTTCGGCGAGAGCCAAATTGTTAAAACTTAAATTTCTTCTAACACCACTTCTTCAACATAGACGCGCCCTGGCCGTGGTCTTCTGTGGAAGAGCCACACTCAAGGGGCCAAAGAGCCGCCTGTGGCTCGCGAGCCGCGGTTTGCCGACCCCGGCTCTACACGACCGCACTGCGGGTGAATCTCGTTCTCTGTGTCCGAGCCTCTCACGTGTCACCGCGGCGCCGCCTGCGGAGAATCGTGCCGCGGTCAGGAGTCAGTGTCAGCTCTCCTGCTCGGACACACCGAGGTTGGCCTCCGCCTTGAGGTTGAACTTGGCGGGAACGTGGCCGCGATGGAGGTAATGCTCTCTGCCAGGGGTGGACCCAGCCCAAAGGGTCTTCTCTGACTGGAGTCACCATTTCCATCCCCAGCCTAAGTGTTCCATCCCTGGGGACTTCGGCGCGGGCCCCACGCCACCGCTTCCACCGAGCACATCTTACCACACAGTCCTCATCAGTCCAAGCCTGTTAGCGGGCAGCAGAATAAGAAGCAGGCAGTTTGATACAAGCGTCTCATCAAAAGCAATGCCCAGCCGAAACCCATGTGGCTCAGTGGATAGAGCGTCCATCTGCGGACTGAAAGGTCCCTTGATTCCGGTCAAGGGCATGTACGTTGGTTGCGGGCACATCCCTGGTAGGGGGTGTGCAGGAGGCAGCTGGTCGATGTTTCTCTCTCATGGATGTTTCTAGCTCTCTATCCCTTCTCCTTCCTTTCTGTAAAAAAAAAAAAAAATCAATTAAATATACATAAAACAAAACAAAACAAAAAAACAAAAGCAGTGCTCATTTTCCATTCATGCTACCTCTGGATTTTTTTTTTTTCTTCCTCAGTATTGAGTCCTTGGGAGATGGTGGGCAGCATGAATACATTGGGGGATATTGGAGGGCGGTTTTCCGTTACCTCTCGTGTTGTCTGTGAGTCTTTCTCTCAAGAATCCCAAGTCCTGCTGAAACCGGTGTGGCTCAGTGGGTAGAGCATCAGTCTGCGGACTGAAAGGTCACAGGTTCGATTCCGGTCAAGGGCATGTACCTTGGTTGCAGGCACATCCCCAGTAGGGGGTGTGCAAAAGAGGCAGCTGGTCGATGATTCTCTCTCATCGATGTTTCTAACTCTCTATCCCTCTCTCTTCCTCTCTGTAAAAAAAATCAATAAAATATATTTTTTACAAAAGAAAAAGAAAAAAAAGAACCCCATCCTTTGTGCATTCTCAGTTTGTAAAATACACTCCCATTGTAGCCGGAGACATAAGAAGAGAGAAGGAACCGTTGTTCCGAAGTATCTATAATATCGGCAAATCACTCAGATTCTTGTATTTTTCCATTTTTTACAGAAAATCCGGCCTCGTGGCCATCTCTTCCATAACAAAGGATTCTTCCTCTTTCGTTTTGTTGCTTAGATTGGCGTTCACCGCCTGAGAAATCGCCGAGCAGATTTAATTCTGTTTGTTCTTTCTTTGGAGGCAGCGCGTTTCTTCTCTGCTAGAATTACCCAAAGAATGAAATGCATTCCAACCAGAGACGGGAGGGCCTAGACACGTAGGTCAAAGCTAACACGTAAGTGGCTTTGTCTGGCGGGTATCCGCATTTTTACATTTCTCTCCCGGGCGGGAGATAAACGATATATTGCAATTTCAGAATTACAAGCAGTCCACATTAGGGATGGCCGTTGTTTCTTGTTCCTCGGATAGAACAGCATCTGGTTTCTTTGTCTAGGCCCGGGGCATCCTGCTCACGTGCAAGGCAGCAGGGGCACAGGTGACCTAAGTGTCCTGAGCCGGACGCAGCGTGTGGGGCCCTAACGTGGGTCAGGTCGGCAAAGCCGGCTGGAGCAGTGTGTCACCAAGCCTGGAGCAGTGTGTCACCAAGCCTGACAGGGGCCACAGCCTCTGGAGCTCCTTACGGAGGACAGAAAGCAGGGAGCTCTCAACAGCAGGAGGGATTGAAAATCCAGCAAAACGAGTTCTGGGTCAGGTCTTTTTTTTTTTTTTAATATATTTTATTGATTTTTTTATTGAGCAGAAGAGAGAGGGATAGAGAGTTAGAAACATCGATGCGAGAGAATCATCGATCAGCTGCCTCTTGCACACCCTCTACTGGGAATGTGCCTGCAACCAAGGTACATGCCCTTGACAGGAACTGAACCTGGGACCTTTCAGTCCACAGGCTGACCCTCTACCACATGTGTCAAACACAAGGCCCGCGGGCCAATTCCGTCCCGCCAGGCCTTGCAATGTGGCCCGCACCGCACTGTCATCACTGCACTCCGCTGCGTTTCCATCACAATGATAGTTTATGACTGTTCAGTAAACCATTCGGCCCACGATTTAGGCTGGATTTTAGATTTTGGCCCCGTCTCTGATTGAGTTCGACACCCCTACGTCTATCCACTGAGCCAAACCGGGTTTAGCTGGGTCAGGTCTTACCGCTAAGATACTAAGCTTCTCTTTTCTTTAAAAAGTTTTTTTTTTTTTTTTTTTTTTAATTTATTTCAGAGAGGAAGGAAGAAGGAGAAAGAGATAGAAACATCAACGATGAGAGAGAATCACTGATCGGCTGCCTCCTGCACGCCCCCCACTGGGGGTTGTGCCCACAACCAGGGCATGTGCCCTGACTGGGAATTGAACCATGACCTCCTGGTTCCTAGGTTTATTATGCTCAACCACTGAGCCACACTGGCCAGGCCTAAGCTTCTTTGACCTCAGTTTCTCCGAGAATAAAATGGAGATAATGGACCAGGAAATCTCTTACGTTCCTGCCAAGTGTAAGTTTAAGGATCCCATGCTGTCTGCGTTCACAGGAGGGCACGCTACAATGGATGCTCTCTCACTCTCTGCACCTGGGGTGGGGGAGAGGGAGGGGCGGGGAGCAGTCCCATGGAGCCCCCTGAGGACAAGGGCAGAGTCCTGCCAGTCTGGTCCAGGAAATGCCACTTGGCTGTCTTTCTAGATCCTCGATGCATTTCACTAAAACAGACTCCAATTCCAATATTCTCTTAGCTTCGGGCGATATCAATAAGCTGTGTGAGCCTTCGTCCGAAAAGGAGAGGGCGGTACCCAAAATACAGGGCTCTGCTGTCAGCTCCAGGGAGACCTTCCGGTGACCCCAGTTCCTCGTTGTGTGCAGTGAGAACAGTAAGAAAACGGGGCTACATCAGGCCAAGAAAAAGCCCAACTGACAATAGTTCTCATGTTTCCAAAGGAAAACAAAGGCGCAAAACCAGAGCAGAGACTTTGATGCCAAGGGCATTTGCATTGATCTTTCGCTGGATGCTCAGGTTGCTCCCCATCTGGCTACTGTGAGTAATGCTGCAGTGAGCTCAGGGGGCCCGAGTCAGCTGGGAGCTAGAACTTAGGGGGCCTGAGTCAGATGGGGGCTAGAACTCAGAGTGGAAGTGGCAGATGGGGGCTAGAACTTAGGGTGCCCATGGTGGCTAGAACATAGGGTGCCCGTGTCAGATGGGGGCTAGAACTTAGGGTGCCTGAGTCAGATGGGAGCTAGAACTCAGAGTGGAAGTGGTAGATGGGAGCTAGAACTTAGGGTGCCCATGGCAGATGGGAGCTAGAATGTAGGGTGCCCGTGTCAGATGGGGGCTAGAACTTAGGGTGCCCGTGTCAGACGGGAGCTAGAACTCAGAGTGGAAGTGGCAGATGGGAGTTTGACATATCGGTGTGATCACTTCGTAAGTTACATGGATGGTGAAGAGCCACATCGTTGTCCTTTGTGCCCACACTCCGACAGCCCCTGCCAGTGGACACCCCACAGGCAGGTGGGAGCAGCAACCATTGTACGTTTGAGTGTAGCTGTAGCTCAGCTCCACATGGGAGAGGCAGAAATTGGGTGGAATTAAAAGGATAAATAAATAAACCCATAGTTATCGTGGGGGCTTTAACACTGCTCTCAAGAATTGATAGGACAGCCGAAACCAGTTTGGCTCAGTGGATAGAGCGTCGGCCTGCAGACTGCAAGGTCCCAGGTTCGATTCCGATCAAGGGTATGTACCCTGGTTGCAGGCACATCCCCAGTAGGAGGCGTGCAGGAGGCAGCTGATCAATGTTTCTCTCTCATCGATGTTTCTGACACTCTCTCTTCCTCTCTGTGAAAAGTCAATAAAATATATATTTTTAAAAAATGTTAGGACAGGCAGACAAAGAAACCAACAAGGACATAGAGATCTGAGTAGCACCTTTCATTCCCTCACCGAGTGATGGACACTGACCACTCAACGTGGCCCCGCCCAGTTCTTTCCCGAATCCCCCACGTTGACAGGCTTGCTGGTTCAAAATGCAGGTAAAAAGCCTGACTTCATCCTGACTCTGTGTTTTGGACCCAGTTAAGCTAGAGATTAATGACAAGGGGGAAAAAAAGAAAATATCCAAACCTTTGGAAAGGAAGGAATGTCAGTGGGAATTGGGCACTATATTGAAATTCAATGATAACGAAAAGCTTGCCTATCAAGTGCTAACTATCTACCTACCTAACTAACGAACGAACCATTCTGCAGTGTGACTGAGGCACTTGATATGTTAACTAACTATCCCCAGAGGGTAAATCATGATTAGTCCACACATATAACCCACTATCCGTGCGCCAGGACTGTGTTTTAAAGTAAATTGCTGACAGGGTCACAAGAATGGAGATCATTATAGCAAAGCCAGTGTTTTAGGTGAGATGTCCAATTATTAAATAAAAAAATAGTGCTTAGATGAAGCTATGGTGAAACACACTTATTTTGTACTCATTCATTCAAACCACAGACCCCCCCCCATCATGTTATATTCACCCATCTAAAAAATAATGCAACTGAACGTGTAATGCCAGCATTAACGTGTAATTTCTCAGCATTCCAGCATCACTTATAATCTTCCAAGCTTCCATCTCCTTCCACGTCTGTGGGTCTCTCTTTCCCATGTGGGAGTCTTCCTGTGAGCAGAGGGAGGTGGGCGAGATGAGAGCCCAGTCTGCCACACGTTAAGTTCTAATAGTTCAACCCAAAAGGTTTATCACAATCAGAGACCCGAGGACAGCCAGTGCTGAAATCGCCCTGATGGGCAGGTATCAGTGTTGGCTCCCGGAGCTTAATTAGAAGCTAGTGGAATATTATCATTTGCTCCGCCAGGACAATCTTCACTGGAGAGGCAGCTGAGCTAAGGAAGAACAGGCTAAACACAGAGGCTGTGAGCCACGTTGGAAAACTGTGTGTTCCCCGTGTCTCAGAGGAAGGGAGCAGTGGGCGGGTCCAGCACTTGACGGACTTCTCCCCAAGGGATGGTTTCTGTGAAGCGCTATCTGATGGCACCCAGTCATCTATGCCGGGCTTCCTGAAAAGCTAGGGTGGAACCCTGGCTGGTGTGTCTCAGTGGGTTGGGCATCATCCCATTCACTCAAAGGTTGCCGGTTTGATTCCATTCCCGGCCAGAGCACCAAGTGAATAAATTGTCCTTTAAATAAGAGATAGAAGTAGAGAGATATACATACATACATACATATATGTATGTATGTATAATTATTCATGTTTTCATGTAGTTTCCTATATTAGGCCTTCTTGTCCAAGTATAAGCATTGCCCACATATACAAACAACTTCCTACACACTGTTATGAAGCGAAGAAGCTCGAGAACATTGTCCCTCAACTATGTTATAGAGTGTAATGCTACATTACAGTGAACTGTAAGGCTTTCCAAAGCTGCTCAATTTGCTTATTTCTCTCTTTCAAGCCTTGTGTGACACACATGTAAAGTTCTAGGCTACTTTAAGTAAATAAAAGAGGTTTCATACACTGTTTAATGTGTTCTTAACTCTAATTAAGGATTTTCTATAGATAGGTATATATATACCTATCTATAGAAAAGAGTAGATTGAAGATTCATGAAGATTCAATGCATGAAGATTCATGCAAAAATGAGCCTTCCTTCACCTGTCTGCCAGCACCATCTTCGTTCCAGCCCAGAACTTTCTGCTTTCCCATGCTGCCCAGAGGCCTGGAGCTGCTGGGGCGGCCTGGCCGCTTGGCGCCTGCATATGCAAATTGACCTACCATCTTTGTTGGGTTAATTTGCATACTCACTCCTGATTGGCTGGCGGGTGTCACAAAGGTACGGTCAATTTGCATGCTTTTCATTTATTAGTGTAGAAGTGTAGATGGTGCAGAATGTGACGTTTCCTTCCTCTCGGTAATGGCGTCATTAATATTTAACTCCCTTTTAGCCTGGAGTTTTCAATAATTTAGTCACTGTCCTCACGAGCTGCACCTGGGAGGGGCTTGTCCTGTCCGTTTGCCTCTTGTCCTGACCTCCAGGGTTCAGACTCTGAGCGTCCAGGGCAGAGAGGGCAGGAGCAAGGCTAGCCTCCCTCTTGCCTGTCCCTTGCCTCCCTGAGCTGCTCTCCCGGCTCCCGCTGCCCTGCCCTGCATCAGGTAGTGAATATGGATGAAGAAGTGTGTGTAGGGGGGGCCGGGGCGCGGAGGGCGGGGAAACGAGCAGGTGCCCTTTAAGAGGTTGCCAGACGAGCATGGCGACTGCCAAGAGAACTTTGCATTTTTGTGCCCGTTTTTATCTCCGTCAGCTCTCTTTCCAGCGAGGCCAGCCAGGGCTCGGGTTCCCTGTGCTCGGGGAGAAAGGTGTGTGGAGGCTCCCGATGGGGGCAGTGCTGTCTGCGCCCGGCGGTGACCCATTAGAATGTGAGCGAGAACTCAGCATGAGTGTGTGTGTGTGTGTGTGTGTGTGTGTGTGCGTGCACACACACGCGAGCACAGACATGCATCCTTGTGGCTGCCTCCCCCGAGAGGGTCACAACACATCACAGGCATAATCTAGGACCCAGGTTCCAGGTTAATCCAACATCATCCGAGTATGAAGGAGTTAGATAAGTCTGCCCAGACAGACGAAGGTACGCGGCCGAGGCTACTCGGTGGGTGAGTTTGGAGGTCAGATCCATCCTGCACACCGCCTTCCCGCCATGCTCCCCGGGAAGGCAAGGGGATAGTGGCGTCTGATTTTGCTGCTTAGGCCGGGCCAGCCCAGTCGCTGGAGGCACCCCGCTGACCCGCAGCAAACAGGTGCCTGCTGATGCGCGAAATCTCTGCGACCGAGACGATTGCACTCGCAGATGTTCTGGATCTTCACTGACAAGCCAGGCGGGGGCCAGGCCTTGGAAATCACCTGGTTCCCGGACATGCTTCTCTGTCACGACCTGGCTTTGCACTGACTCTCATGTGGCTTTCAGACCCACTAACCGCGGGCCTGGGGACAGTGGACGGGGAAGCAGCTTGCTCGGCTGGGATTCTGCCTGCGGTATTCTGTCTGGCTGGTGGGATAATGGGTGCCAGGTGAGTGGCGTGGAAGCCGTGCAGCGGTCCCTTCCCTCAGGGGGTCGCTCCCTCCTCCTGGTTTGGGGGAGCCTCGACGGGAGGGAGCGTTGCTTTCCTCCCTGCTCCCCGACTCTCCAGCGCACAGTTTCCGGCTGGGCAGCTGCCTGCCAAACATTGGGACGCAGACTCTCGCTAAGGACATGGGGGTTTTCAGACACGTGCGGTAGGCACCCCTCCCTCCGCCCAGAGCGGGCCCTCCCAGGCTCCCTCCCAGACCGGGGAGCTCAGGAGGAGGATGCTGACTTGCCTCCGGGGCCAATGTGCCTGGCTGAGTCCTGGGAGTGACAGTTGTCCCTTTAGAAAGTGTTTGATCTGAAGAAACATGCCCGGCCGGCGTGGCTCAGGGGTTGAGCATCGACCAGTGAACCAGGAGGTCACGGTTCCATTCCCGGTCAGGGCACAGGCCCGGGTTGCAGGCTCGATCCCCAGTGTGAGGTGTGCAGGAGGCAGCCGATCCATGATGCTCTCTCATCGGTGATGTGTGTCTCTCTCTCTCCCTCTCCCTCGCTCTCTGACAACAATGGACATATAAAAAAAAAGAAATAGTATTGCTCGTTTGGCCCACATCCTGATTCCTAACGAAGACTCACGTGCAGTCAGTGTAGCTCACGTCTGAGGCCTGAGGTCTTCAGACACATCCTGAGTTTTCCAGTTAGAAAGAAGGTGTCACTCTGTGCAGTACACCCTGTTGCCCTGTCCGGCCTGCACCCCGGGTTGAAAACGGGGCTTGTGGTGATGACACCTGGCGGGACACCTATAGACATGCTCAGCGCCCGGAGCAAACTGGCAGGCGCGGAGTCTCCTCTCACCAGTAACGTGGCAGAGACGGACTCCGGGTTCCACCCTAACTACCGGGAGAACATTCCAGACGGGGGTGTGCGTGCTCCTCGGCCTTGACCAGAGCCAGGCTGGCCCTGGGCCAACTCGAGGGTCACCCAGAATTCAAGGGGGGATCTTGCAGAGCTGGGAAGGGGCCTCAGGAGGAAGGGCGAGAGGCTATGTAAGAATAGGGTGAATTCATTGATTTGTGTCTTTCCGTGAAGGGTCAAGGGGAAGCTCCGTCCCCATCCCAATTCTTGCTCCTTGCTTTCTGGAGCTCAGTGGCTGCCTCCGTTCCCCTGGCAACCAGGGGACAGTGTGCATGGGACCAGGACTCCGTGATGGCACAGAATCAGACAGGCGGGGGGCGGGGCACTGGGCACTGCTAACCATTAGAGACCAAGCATTTTCGGTGCTTTCCCTCAGCATCCTGGCGGCCCTTGGCTCGGCACTGTTCTCCCCATTCTGCAGACAACACAAGGCCTTAGAGGACTCAAGTCACTTACACAAGGTCGTTGAGTGTCAGGTGTGGCCGAGGGGACCCTAAACCCAGACCGCCTGGCTCTCCGTCCTGGCTTTGCCACTGAGTAGTCACCTGGAGAGGAGCTGGGAGCTGCCCTGGGTGTCAGTGTCTCCCCCTGAAGACTGAGGGCAGTGACGCACTTTGCAGCGTTGTGACGAGGTTACATGAGCCCATAGACAGACAGCCCTGGGCCTGGGCCTGGTGTGGGTCCGGGCTGCTTGGGGGTCTGTGGTCTCGGGGCATGGTCTCAGCTGCGCTGAGAGATTTCCTCTTAGAGTTGGGGTGATCCCAGGGCTCTTGGTTACCTCTTGTTCTGTGACTTTACACAGGCACATGGAGCAAACTTCCAATGTCTCTCACATCTGACAGGGATGACGGTCCTGCCGTAGTGGACAAAGGGATCACGAGGTGTTTTTTTATTTGTTTGTTTGTCTGTTTGTCTGCAGAGCACTTTGTAAGGGGAGGCGAATTGCTGTCCTGGGCTAGTCTTCAGAATTCATGGCTCAATTAGACTCTGTGACGTGAAGTAGACACAGTTGCAGTTTTGCTAAGAGCAGCCACGAAGTTGGAGCCTTTAGCCGTCCACGCCAGTCCCGGCGCTTCCCCACACGCAGGCGCAGGCTGTTGAGCCTTTTGCTAAATTTGGCTGCTCCACCGTCTTCGGCATGCACACGCTGTGCTTCTCTGG
The DNA here is from genome assembly GCF_014108245.1 of Pipistrellus kuhlii. Taxonomy (NCBI): domain Eukaryota; kingdom Metazoa; phylum Chordata; class Mammalia; order Chiroptera; family Vespertilionidae; genus Pipistrellus; species Pipistrellus kuhlii. The sequence continues at coordinate 8,576,155 of NW_023425524.1, forward strand.
TGTGCTGGTGACTGCTGCCTGCTGCACTCACACCAGCTCGGCTTGGGGAGGGGGGTCCTCTGAGCACCTGGCCGCACAGACACCACCTGGGGCAGCAGACTCTCAATCTACAGTCTCCGGGCCCCGCCACATCCCTCAGCGCTCCTTCCCGAGAGAGTCATGCTATCCATTGGTTTATAACTCCTCCATGCCAGAGCTCTTTATGTCATGATTTCCACCAACTAGAGACTCCAAGCTTCATGAAAAACCAGATAAAACATACCTCCTTTCTGCCCTGGCCGGCGTGGCTCGGTTGGTTGGGCGTCATCCTTTGCACCGAAAGCTTGCTGGTCCCACCTGGGTGCAGGCTCAGTCCCCAGTAGGGGGCGTGCAGGAGGCAGGTGACCAATGTGTGGCTCTCACATGGACGTTTCTCTCCTTCTCCCTCTCTCTTCTGCTCTCTTTAAAAAAACAATAAAGACCCACATATTTTCTTCCATCTTTTCAAGCTCAAGATGGAGTGAGGAGAAGAAGCAACAATTATTCTGGAAAACCATGAGTAGTTTACGTTAGACTGCAAGCTCAATGAGGATCAAAGCTAGGCTGGTCTTATTTCTGGCACTCCATGCAAATTTGGTGGAAGGAAGCAGAAAGGGAGGGAGGGAGGAGGGAAGGAAGGAAGGGAGGAAGGAAGGAAGGGAGGGAGAGAGGGAGGGAGGATCAGTTATGATTATGAACATTATCTGGGTAGGGAGAAAATGCCTCCAGATCAGGAGAGAGAAGTGAAATGTCAGCAGGACTGAAGGACCCAGGACATCAGCTGGTACCCAGTCCTTCCTCGCCATGAGGGGGGTCGCCCGGAAAACAATCTATATTGATTAGAAAGGCACCTTACAGCCAACTATTTTTAAACCACACATCCCTTTCCCTAATTTGTCTTTTAAAGGTTACATCTAGGATTTCCTGTGTCAGTTTTCCTCATGCTTATACCTCCTTAACACGTAGATCTCATGTCCACTTGGCTGTCTGGAATATGAATTAAACTCCTAATTTGTACAAAATGCCACCATTCCCGGTAGTGCCGGTCATCCTGCAGACACCACACGTCAAGTTAAGATACTGGCTTTCCCCCCCGAATGGCATTTGCATTCTTTAAAAGTGCTTCCTCTTCCCCACGCAGATCTAACTAAATATTAGAGGTATTTGACCTTTCCTTGGAAAAGAAATGTTTGATGTCCCGACGCTCCTCACAAAAGACCTCTGTTCTCAAACGCGTTCTGTGGAGGGGATTCCTCAGTTCTTTAGAGAGAGAGAAAACCCTCTCTCAAGTCCCCGGACGGAGGGAAGATCAAGGGCCTCGCAGGCCCTCTCCATTGTGGTCCCTGGAAGAAAGCGCCTCAGCCCCCACCCCATCTCCCCCGGACAGACCAATGGGCGTGGAGCTGGGTCGTGGGGGTTAGTCTGGCCTTGCCTGGGCGGCTGTCTCGCCTTGGGAAGGTGTGAGCATGTCTCCTCTCCCGTAGGCCCTCAGCCACACTGTAGGGTTTGATGCCACATGGCTCCTCGGGGGCCCATCCCAGGGGTACGAGGTGTTTTCTGAGAGTCTCCTAAGTGGGGTGCAGGGGCTCCCCGAGGGAAGGAGCCTGGTCCTGCCCGGTCATTTTCTTATCCCCCTCGGGGCCACTGAACACGTACCAGTTCCCAAGATTTCAGAGCATCCAGTCTTCTCTGCCCGCCTAGCAGGTGTGGGCAGGGCCAGGGAGCTAGGTCGGGGGACAGGGCCTGGGTGGGTGGGGTGGAGGGGCTGGGGAGGGGTACAGGGCAGGTTTGGCTGTGGCATAGAGGTGGCCCTGGGCTCAGTTTTGCCCAGTAGCTGACTCCCACCCATGCTCACTCCCCCTCCTCTGGGCATAGCCCTTCATTCTATTAGAACTTCTTAACTCCTTCCTGCCTCCATTTCTGCACACTTTCCTCCTCCCTGCTCTCTGCTCTGCTCTCCTCCCTCCGTTAACACTGGTGCTGTGCCAGGGCTGTCCCCGCTCCAGCACGAGGCTAGGGAATTGGCTACAAAAGACAACAGGAATCTACAGAGAAAATTGTAGGATTTAAATATCTTAAATGGACACATTCCTAACTTTTTAAAAAATATATATTTTATTGATTTTTTTTTTACAGAGAGGAAGGGAGGGGGATAGAGAGTTAGAAACGTTGATGAGAGAGAATCATCCATCAGCTGCCTCCTGCACACCCCCCACTGGGGATGTGCCCGCAACCAAGGCACATGCCCTTGACCGGAATGGAACCCGGGATCTTTCAGTCTGCAGACCGACGCTCTATCCACTGAGCCACACCGGTTTTGGTAGCATCCCTAACTTTCTACGGAAAGACAAACTGCATAATGACTTACCTCTGGGAAATTAGCCAATAAAACATAGTGTTTTAAAGGGGAAAAGCTAAGCCCAGGCTTCACACGCTCCACAGCTCCACACAGGGCAGAGGGAAGCTCTCCTCGTTAGCAGACGTGGGATCCATATTTGGGGAGAACTGAGGGCTTGAAGATGCAGAGGGCAGAAGACAAGGTCCATGTATAACTCGCATCACATATCACACTGCCCCTCCTTCGCTCACACTTTCTCTTCTGAGCAGCCTAGATCTTGGAAAATAATTACAAAACATACATGCAAACTGTGTGGACTTGATGGAACCATACGTTGCTTTTTAACCATCCCTGTGCTGTACTTTCAGGATACACATGACTCAGTTTTGTCTTGGTGTCTTTATTATTATTTTTATTTATTTAAAAAAATATATTTTATTGATTTTTTACAGAGAGGAAGAGAGAGGAATAGAGAGTTATAAACATCTATGAGAGAGAATCATCGGTCAGCTGCCTCTTGCACACCCCCTACTGGGGTTTGTGCCCGCAACCAAGGTACATGCCCTTGGCCGGAATAGAACCTGGGACCCTTCAGTCCGCAGGCCGACGCTCTATCCACTGAGCCAAACCGGTTTCGGCTCGATGTCTTTAAATGACTAAGGATTTCCCAAAGTTCGGTATTTTCCCTGGGGAAATTTGCAGGTAAACTTAGGTCTAATCCTTTTAGAGTTTTAAAAAATTCTAACTGTTTGCTCATCACCGCTGAACATCCTTCCTTGCATACGAATACATGCATGTTTATATAAAATGCATCACTAGATCTTTAGCTTCTTGGGTTTCTTTTCTTTCTCATTACACTGGGAATAGTATTTCCTTGTAAAGGAAATAAGAAAATAGCTTCTCTCGGGCTCCCTGCGGACCCAGTGGGGTCTAATCTCTATGCCTCCTACGCCAGCCCTTGTCACCGGGCCTGGAGCTGGGAAGGGGGACACAACTGCAGGCCACACTGAGGAAGGTCGCCCATTTAACCGAAAGCTCCTCTCTCTACGTGGCCATCTTAAATTCTTTTTTTTCTTTTTAAAAATATTTTTATTGATTTTTTAACAGAGAGAAAGGGAGAGAGCTAGAAACGTCGATGAGAGAGAAACATCGACCAGTTGCCTCTTGCACACCCCCTGCCGGGGATGTGCCTGCAACCAAGGTACATGCCCTTGACCGGATTCGAACCTGGGACCTTTCAGTCTGCAGACCGACGCTCTACCGCTGAGCCAAACCGGCTTCGGCAACCATCTTAAATTCTTCCCACAACCTCATAAGTTAATAAGTTACCAGATCTTCCAGGAAACAGTTCTTAATTCCCTCCTCATTGATGCAGTTTTCAATGTGCACAATAAGAGGAGCCTGTCACTCCATCTGTGTCCTGTTCCTGTCTTTATATGCGAGTTGATTGGATTTTTCCAAGTTAGTGGGTGGCCGAGGGCACACGCCGTTGTTCCACGTTTTGGGGTCCTCGGAGGACGGAGCATTATAGCCGAGGGGAGGGGTCTGTGGGGCCCTCTGAACCAGTGGTTCCCCAAAATATGGCTCCCGGGAAAGCCTCGATTTCAAAGGAAATCCTCAATGGAGATAACGGGTAAAGGTAGGGCGTCTCTGGTGGAAGGGGGATCGCACTTCCTGTGCCACCCAGAGCTCATGGCCTCTCATTTCCTCCAGACACGGGAACTCAGGCCTCGAGGGAAAATCAGTCACCCGGCATTGGGGGTCGGGGGGAGGGGTGATCGCTTCTTGTTGTCTTGCAGCAACGACATCTCTAGAAGCACCTGTGTGGGGATTGCAGGCAGCTAAGCGGCAATGACTGAGGGGGAGGGGCTCAAGGGCACCACGCTCTGTCCCAGGGGGCTGCAGGCTGGGTTCTCTGCAGACGGACACTGAGGGGGAGCTGGCCAGCAGAATGTTTATTATTAACACCCAGAGGAATGATGGCGCCACACAGGGACGCATGGAGGACAATGCCAAACTGCCTAAGGGGCCCCACAAAGCCTAGGCCAACCCACAGGGGCACTCTGGAACATAAAGGGCCCTTTGTAGTGCCTTTCTTGGACTTAATGGCTTTCCTGGACCCTTGAATCTTCACCACCATCCGCCTTTGGGTGTGGCCGCCCTGGGAAGGCCACGCTCCTGGGAAAAGTGGCTTTTCGCAGCGGAGGCAAATCCTGAAAGAGCTGACAGCTGGAGGCTGGCTGTCCACAGCTGGGACAACAGGACCTCCCTGGAAGCAGGATCTAGAAGGCACATCTGTGTCCTTGTCTCCGCTGCCGAGGCCGCTGGGAGTTGTGGTGAGCACAGGGCAGTGGCGGGGAGGATGCTGGAGGCAGTTTCCCAGCCTCCTGCTGGCCCACCCAGGACTTCTCCTGAGGGTTTCCCAGCGCCCTCGTGCTGGGTGTGGTGCTGGCTGAGCAAATGTTTTGACAAAGAAGTCACCCCTCAGATGGCTGCCCCTTTGTGTTGTAAGATGGAATCCCGTGGCTGGTTTTCATTTTCACCCCTGTTTCACCACGCTTAGCGGCATTTCCATCTGGAGGGCTTCCGTTGGTACAGTGGCAAAGGCAGCGGTTTATGTGTGGAAGATTTGGGTTCTAGAGCTCATTCTGGAAGTCATTAGTTGTGTGACCTAGGGCAGGTCGTTTACCTTTCCTGAGCCATGACTCCTCAGTTGTTCATGGGGGACTTGATACTAAATAAAATGCTTTGAAATGAAAACAGTATTTGAAATGCCCTTAAATAATGATAAACTCCAGAGTTGTTTTGGGCCCTCTTACTCTAGCACTCATCTAACCATCCTTCATTCATATATTCACTCATCCATCCATCCTCCCATCCAACTCATCACCCCTCTATCCATCCTCCCCTCCATCCATCCACCCATCCACCCATCCATCCATCCATCCATCCATCATCTACTCCTTCCATCCAACCACCCAACTCACCAACCCTTTGTCCATCCACCCCTCCATCCATCCATTCACTCATCCATCCATCCATCCATTCACCCAACCATCCATCTACTCCATCCCATCCACTCATCCATCCATCCTTCATCCACTCCATCCATCCATTCATACATATATCCACCCATCCATCCATCTATCCAACCAACCATCCAATCATCCAACCATCTATTTACTCAGTCCACTCCATCATCCATCCATCCATCGTTCACTCCATCCACCATCTATCTATTCCATCCTTCCATCCATCCTTCCATCCATCCATTCATTCATCCATTCATCAGTTCATTCAATTATTACTGTGAGTGATTCCTAACTTTTCATTTATAATTGCTCCAAACTTCTTAAGCCAAATCAATGGGAGATCTTGTTTTCTGCTGATGTTCAGCAGCCCAGCTGTGTCCAGGACACCGCTTTGCCACCACTGATGGTGAACGTGAGGCCATCTGAGCCCCGAACACATCCGCTTATCAGAAACCACCTCCTCAACATCGCACATCGCCTGGGCTCACGTGCTCCGACGCTTCCTTTGCTTTTCGTCCTGTTAGCGCTAGGTCAGTTCTTTGCGATTTTTTCTCTCTTCATTATCCACTAAGTCCTAACTTTCTATTCCAACTCTCAGATGTTATAACTTATTGAAGTTTTTTGTTAAGTGTATTATGCACACCAAAATAGTCTATGGAACATTGACAGAGGCTCAGTTTAAAGCCCACTCATGGAGCAAATGTCTATGTATCAACCACCCAGGTTAAGAAACACGCTTATGATACATTTAGCCACTTCACCAGTGCATGCCCACCACACCCCCCGTTTTATTTATTTATTTATTTATTTATTTTTATTAAATTATTTGTGTACATATCTTACTATTCCCCCTTCCATACATACCCTTCCTCCCCAGAGTTTTGTGTCCATTGGTTGTACTTATATGCATGTATAGAGTCCTTCGGTTGATCTATTATCTCCCCCAGATCTCCCTACCTTCCCCGCTGTAATTTGACAGTCTGCTTGTTGCTTTATTGTCTCTATATCTATCTTTTTAACCAGTGCATGTTTATTGAGTGCCTACTTTGTGTCCAGAATTCGAGGATGTATAGCACCGACTGAGAGATCATCTAGTTTATGTGAAACAGCTCACCGCCATGTAACGGAGGAGAGAGACTGGCTGATGACTATCAGTGTGCAGAGTGCTTGCCGTGAGACATGCCAGCAAATGAGACTGCGGACTGAGTTTTCAGGGATGGTTTGTCGGGGGAAGAGGAGCATTCTGGGAGTTGATCTGGGAGTTATTAGCTGTGAGAACACGTGGCCTGTTTGGAAAGTGGCAAGTCATTCCTCCTCGTAACTCTCAGTTAGTTCCTGAGATTCTCTCTCCTGTTCACCCCCACCATGTTAGCTGTATTCTGTCCCTCCACCCTCCACCAATGCTGGCTTCTCCCAGGTGCTCCTTGAGAGCCTCTTCTCATTTCCTTCCTTCTTTCTTTCCTTCTTTCTTTCTTTCTTTCTTTCTTTCTTTTTTTAAAAATATATTTTATTGATTTTGTACAGAGAGGAAGGGAGAGAGATAGAGAGCTAGAAACATCGATGAGAGAGAGTCATCGATCAGCTGCCTCTTGCACACCCCCTACTGGGGATATGCCCGCAACCAAGGTACATGCCCTTGATCGGAATCGAACCCAGGTCCCTTCAGTCCCCAAGCCGATGCTCTATCCACTGAGCCAAACCGGTTTCGGCTCCCCTTCCAGTTTTCATTCATCCGACCGCTCCCTCAGCACCGATGACGGCATGGGTCTTCATGAAGGTCACCAGAAGTTTGCCTCGGACTCACCAGAGGGGCTGGGGAAACGGCCGGGCCTTTGGGGAAGGGTCCAAGGCCCCGTGTTGGGAAGATTGGGGCCATCGTTGGAGAAACACGTGTAGAAAGGGAGAGCGGGAGGGAACATTCAGGAACACGTCCCAGGTGGTCTTGTTCTGCCCACCTTCATGGCTACCCCTTCCAGCGTGCCTGGTAGTTCTTCCTCCTCCTACTTCCCCCCCCCCCCCCCCCGCCACCTCAGAGCCCCATGTGTGCGTGTCCCTGCTCCATGCACTCCGTCCCTCGGCATAACCTGTGCCTTAAGCTCTGTCTGTGAGTGTCCTGGGCTGTAGTGCCACAGACAGTGGCGTGTGGCAGGCGGAGCAAGATTGACATCACAGGAAAGCCCCTCCTCCCCTCTCTGCCTTCTTCTTTTGGGGGCTCCTTTTCTGAGGCAAGAAAAAGAAACAGGACCCCCCATAGCTGGGGAAGGCATGATCGAGGATGGGGCCAGAGGCAATGGGCTGCCGCTTGACATGCACTTCCATCACCGGGAGCATTTGAATCCTTTCAAGACGTGTGAACTGCCAGACAAGACGTATTTACGGAAATTCACGTGTGTAGATGTTATTCCCGTGGGGACGTTTGCCTGCATGCGTGTCTACACGTGTTTACATACAGGGATGCCCACGAATCCGGCCCCGTGGTGCCGTGGGCTTTGTCTGCCCTGAGAGTGGGTGTGGATGGGAAAGGAAAGATGTGAAACATGCATGTTGCGTGTATGTGTGTGTGTGTGTGTGTGTGTGTGTGTGTGTGTGCTGCTCCTGTGCCCAGGGAATTCCCGAGCTCCTATGGCTAATGGGAGTTTTAGCGAGTGTTTCTGCCTCTGCCGGGCTCTCGCCGCCTCCCTCTCCCCGGCTCTCCCCTCCCTCCCGCCCGCCTCTGCTCTCCCCTCCCTCTCTGGGAGATAGCGGGCAGCAGAGGGAACTGGCAGGCAGCCTCCGGACTGGACTGGCAGCTCCCAGGCGCGTCCGCTCCCTCCATGCCCTGTTCCTGGAGGGAAAGGCGATGCCGGGGCTGGGGCTGGGGCTGAGCTGGCCGGGCCGGGTGGCCGGGGGAGCCGGGGGCCAGGGTCCTGGCTGAGCCGCAGGCTGGAGGGGCAGGAATGCTGCAGAGGGCTCTGCTCTGAGAACCCCAGGCCCCCATGGATTTCGGGATTTCCCAGCCTCTTCCCCTTCCCCTGGGCTCTCCCCTGCCTCCTCCTGAGATGGCCGGGGCCTGGGAGCCGCTGGAGAGGAGCTGTGCCATCGCCGAAGGGGAGGAAGGGAGCCTGGTCTTGCTGACGGACGCAGCCGGGATGTCTCAATGATGGACTGGGAGGCGGTGTAAGTAGCGGGTGTACGCGCTCCTGTCCTCGGATGCTCTGTCCTCGGGGCTTTTTCCTTCTGCTGTAACTTCTCCAGCGAATTTCTTTTTGAGAAACGTGAGAAGATAATGTAGTAGAGAGTACGGGAGAGAAGTTAGGAGGGGCCGGGTTTCATGAGCTTTCCTCTTGGACTGGCTCGCAGGGAACTCCCAGGGAGGATCTGCAAGCGTCCCCCGGGTTTGACTGGAGCAGGAAGGAAAGGAAGCAGGTCTTGACCGTCGTTGCTAGAATCTGGCTTTTCCCGAATGGCTAAACCACTCCCCCTCCTTGTAGAGTCAAAGGTGGCTCTCAGGTGTGCTGCCTGGACGGAATCGGGCAGGAAGTCAGCCTGTGGCGTTCGGGGGAGGTTCTCTCTGCTGACGTAGAGGAGACCTTTGGAAAACCATGTTTTTCATGTTCAATGTCGATGACGCTTCTCTCCCTGGCAGCACACATATAATATCGATATGAATTGAGCTGGTATCTCTCCATGGCAGCTCTTGAGACGGGACACTTCCCCATTGTGGCACCTCGCGTCCGGTCAGCCCCGGGGGGCAGGCACCGCGATGTGAAAGCCCCTCTACGCCAGGCACGGGGTTTCCCACTCCACTTGTACAAGGGCTTCCTGGGAGCACTTAACCCCCCCAGGAGACAGGGGAAGGGGAAAAAAATGCACCAAGTAACTTGGAGGCCAAATTCAGGAGAAAGGAACGGCATTGAAAAGGTTAGAAATACAAATGAAAGATTATGATTTGCCTTTTCTTTTGAAGCTTGCAGGGAGGTTAGTTTTGCACAGAAAGAGTAACTTAACGCCCTCTTGACCGGAAAACAGTCTTTTAAAGGCTACTTGAACGGGCATATAGGTAAGGACATCAACACAGATTGTGAATTTTTTTTTTTTTTTTTTTTTTTTTTTAACGACCAGTTGCAACTTTTCCTTTGAGCGTCTGTGCGAATGCGAATGCCTGTGCTGAACGCCGGCTTGGGCGTGAGAGTGGCTGCTGACAAGGGCACTGCCAAGGGCTTCTCCGGGGCACCTTGGCCTTGCCTCTCCTGCACATCTCACCCCAGGCAGGGCTCGGCCCCTCCTTGCCCCCTCCTCCCCGCCCCCACCCTTCCCTCTGAGTCTTGGAAGCTCATGGAAGCCGCCTCTGAGGACTCTGCAGCCCTGCCCGGCTGCACAGAGCCCACGCTGTGCCCCAAGTGCATGCTGCCAAACCGGGCACCGAGCCCGCTCAGCGGTTCCTGCCTAGGAGACCCACCCCGAGATCCTGGCTGACCCACCGGACCCCAGTGCTCCTCACCTGACTGGTTGGCACTCGGACATCACCAGGGGCCAGCCGTGAACCCGAGCACCTAAGGGGCCCCATGCGAAACCAAACTGAACCCCCAAACGCTTCCAGATCCCTGCAGGCCAGCGACCCCCGGGGCCACGCCTTTAAAAATCTGTCCTTTGTTACCGGGGGAATCTGAGACAGGAGACACACGTGGGCAGCATCACATGGATCTGTGCATGAGGTGGTTGTATCAATGGGGAAATGCTTTCTTTTCTTTCTTTTTTTCTTTCTTTTTTTTATTTTTTATTAAGGTATCGATATTATATGTGTACATATCTTATCATTGCCCCCCGCTCCCCCACCACTCCCATACATGCCCTCCCTCCCCAGAGTTTTACATCTATTGGTTAGGCTTATATGCATGCATACAAGTCCTTCGGTTGATCTCTTATCTCCCCCATATCTCCCTACCCTCCTCGCTGTAATTTGACAGTCTGTTTGTTGCTTTACTGTCTCTGTATCTATCTTTTGTTCATCAGTTTATAATGTTCTTTATTATCCATACATGAGTGAGATCATGTTGTGTTTTTCTTTCATTGACTGGCTTATTTCACTCAGCATAATGTTCTCCAATTCCATCCAGGTTGCTGCAAATGATAAGAATTCCTTCTTTTTTATGGCAGCGTAGTATTCCATTGGGTAGATGTGCCATCGTTTTTTGATCCACTCATCTGCTGACGGGCACCTAGGCTGTCTCCAAATCTTAGTTATGGTGAATTGTGCTGCTATGAACATAGGGGTGCATATATCCTTTTTGATTGGTGTTTCCAGTGTCTTAGGATATTCCTAGAAGTGTGGGATTACTGGGTCAAATGGAGAACAGTATGAGAAATGCTTTCGATAGCTCGCTGTTTTGTTTTGACTTCTGGTTGGACACAGGCTCTGCGGGACATAGGCATCGGGAAGAGGGGGGCTGGATGGGAGTGAGAAGGTGAAGCAGTGCATGCTGGGACGCGGGAAAGGACTCACGAACACAGTCACATGGAGGAGGAGTCATTTTCTCACCTCCCACACACAGTCCAGGATGTGGTTCCGTTGGCCCAAGCAGGTGCTGAGGCAGGTCTCCTGGCCGTGCCGGGACAGAGATGCTCGCGCCCATGTGGAAGTTTGAGCAGAGGGGGCAGCTTTCCCTGGAAAGATAAGAAAGCCAAGGAGAGCCGACACCGGTGTGGCTCAGTGGATAGAGCGTCGGGCTGCTGACTCAAGGGTTCCAGGTTCGATTCCGATCAGGGGCATGTACCTTGGTTGCGGGCACATCCCCAGTAGGAGGTGTGCAGGAGGCAGCTGGTCGGTGTTTCTCTCTCATCGATGTTTCTGACTCTTTGTCCTTCTCCCTTCCTCTCTGTAAATAATCAATAAGTTATATTTTAAAAAAAGAAAGAAAGAAAGAAGAAGAAAGAAAGGGTAGGAATCACAGCCCAGGTGTTTTAGTCCCAGCTCTGTTGGCAGCCACTTGCGTGACCTCAGGACAATGGCCACCCTTCCCTGGCCCCAGACATGGGAACCCGTCCCTTCCCCTAAAGGGGCTGCTCCATCAGGATTCATGCTGGATCCTCAGCTCGGCCTGGTCTCCTTCCCGCCTGCTCTTGGCTGATTCCTTCCTTCTCTTCTTCTATGTGACGGTCCCAGGTCCTTTGCAGTTCTGGGACCACTGCCTTTCATTTCAGTCCCCCTCACCTCCAGCATCAACGTGCCTGTCCGCCTCTCTCACTAGGCTGCAGTCCCCTTGGCCGTGACCCCTCTGTCTTGAAGCTCTGCATTTGGTATCAAGACCAGGCCCTGGCCCTGGCTAGTTTGGCACAGTGGGTAGAGCATCGACCCACGGACTGAAGGGTCCCAGGTTCAATTCCCGGTCAAGAGCACTTAGCCTGGTTGTGGGCTTGATCTCCAGGAGGGGGTGTGCAGGAGGCAGCCGATCAGTGATTCTCTCTCATCATTGATGTTTCTCTCTCTCTCTCTCTCTCTCTCCCTCTCTGATTCTCTCTGAAATCAATAAAACTATATTTTGAAGAAATGAAAAATGAATGAAAGCAACGAGCAGTGGGGAGAGAGGAGGTGCTGGGTCTTCACACACATGCGGCCCCCTTTCTGGGCTTCCCGGTGGAGGCGGCCCCTCGGGGGGAGAGCGGGGACCTCGCGCCCGAGCAGCCGGGGCTGGGTTCGAGCGTAGACTCGGGCCTTTCCTGGCTTCTCCCGCCTTCGCTCTGGAGCGAAGCTGGAATCCGGTTCTGGTGAACCAGGCTCTGCTTGGCGTTCGGTCTGTTTTTCCTTCAGAAAATGTCCTTTGTGTGTGGGGGGCGGGGAGGGAGGTGTGTTTCACAGCAATAGTCATTTCCAGCCGAAACCGGTTTGGCTCAGAGGATAGAGCATCGGCCTGCAGACTGAAACGTCCCGGGTTCGATTCCCGTCAAGGGCATGCACCTTGGTTGCAGGCACATCCCCAGTAGGGGGTGTACAAGAGGCAGATGATCAATGTCTCTCTCTCATCGATGTTTCTAGCTCTCTATCCCTCTCTCTTCCTCTCTATAAAAAAATCAATAAAAATATATTTATTAAAAAAAAAATAGTCATTCCCACGGCCGGTCTGATGCTGTGTCCCCATTGGCCCATGGGTGACCGCATCACGGAAACTGGCCACATGGGCCTCTACTGTTCACCCTCCGGGCCCCTCCCCGGCTCCTTCCTCACCCTCCTCGGACCCTCGATGTCTCCACAAACGAGCCTCCTGCTGCACGGTGGGGGCGGGGGGTGGGTAAGGGTCATGAGCCCACAGGCCTGCCCACCCCTCCCCCATTGGTCGCTCCGAGGGGAGGGGTGGTGAGATCGGAGCTGTCACTCATCACCCTGGGAGCTCCTCGCTGGGTAACGAGCTAACCGACAGCCCGAGCTGTGGTTCCCACATTCTTGTCGGTGGAGCACAACGTCCCCGATGCCAGCCTGTCCCTGGGCGCTGGGGCCTGAGCCGGAGTGAGTGGGGAGGGCGGGCTGGTCGCTCTGACGTGCTGGCTGCTCTCCAGGCCGCGTTCCTCGCCCTCACCCCCGGCAGGGCTGTCTCTCCTGGCATTTCGATTCCTCCACGTAGGCCATGTTTTTACAGGATGGCACCGGGATGGGAAAGGAGTTGAATCTATGAATGACGACGGGGAAAGTAGCTGCTAGCATTTCGCTTGCGGCCAGAGTGCCGAGATCTGTACACATTTCAACCTCCGTTGTGTTATGTTTAAAACTCTATCAGGAGCTTAATGAGAGTCATCTCAGTGGTTTGCTGTACATCTAAGGCCTGCAGGTGGGAGTTAGGGCAGGAAGCAGATATATGGGACACAAACGTTTAAAGCTCCGTCTAAAAGGACGAATAGGAAGGTGGCTGGGAGGGAGAATGGCCTAGTCCCGGGGTCGGCAAACTGCGTCTCGCAAGCCACGTGTGGCTCTTTGACCCCTTGAGGGTGGCTCTTCCACAAAATACCACGGCCTGGGCGAGTCTAAGTTGAAGAAGCGGCGTTAGAAGAAGTTGAAGTTTAAAATTTTGGCTTTCAAGAGAAATTTTAATCGTTGTCCTGTTGATATTTGGCTCTGCTGACTCGTGAGTTGGCCAGCCACTGACTGCCCTAGGGGAGCTGGCACGAGTCTCTGATTATGCAGAGAAGCAAGCACGTGTAGGGCATCATGCAATTACATGCCTATTGCATGCACATTAAAACAAAATGCTTCTCCAGATTCTCAAAGTAGGCAATGGTTAGTAGAATAGGATGGTATGATGATGATGATCCATTGTTATCAGATAAGAGTCAACGTTATGTCACATTTTCACGCTGATTAGAAACGGTGCCAAAACCGGTGTGGCTCAGTGGATAGAGCATCGGCCTGTGGACTGAAAGGTCCCAGGTTGGATTCTGGTCAAGGGCATGTATCTTGGTTGCAGGCACATCCCCAGTAGGGGGAATGCAAGAGGCAGCTGATCGATGTTTCTCTCTCATCAATGTTTCTAGCTCTCTATCCCTCTCTCTTCCTCTCTGTAAAAACTCAATAAAATATATATTTTTTAAATTAAAAAAAAGAAAAGAAAAGAAATGGTGGCTCCTGGGTCAGGCACGGGGAAGGATGTAGGAAAGGACCCCCGCCTGGTTGAGACCCTTGGTTCTGTGACTAAATGGGTGGGTGTCTTATTCTACTCTTATTCACTCGTCTTTACTGAATATCCATTCCTACACATCACTGCAGGAAGGGAGAGATCAGACTATCGAGTCTTCAGAACTTGATTTCCCTTGAAAGTTCAGAAGGAATCGGAAAGTGTCTGCGGTAAAAGCACAGGACTGAGTAATTCACTCTTTTTTCAGTTGTCATGAGTATCTGCCTCCTCGTCAGCATTCTGTGAGCCGGTTACCTTGTTAAGGCTCGCACCCCAAGTTCACGATCATGGGCAAAAGTACTGAGGAGCCTTCTAACGCACCAGGGAGGGTGAAATCAATGTTTTGGATTCTTTTACTAGTAAATCACAGCGTCCGGTTGCTTAGAAAAGCTATAGCATTGTAGAGCTGGGGGTGGGGGTGGGGAGGTCATATTTCAATGACTGTTTCACATCTTTGGAGAAGGGCATTCTGGGTGTGGGGACTGCAGACGGCTGAGCTGAGCTGAGCTGAGCTGGTGGGAACTCCACACTCCGACTCACTCCTCGGATCCCGCTGGGCACCCAAGCCTTTTCATTCCACAAACGTTCTTACAGACCTGACAACGCACAGACTGAGTATTTAAGTGAGATATGCCGAGCCCTCCGGGAGCTCACAGACATACGGTAATGGATGTACATGGAAAGTTATTTTTGAAATAGAAAATCGTTTCCAAGCAAAATGGATGACTGTGCCTGATACCTGTATTTGTTTTAGGTGAGACATTTTGAGTCTCCAACAAAGAGAAAAAAAATTTGGCGAAATTAAATGTTTTGACTTAACTCCCGTTTTGATTCTGGGGGGGAAGCAGAGCAGAGCTACATAGCGTTGTTGAATTGTCATGCTAGTAAGAACGTGTTGTCCACACACAAGGACATCCTTGATTTAATTACCTTGAAAATGTCATTTTGAAAAAATATTTTTTAAAAATTGAGGATTCAGCCCTAACCGGTTTGGCTCAGTGGATAGAGCGTTGGCCTGTGGGCTGAAGGGTCCCAGGTTCGATTCCGGTCAAGGGCATGTACCTTGGTGGTGGGCACATCCCCAGTAGGGGGTGTGCAGGAGGCAGCTGATCCATGTTTCTCTCCCATCGATGTTTCTGATTCTCTATCCCTCTCCCTCGCCATTCTTCTCTGTAAAAAAAAAAAAATCAGTAAAACATGTATTTTACAAACAATATTGAGGACTCATCAGGGAATAACGCATGTGAGCAGCACCTGAAGGCGGGTCTCCCCTCCCACCTGCCCCAGGAGGAGAGAGGAACAGCCCTCCCTGCTGGCCTGGCAGCACATGGTCTCTCCCTTGAAGGTCAGGAGCGGAAAAAAGGAACGTCTAATCACATTGACTTTTGGAATTAACCTTATAAAGCAGAAACCCACAGCCTTTGCCTCATGAGAACCCGGGGAGGATGCGGCTTCATTAGGCAACTTCAAAACATGCCTCCTGGAAGGCTCGGCAGAGCGAGCGCTGGAGGCAGACGCACAGCGACATGGACAGATAATGACGACGGGGATGGTAATTATATTTGTTTTACGAGCGGAGCCTGCAGAGCCCCATGCCACACAGTCTTCCGCGGAGTGGCATCACTTAAGAAGCCAGTGGACTTTAAAAACAAACGGGAACATCTGCGTATTCACTCGCTCGCTCTGCAAGTGTTTACTGAGCACCTACTGTGCACCAGGCACCGTTCACAACGAAAGCCCTCCACCGGCCGGTGTGAGTGAGCATCGGCTCTGACCGCCGCCTTCCCTGCGGGGGTGCTGTGGGGTGAGTGGGTGTGGGCAGGGACGAGGGACATGGGTGGGCCTGGGAACCCTCAGGAGACTAGACTGTGCCACGCCCTTTCAAAAGCAACGCACAGTCTGACTTTATTTATTTATTTAGTTTTTATTTTTTAAAAGTAAGTGTGTGTGTTTGTTTGTTTTTTAATATATTTTATTGATTTTTTTACAGAGAGAAAGAGAGGGATAGAGAGCTAGAAACATTGATGACAGAGAAACAGTGATCAGCTGCCTCCTGCACACCCTCCACTGGGGATGTGTCCGCAACCTAGGTACATGCCCTTGACCGGAATCGAACCTGGGACATTTCAGTCTGCAGGCCAATGCTCTATCCACTGAGCCACACCGGTTTTGGTGGCTGTTGTCGTTTTTACCTTTGGCAATCTAAGGGCAAAGAGGTCAGTGCCCCTGACTACATAGCTTTAAAAATCCTTGCGGCACACTGGTTAGAACTCACGGACCTAGACCAATGTTTCCAGACTCCTATTGGGGAGCGGGTGAGGGTCTCAGGGCTGGCCCTTCAGGAAGACGAGCAGCCACCAGAGTTTCTTGTTCTGTGTCAGTGGCTCCTCCGACCACCCCTGCTTACTCCGTCAGTCCTGGCTGTGGACGGGCGGTGCTGGGAACACAGTCGTGGGGAAGGCGGACCCGGCTCCTGACTTTGTGGGGCTCACAAGGCTGTGAGGCAGACAATCCACCGGGTCACTGCATTGACCAGTTAAAGGTCACAGTGAGCTCATTCACTCTAAGCCAATGGACATGCTTCATCCTGTTGGTTGTCTGGGTCTTAGTCTCACTTAACACTGTCGCCCACTCACCCCATCTTGCCCCTTGCTCTCTGGCGCCCCCTGTCAGTCTCCTTGGCGTCCTTCTCTGGTTCTTTCCCCTGGAGATGCTGAGGGGTCACTTCCTGTGACGCGTCTGCTCTGGTCCTCCGGGCCATGGCACCCGCCTCGGAGCCTCAGTGGCCATGTTCGTGCTGAAGGCTCTCCAGTCTGCACACCCACCCAGACAGGCGATCCTTACCTGCAAACGCTCAAACCAAGATTTGTGTCTTTAGAAGAAGTGGGTGTCTCTGTGGAGTCAGAGGCGTTCTACAAAAAGTGAACAATCCGTTCTATTTCGGACCCATTTCTTGGTAATGAGGAGGCACTTCTGTGCACCTTCAAGTGCAACATCGACTGAGTCTTTGCTCTGGTTGTTGCTAGTGATTTGTTTGACAGAATAGGAGGAAAGCACAGAAATTTGGGGATGAAGTGTAGCCCCGCTCAATGGAACATCATTCGTAACGACAAAACGTCTGGCATTTTCATAGAAATTAGTGCGAAATAAGGTTTAATTTATAAAAACTCAAATCACAAGCCATTTGTAGAAGCATATCCGCTGTGTGCGTGTGAGGAACCACATGAGGAGAAGGCCGTGGATTGGGTTTGACTGATCATGTGATGTGAATTGCAATGGATTGGGTTTGATTGATTATGTGACGTGAAAGGCAACTGATTGGGTTTGATTGATTATGTGACAGCATAGCCGGTTGGCACCCTCACCAGGGGGCAGGACTTCCTTCTCACTTCCAATCTGTTCCAAGGAGCCCTGCTGGTACATATAAATGTTATCTTCCTTATAACAATATTATTTTCTTTATCATAATATCAGACCTGGGAATTTTTTTTAATAAAATTTAAAAATATATATATTGTTATTGATTTCAGAAAGGAAGGAGAGGGAGAGAGAGAGAGAGAGAAACATCAGTGATGAGAGAGAATCATTGACCGGCTGCCTCCTGGGGATCGAGCCCGAAACCCCATCATGTGCTCTGACTGGGAATTGAACCGTGACCTCCTGGTTCATAGGTCAACGCTCAACCACTGAGCCATGCCAGTCGGGCCAGATCTGGGAATTTTATTCTTAGCCAAGGGTTCAGAGTCAGAGAACTAGTTATCAGTACCAATGTGTTAGTCAAGTTGAGACAGTACCCTAAACCCACATGGCTACTTACAATACTGTGACCATGCTCGCCATTCTGTGACTATGGGTCTCATTTAACTCAGGATCCTAACAAGTCCGAGTAGCCATAGCATAAAATTCCATTTCACTTACTGTAGATCCCAACTACTGAGCATAACACGCCGCTGGAAGAAATGGCAGCGAAGCGTGCGGTGCCATGGGCTCCCGCCTCCGAACGGAGTTAGCCAGGAAGGCGGAACCGTCTCCACGCGATTTGGATAAATCTCTCTGTTGCCTACAGTTTCTCTCAGAATAATTAGCTTTCCGTAGAGCTGTGTTTCATCGCTTCAAACACACTTATTAACTCCAAGACAAAGGAGTAACCGCGAAGGATGTAATAAAGACACTAGTTGAGAGAGATGAATTACTTGAGGGGAATGCACTGAGTTATCTGCTTATTTTTAATTTGCTTATTCTCCCTGCCTTCTCCCTCCCTCCCCAGATACCTACACACACACACACACACACACACACACACACACACACTCACACATACTCACTCATACTCATGCACAGCCCCAAGCAGCTTAGCCATAGCATTAGAGAGAAAATAATTGTAAGAGCCAAAATTGGTTTGGTTCAGTGGATAGAGCGTCAGTCTGCAGACTGAAAGGTCTCCCAGGTTCAATTTCGGTCAAGGGCATGTACCTTTGTTGCGGGCACATCCCCAGTAAGGGGTGTGCAGGAAGCAACTGGTCGATGTTTCCCTCTCTTCGACGTTTCTCTCTATCCCTCTCCCTTCCTCTCTGTGGAAAATGAATAAAATATATTTTAAAAAATAATTGTAAGGGAATAGGAAGGGCGGAGAGAGTCCATTCTTCATGCCCAAGTTCATGCCCTGTCACTGGTGGCTGTCCCCGTCCCATGTGACTTCACAGCGTAACCGCCCTGCACCTGCAGAAACAGGCAACTAAGCAGGTCGGTTCAACAAAAAGGACATTTCAGGTCCTTGTTAGCAAAAGGAGTTGGCCCCGGAATCTCCACCGGCCCCTTCCTATGGGTTCTACTTCCTTGCACAAGTTGTTTTGCCAGAGTAATCAGTCGCAGATCTAGACCGCCTGCTTCCTGGAGACCACTTCTCCACTGAAAACAGGAGCTGCCTTCTCTCTCTGCTTCGGGGCCTCTGAACCTGACCGTGAGCATGTCCTTCGCCATGGGGCACATTGGCCATGGTTTCCCGCCGTCTGTGCGGGCCCCATCCCAGGGCACCTGGCAGGGCAGAGGGAGGGAGAGGAGCTGTGAGCTCCTGCCTCTACCGCAGTGACGGTCCCTGCAATGCAGAGACCCCTGCAAAGCGCTGTTCGTTCGTTCTTTCTTTCTTTCTTTCTTTCTTTCTTTCTTTCTTTCTTTCTTTCTTTTTCTTTCTTTCTTTTTCTTTTTTTAAAATATATTTTATTGATTTTTTACAGAGAAGAAGGAAGAGGGATAGAGAGCTAGAAATATAGATGAGAGAAAAACATTGATCAGCCGCCTCCTGCACACCCCCTACTGGGGATGTGCCCGCAACCAAGGAACATGCCCTTGACCGGAATCGAACCTGGGACCTTTCAGTCCACAGGCGAACTCTCTATCCACTGAGCCAAACCGGCTGTGGCAAAGTGCTGTTCTTTGAAACAGCTTCATTATTTCTTTGGATTCCCCATTGTAGTAGGTAATTTGTTCAACAAGAAGAGAGTTTGATAGGAAAGGGCGAAGAAGAAAAAAAAAAACTTCCTTTAGCACGTGATACCGGCAGCTTCGTTCAGTTTTAATTAACCAGGAAGCCCCCAGACCCCGGAGCCCTCCGCCCCGCACCGACGGTTAATTAGCGTGGCTCTGGCAGAGCTGCGGGCATTACCCAGGGCGGCCAAGCGCCGGGCGCTGTCTCCCTGCCCGCGCCGTCCACCCCACGCTCCGCACCGCGGCGGCCACGTCCTGCCTCAGGCCACAGCTCCTCCCAAAGTGCAGGGTTTTCCGACGTTTCCAATGGTCAACAGAGGAGAGGAGTGAGAATAAAACGCCGCTTCTCATAAAAGACATGAAAAGTGAACGCAGGCTGAAACCGGTTTGGCTCAGTGGATAGAGCATCTGCCTGCAGACTGAAGGGTCCCAGGTTCGATTTCGGTCAAGGGCATGTACCTTGGTTGCAGGCACATCCCCAGTGGGGGGTGTGCAGGAGGCAGCTGATCCATGATTCTCTCTCATCAATGTTTCTAGCTCTCTATCCCTGTCTTTTCCTCTCTGTAGAAAATCAATACAATATATAAAAAAAAAAAAAAAAGTGAACAACGCAATTGCTTTCCAGTTTCCAATGCTTTTCAAGATGGTTTTCTACCAAAGAG
This sequence comes from Pipistrellus kuhlii, assembly GCF_014108245.1. Lineage (NCBI taxonomy): Eukaryota > Metazoa > Chordata > Mammalia > Chiroptera > Vespertilionidae > Pipistrellus > Pipistrellus kuhlii. The sequence continues at coordinate 8,596,328 of NW_023425524.1, forward strand.
CTAAGGAAGATAAATGTTAAGGAAAATGGCCAAAACCGGTTTGGCTCAATGGATAGAGCGTTGGCTTGGGGACTGAAGGGTCCCGGGTTCGATTCTGGTCAGGGGCATGTACCTTGGTTGCGGGCATATCCCCAGTAGGGGGTGTGCAAGAGGCAGCTGATCGATGACTCTCTCTCATCGATGTTTCTAACTATCTCTATCCCTTCCTCTCTGTACAAATATCAATAATATATATATATATATATTTTTTTAAATGTTAAGGAAAATGCCTAAGCAATGCATGGTCACCCTTGGCCTTCAAATGGGCCATCTGTTCATGATAGGTCATGCAGCTCCTTTTATTACATTACATTAGCATATATATATATATATATATATATATGAGTGATTTAACTAGGAACTACTGGAGTTAGCATCTAAAAGGCAGCATGGTGTAATGAAAAGGACATTAGATTCATTAGATTCTTGAAATCGAATTAGCTAGAATATGCTTATTCCTTGAAGGAATCTTAATCTCACTTGGATCACCCTTGAACTCCAGAGGTTTACAGATACATAGACTATGGACAGTGGCTTCTCAGCAGGAAAATCAGGCCCCTCTGGCCCACGGGAAATGAGCTTTGATGGTGTAGGATGGTCTCTCTCTCCATCTCCGTTTACGGGCAGCTGAGCTAGCTGTGCTGTGGTTACAGGGTTTCGTCAGTTCCATTTCATAAGTCTGGACTATTCTCACGTGCTCATGTTTATCAGAGATGCCAGTGATGGCAATGAACTCACATCGCACATGTCTGGTCTGGGATGGATTTTTAAACACATGTTCACCTTAACTTAGGTTTGGCGTCGTAGCCGCTCACAGTTATGTTCATTTTGTTGTTGTTGTTAATCCTCACCCGAGGATATTTTCCCGTTGATTATTAGAGAGCATGGAAGGGAGGGGGAGAGACGGAGAGAGAGAAACATCGATGTGAGAGAGATACATCCACTGGTTGCCTCCTGCACGTGCCCCGACCAGGCATTAACCTCCAATTGAGGGACTGTTGTGGGGTCAAACCCTGGGTTCAAAATAAGACCACCGGAGGCTGAAGATTGTTTAAAAAAAGCAGGCAAGGATTTATTGAAAAACTGGCCAGGACAGCCGCGGGAGCACCACACACAGGTGGGCCCCACAGGACGGCACTGATTCAGGTGTAAACAATCCCTTTTAAAGCTTCAAACCACAGGAATTTCCCTTTGTCCTAAATTTTAAAGGCTGGGAACATTGGAATGTGGCCCTATCTTGCCCATAATACAAAAGCAGAACTCAGAGGTTAATCTCTAAAGGTTATCTATAGTTTCTACCCCTCAAGCTACTGAGTCAGTGGGAGTCAATCTCCTGTAACTACCCTATTGTTTAAGGAAGTAATCGAAGGTCAAAGTCAGATAGCAAGGTTAAAATTCGAACAGCAGTTTTTACCCAAGTATGATTGCTACCGAATTTCAGTATGTGCCCCAGGCTGGAATTGAACCCGGGGCCCTTCGGTCCGAGGGCCCATGCTCTAGCCATGGACCAAACCAGCGAGGCCTCTGTTAATGTCTGTGTTGAGCCCAGTTGGCCAGGGCATGGCTCTGGAGGAGGTTAAGCTGCCCAGTTTCCCTGGTACCAAGCAGGTGCGGCCGGGCAGACCAGCCCCGGCCATGAAGATCTGCAGATGGCGAGCATCTGGTCAGAGGGATGGATGGCTGGCCAGGCCAGTGAGCGCAGGAAATAGCCTTCATGCAAACAGGAAGGAAGCCAGCTGTGGGGGCCTGTTTCTCTGTTTTCTGCAACCCGCACAGAAATCGACAGGTTGCTGAGTGGAGGATCTGGGTTTAAGAAATTAAAGAATAAAAAAAGACCAAGCCACAGAAATAGATTCAAGCTGGGACCCAGGTGGGGAGCTGCCACTCTGATGGAGGGACAGTCACACCCACCACAGCCAACTCGGCGCATTTATTGATTTCCAGAGGGGGGTTAAGGTCAGAGGAGTTTTTGGTGTGCCCAGGTCCTATCCATTCCGCTCACTCCTGGGATTTAGCATATCCAGACCTGGGTGAGTCAAGGTCCTATTCCTTCCTCATTCCCAGCACCTGGATAAAGATAAGAAATCTGTACTGATCACCGTCTCCCACATTTTGGGGAAACGTGTTCCCAGGGCGTGGCTCTGCCTCCGCCTGGAGCTCAGCTGATGGTAATGAAAGGTCATCCCTGTGCATTCCCAGGGGGCCCTCCACAGCCAGTGGGTCTGTCCAGGCTGGAAGACCCAGACCAGGGCTGGGCCCTGGCTGCACAGCGGGGATAAGAGCAGGAGGATTTGGGGTACACCCAGTGCATGACCACCCGCACCAGGTCAGACAGCAGGTCAGGCTGTGCCCCTCCTGGCATTGCCTGGGCACCGTAGTCAGCACACTCCACGCAGAATGCCCTGCAGAGCCCCTCAGCCTGTGCGTTTCCTGTGCTCTTTCCTCCCTGAGGATTCAGTGCATTCTCATGGGTGTGTCCAGCGAGGGGGAGCGCGTCCCCCAGGACCCCACGGAGTAAGGGCGGGGGCCTCAGAGGAACACTGACTTGGCTGTAAGGACGAAGCCGATCTCCTCGGAGTCACAGGCTCAAGTGCACACCCTGGGGCGCCAAAGGCAGTGTCTGCGTGATGGTGTGTTCCCTTCCCCTTCCCAGCACGTGAAGGAGACTACGTGTGGGTTAGCGCAGCGGTCGGCAAACTCATCAGTCCACAGAGCCAAATATCAACAGGACAACGATTGAAATTTCTTTTGAGAGCCACATTTTTAAAAAATATATATTTTATTGATTTTTTCACAGAGAGGAAGGGAGGGGGACAGAGAGCTAGAAACATCGATGAGAGAGAATCATAGACCAGCTGCTTCCTGCACACCCCCTACCGGGAATGTGCCACCAACCAATGTACATGCCCTTGATCGGAATCGAACCTGGGACCTTTCAGTCTGCAGGCCGATGCTCTATCCACTGAGCCAAACCGGTTTCGGCAAGAGAGCCAAATTTTTTAAGCTTAAACTCTATAGGAGGTACATTGTTATTCACTTAATGAGGGCACTCCTAAGCTGGCCTTTGCTAGAATCTCAAGGGGCCCGAGAGCTGCAGTTTGCCGACCACTGGGTTAGTGCGTCTTTCAGTGACCTTGAACGAGTCGGGGTGCTCGCTCCTAACCCAAGAGAGAGGCTGATGCTCAAGCAAGTTGGGCATTGCTGAGGCCACCGCGTCTCAGAGATGGAATCTCCCTGCTTCGGGGGTGTCTCTAGGTCGTGGCCCGGAATGCAATGTCCTAGCAGCACGTGGGGCTGTCTCCCTGGCTTTGCCGAGCACACAGACACCGAGGACGGAAATGAGAAGGGCCACCCAGCCGCAGGCTGCCCACCGAGTGTGGCACCGTGTTGTCACGTTCTGGGTGAAATGAAGGTCACAAGAGCAGGGGTTCCCAACCTTTTCTTGGATCCCCGGACCCAGCCCCTTGCAGATGGCATCTCGGCTGCCAGGGAAGATGCTCTGTCAGGATCCCTGGGACATAGGAGCCACGAAGGTCAGACACCCTGTCTGGCGTTCTGCTGCCCATGGCCTGAGGGCCACAGAGTTGGGGACACAAAGTCCAAATCCCAGTGACCTCAGAGAAGCTGTGGCATCGAGGAGATGAGAGCATGCACACCGGCCAGCAGCTCAGGCTGCAGGCATGTCCCTTTGAGCTTCGGAGGCAAAGGGCCTCTGCCACTCCCAGAGTCACTGGTGTTTCTAAAACCCAGGAACAAAAAATCAGCTGATTTCTCAACAGAAACCATGCAGGCCAGAAGGGAGTGGCAAGAAATATTCAAAATGATGAACAACAAGAACCTACAACCAAGATTACTCTACCCAGCTAAGCTATCATTCAGCATGGAAGGTCAGATAAAGAGCTTCACAGACAAGAAAAAGTTAAAGGAGTTCATCAACACCAAACCAGGATTACATGTAAATGCTGAAGGGTATTCTTTAAGAAGAGGAAGGAGAAGAAAAAAGGTAAAGATAAAAATTATAAACAACAACAAAAATCAATACATACCTACCAACAAGTGAATCTAAAAATCAAGTGACTAAAAAATCTGAAGAGCAGAATGGACTGGAGAATATAATAGAATCAGGGACATAGAAAGGGGGTGGACTAACAATACTCATGGGGAAGGGGGTCTGAGGGGTGTAGGAAGAGACTGGACAAAAATCTTACACCTATGGATGAAGACAGTGGCAGGGGTAAGGGCATGGGGTGGGGTAGGGAATCAGGTGGAGGGGAACTATGGGGGGGGGAGAGGAATACTGTAATAATCTGAACAATAAAGATTTATTATTATTAAAACAAACAAACAAACAAAAAAAAACATGCGTTGGCCTGGCCTTCGGCACCAATGGCGAATTCTTCCATCCGACCCTTATAAAGGGCATTGGACAATGTTTTATTTTCATCCGAGAAGCCGGACTCGGCCAGCATTTCACAGGCACCAGGCTTTACACAGAGAAGGTTTGCCTTTGAATAGCTTTTGTTAAAAAAAAAAATAGTATCTGAATGGGCTCCCTTTTCTCCCATGATTCTCCCCTGGAGTCATATTT